>NC_084797.1:88989978-89297200 GCF_963169125.1 Humulus lupulus | reverse complement strand
TGGGGTAGGAAACTCAGGCAATGCTACTCCCATTTGCGGGAGCAGGTATTGGCGGAGGCCCTAGTAGTTAGAAAATAAATACCCTGATGGTTCTACCACTTTTGGTCCTGACATGAGGGGTCATAATGTTCAGGGCAACCGCCAGGGTGACAACGAGGTTTGGAGAAGTTATCCAGTGTGCATCAGGTGCAGGAGATGCCATCTGCGAAAATTCCGAACAAAGGCATGTTTTCTATGTGGAGTAGTTGGGCACATCAAGAAGCACTGCTCGAAATCAAAGATAGAAGAACCAAGGAGTATAGATAGCTCGACCTTAGCTCGAGAGTTCGCCTGGAGGCAGCCAGAGCCCGAGGCTGGTCCTTCGGAAATGACAGGTTTGCCTACTAGTTCTTGTTCCTTATATTGTACTGACTTAGCTTGGTGCTACGTACCTTTTAATATAGATATAGACATGTGATATCTATTGGATGAATATTATGCTATGGGGCCTGAGATTTTGCGTTGCTAGGAAAGTTCGTAATTTCCAAGGAATGGGACAGAGTATTACGGGTAGAAAATTTGCAGTAAGAATTGGTTGGGATTGTTAAATGATGACCTCGGTATGATCCTAAGTATGGATTAGTTTGCGAATAAGGGACAATCATGGACTATAAGAGAGAATGGTGACTTCCGAGTTTAAAAGGAGAGGACTCGACTGCAATGATGGGATGCCTAGCCGCAGCGGTAGGTACCACTAGGGTTATGTCAGTTAGATCATAGGGAAATTTGATCAGTCATGTAACGACCCCAAATTCGCTATTAAGGCTTAAGGGCCTGGAGTAGTGTGCCTGGAGGGAATAATGGGATTCTGTGTGTGACTTTTATGAGTTTAATGCATGATTATGATTTAATGCACGTTATATGACTATTTAATTATTTGTGATGCATGACTATGTGAATTAGTATGCATGTAGACCTGATTGTCTTAAAAAGAGCATAATAGTAATCTGGCCATTTTGGGCATGTTTTGTGTTGATATCGGTGATCCATGACTCGAGACGATCCTAGAGTGAGCGGGTTAGCGGAAAAGTCAAAGCGAGAATCTATACCCGACTTGGGTTAAGCCTGGGGAGTTTTAATGAGAATTTGGAAATATATTGAGGTTAATCTTGATGATGAGGAATGTATATTTGATGATTAATCAAGTATTGGGTAGCGAGCGGGAATTATTAGGAACACTTGAGGAATTAGTGGGAATTTGGGTAATAGGACTAAAATGCCCCTTTATGGGCATAAAGGTTTAGAATTAGTAAGGGAGGTCATTTTGGTCATTAGGCTTGTAAGAGATAAAATAAAGAAGGGCTTTATACTTAGTGGATTTAGTAGAGAAAAGTTATAGGCTGAAAAGAAAGAAAGAAAGAAGAGAAAAGAAAAGAGAGGGAAAGCTGAAGGGTTTTGTCCAAGAACGGTTTGTGGCTCTCCCAACCAATTTCCTTCATTTTTCTTGGAGTCAAGCTCAGTGGAGAGCTAGGGTAGGCTGAGCATCAAGGATCCTAAGCTAGGCTTGAGGATTGGCAAGGGGTTAGCAAGATCACATCAGAAATTGAGGTAAGTTCTTGGGGATTTTCTGTTTTAGGGCTTGACTGGTTTGGATTGTGTTTTGAGCTAAATGGATGGGGTTTTTGGGGAAAACAGGTCAAGGTCATGAAGGTACAAGCCAAGGAGGTCTAGGGTTCAATTCAAGGTCGAAATTCCACCCACGGTATGATTTCTAAGACCCTATCCTTGTTGTTTGAGTGAATTTTTCTGGTTTTTGGGTTCATTGTCTTAGATTTTGAGTTTTGGGTTGCTTGAGCTTGGGATTGAGTTCATGGGATGCTTGGGATGAGTGTGAGGTGTGGTTATGTGTGTTTTTGGGTATGGAAAAGGTTTGGGCAAGTTTGGAGTCGAAATGGTAGGAGAAAATCGCAAGATGCGATTTTTGGGTAGTGCTGGTCTGCAACTAGCGCTACAGCGCTAGTCAGGGGGCGCTGTAGCGCTAGTCCTTGTTCTGGTGGGGTGGTTCTGCTTGTAGCGCTACAGCGCCCTCTTTGGAGCGCTGTAGCGCTGCACTGTTCACAGAAGGGATTTTTGGGCTTTTATGAAGGGATTTTGACCTAGGGTTCAGGGCTCGATTCCGCCACTTTGTTTTGGGGATCTAGGACTTCCCGGGGGCTCGGGATTAGTCCCAAGGCTAGGTTTTGGACTTGAGGTTGGTGATGACTTTGACTTGTGGATTTTGCTTAGGTAAGCGCTAGGGCTCGGGTAGGATCGTGCTCAAGGAGTCAGGTGATCAAGGCTACAGAATCGAAAGGTAAGAAAACTGTAACACCCGAGAATAGGGCATGGGCCCACTGTGTGATTTCAGGGCACGGCCCTAGATTGTATTGTGTGCAAATGTGTAATCTTAGATGAACTATTGTATGTTTGAATGGTTAATTCTGAATGTATTATATGTGTGATTATAATGGAATGAACGGCTAAGGCCGAGAACGGCGTAGGCCGGGTACGGCAGTGGGGCCGGAAGTAACGCTCAGCACATGGGATGCTATAGCCAGGGTGGGACCCAAGGGATACATGAGTTATCCTACGGTGAGGACCGAGACCCCAAGCTTTGGTAAGGCCTCTGGGGCGGCATGGCCGTGCTTGTTTAATCTGATGGTTTTTCTATTTATCAGTGAATTATGCCAGCTATATTATTTGCATATGTTATGTACTTTTTGGGTTTTCTTGCTGGGCTTCGGCTCACGGGTGCTCCGTGTGGCAGGTAAAAGCAAGGAGTCAGTCAACCGGCCATGAGTATGGAGAGCGTGGGGCGGCGCGTACATGTTCGGCCTGCCCGACTGCTTTGGTTGGGGGCATTTTGTAAATGGCTGTATTAATCCATTCTTTTGATAGTTAAACTGGTGTAAATCTATTTTTGAGTTGTAAATATTTTGTAAACCTTATTTTGGGATCCCAGATGTTTTATACTTACGTTTTCAATGAAGTTAAACATTTTAAAAGAGTACAGCCTTAAATTCTGATTTACCCACACTTTTGGTTTTAGAAACCACTTAGAGTCAGTCAAAAGCACGATTTCTATTTTAAACTCACTTAGTAACGGCTCTAAGGTAGTAGGGCGTTACAAGTCAGTAGGATTTAAGATGGGTGTATAAGGATTTGTCAAGATTGATATCATGACTAGGAAATGGAATGTGTTTCAGGAATAAGGAAAGAATAGAACTAGCACCAGAAACACTGTGAAGAATGATGCTAGTTGAGCAGCCAGAATTAAAGGTTCAGACAAAGGAGTTACTTGGCTTAAAGGTGATCAGACGGAGCATCATACCAAAGGACATATCACGTCGTGGGTTAAGGAGAAGTTCAAACCTGTGAGAGTACGTACGATATATGAAAGCCAAATAAGGTAATTATTAAGAATAGATATCCTCTGTCAGGAGTAAAGGATTTATTTGGACAAGTGATATCTAGCTTGATCAAGCATGTTTTGGAGTACTTCTGGTCAAGAACAGAATATGAGTAATACCTGTATTAATACTACCAAGGCTGAGGAAGCGGGGATCACAGATAAGGCTCCCGATGGGATAAGTTCTCATTTCTCCAAATGATATTCAAGGTCGCCTAATGGGAAGTGATGGAATTGCATACATTTTAGCTAAGATAGAGACCGCAAGACAATTGTTAAAGGAACACCTTAGGGGATTAGAAACACGGTGAGAATGATGAGACACCTCGATTTCTGTCTGAAGTATATTCGGGGATTGTTATACCCTTGGTTAAAGTAATATAGAAATCTAAAGTTTGTTTTAATGTATAGTCATGTGTCGAATTCTCAGAGATTGAAATAAGGGGATAATTCATACGCCATGGTATTGGGATACAGGATGGAATGGTACAGGAGCACGGTGCAGTGGACCATGTTCTTACTCAGAACATTGAATATTAGTGCGGTGTGTCAAAGAATAGGGTGTGCCTGTATATACACTGGAAGAGTGAACGTTTGTACCTCATAGCGGATTGAGGGATAAGCACTTAGATGTTCTACATGGGATGTCGAGTTGGTAGTAATGCTAGTTAGCCATGGTTAGGGTGGAGTAAGGACTGTAATTGGTCTGGAACATGCGATATTGAAGTAGCAAGTACACCTCTACGAATAAACGGTGAAACACGGAACGAGGATCTTGTAGGAATGGTTAAGAATCCTACTACTTTGGCACAGATGGATTAAGATATGTGAATCGGATGAGTGATTCGAAGGATGCTGGTGTTGAGGGGAAGATATGGGATGAGCCTTAGGTTATTCCCTTTACGATTATTGTATCGAGAGAGTTGAATACTGGGAGCCCCACGACCTAATCTTTTTGTACGTGAGAAATGATAATCAGAAGCCTGAAGGGCTATTATGACTCTAGGATAATCTGAAGTTAGTATGAAGGAATATAGTTATGGACCCTAAAGGTGGATCACTCCAGACTACAAATGAGGTGAGTGGATGCAAAAAGTTGTGACTTGACCTATTGGGTTAATACACTATGGTTGGCATGAGTGAGATATCAAAAGAGGGAGTGTGTACTAAAGGAGACTGTACGTCCCCATTGGACAACAAAGTGGACAATGTTAGATTGAGACCCTTAGGTTCCTAGGTTTGGGAAAAGGGTCATAGAGGGTGATGTGTGTAAGGTTGGAATTTGGAATTAATGGTTACCTTTAGACAATAGATAACCTAAAAGATTAACTTAGACCTTGAGTGTTTTCCTTCGAATATGTGAGTTTTGGGACCTTGAGGTAAATACAACCCCTGGAATGGATTGTCACGATAATGAATGTTGATAGCCGGCTAGAGTGGCTATGAGTAAGATACTATGGGATAGGAAACAAGAAATACTTATTCGTATTCTGGTTCAAAGTGAATTTGAAGGACCATTAAAATTATTAAGGATTGTTAGAGCAGAGTGTTTATTTTACTAAAGGATATAAAAGTTTGCAAATTTGAGTATGGAACGTGGAGTTCCAGGATTAAGGACTTTGTATTCTCCAAGTATTATGAACTGACAAGGATAAGATGGTTCATAAAGGAAAGAGGGGTTTGACTCTAGAGTTGATATATTGGTGAGATCCTAATCGGGATTAGGCCAGGAACCTACAGATTGACCTTAGCCCAACATGGGTAGAGGCTCACAAGGTGTTTCTGGTGCCAACGCTAAAGAAAGGGGTGACGAGTACGACCATTAATTGGGTGAGGAGAACCTAGAAATTCAGTGAAACTTATTGTGTAAGAAAGGCTAGTATTTTAATACGAAATTTTTAATTAGTTAGGACTTGATGGATGCCTATTTATTATTACGTTGTGACTAGGTTCTACTGCTCAGGCTCGGGATTAGGATTGTGCTCAGGATCACTTTGGGTTGTCAGCTCGGGACACAGGTAAGAGAACTGTTTGTGCCCGTAGAGCTATGTGGTGCGTAGTGGTGTGTGTATTGTTTATAGATATTATGTCATACATGTGATTGTGACCGATCGCCAAGAGTCGGGAGAGGCAAGAGTCGGGAGCAGCAAGAGCCGGGAGGGCAAAGGGCCGGGATTGGCATTAAGCATGCTGAAAGTGGGCCGCAAGGGCGAGACCCTCTAAGGGTATTGTACACACCTGCTTGGTTAAGACCGCAGACTTGGTGCCTGATAGCGCACGCCGATTGGCGAAGGCTGCTGCTGTGCTATTGTATTGTTATGCGGTTATGCCATTGTGCTATTGTGCTGTTATACTGCTGTATTGTTGTGTATTCTAATAGAAACTTGTAATTGTTTGCTATCTTTGATTATGTATGTATTTGTTATGATAAATTATTGTATTCTCTGCTGTGAAGTTCTCTTGCAGGGCCTTGACTCACGAGTGCTCTGTGGTGCAGGTAAGGGCAAGGAAAAGATCGGTCAACCATGAGATGGAGGGCATGGGGCGGTGCTTACATGTTTGGCCTACCTAACAGCCTTGACTGGGGTATTTTGAGGAGCATGTTATAAATGTTTGATTTTTTCGCTTAGGTCGACTGTAAAGTAACTTTTGAGTCGCAAATATGTTTCTAAACAATATTTTAGGATCCCAATGTAACACTTTCATGATTTAAATGAATGTCCAACCTTTTATACCAAAATCTTATTTACATGATTCTTCATTTTAATTAACCACACTTTTTGGTCTAATACCTTGACAATCGAGCTAATGACACATTTTAAAATCACATGGCAACAACTCTAACAAAGTAGGGTATTACAGTGGTTGACATACACTATAAGAAATCCAAATTTCTCTTAGAATGTACAACATATAGACATGCCAAATATTAATTCTTTTGGGATCAAAATCAACATTTTCTAGAGTATAGTCAATATTTCGAGAGAGATAATCAGATATGATTATTGAAATAAATAAATAATATCACAAAAAAAAATTAGCACATATTATGAATATCAGTAAGTTTTTGGAATAGAAAATAAGATGCATGAATGCAAAAAAATTTAAATAACACATAAAAACAATTATTACTAATTCCGCGATAAATTAATATGAAAATTAATGGACCAGTAGTAGGGTAGGTCAGACTAATCTCAAATTAATTTTGAGACAATTCTCAAATCCATATATCTCTACACCTCAAGATGTGTGGGCAAGTAGAATAATTGTGGGAAATTTTTTTATTCACAACATGTACTCAACTCATGAGATATTGAAATATTAGGTCTTAGACAGTTTTCATGGATAGGAAAAATATTACGATATATTTTTCTCTTTATGAAAAACTTATAATTTTCTGTCTTGAATATTCTCTCACATAAGTGTATTTTAAAACTATTTCCATTTGATAGATTTATAAAAGAATTAATTAAATTTTAAAATTCAAAATTCAAATTATAAATCAATTATTTCATAAATAAAGAAATATCCAAGTTCCATTCTTGGACCAGTAGTTGGCGTGTAACACATCCATGATTTTAGGGTTGTGTTCCAACCATTTTTATTTAATAATTATTTATAAAAAATATCTAAATATGATAACTTATCTTATAAGCTTAATTAAAGCATAAATATCATTTCAAATTCAAATCCAATTTGAATTATCATAAATATCCTTTCAAATTATTTATATAAATAAAACTAATTAATTCAAACGAATTATCTTTAAATACCGATTTCGAAAATTTATATATTAATTAAATAATTTTCTGAATTACATATTTGGCCATGGAGAACAAATTTCTTCCAAATATGTCATTTCCTAGATTTTCCCAATTTCAACTGTTAACTTGAATACTATGTATAAAGTCATCTCGGGGACCTATGGACCTATTATTTCAAGCTCCAATAAATTTAGATTCTTAATTAAAACTCTTTAATTTAATAACCTTAATTTATTAATCTCAATATTATTCTACTAAAAATATGAGACTACAATCTTGTAATTATAGACATATATTTATTGAGTATTTTTAAGTATAAAAAATGTTCATCGATTTAATCACTACATACAATTCAATCCTCAATTAATGGTTCATAATTAGAGTATGAATAAATTACCATTTAACATCTTTAATTATATCTTGTTTCGTTAAGTACCATTAACATTACTAGTGAAGGTTAATTCATCAACTGATTTATGAATTTGAGCTCAATAACCTTTCAGTTCCAAAAGTCATCCCTTAAGAGAACAATTATTCAATTCCACTCAGAAGTGTATAGATTCCATATCTGTATATTATGTGCCCAACCATTTACATCAATCAGTTCCCAAAACAAAAAAAATTCAGCTTGATCATTTTGACAAACCATAACGAGTTAATCAAAGAACTCATATGACATAAACATGAGTTAATAATAACTTCAGAATTAAGATCAATTTGTATATGATCACCTAATTGATATGTTTAATTAATAATTATAAAGTAAATGATATTATTAAGTATTAATAACATATCGGGTGTCGTTCATGTATACCACATTATACAAAGTACCTCCAGTAAGATGTCCTACCCCATTAGTAATCTGGATCTTGATTAAATGTATTTATAATACTAGTGAAACGTACTTACAATATTTAATCTAAAGATTCCCTATAAATTTGTTTTAGTGCAAACTATTTAAATTCGTTTCCTACAATCATAATCCTCTCATACCAATACAAGATTGTAGTCACAATAACGAATTTGAGAATTTTCTGATATTCATATAAAATTATTCTATCAATATAAACAATAAATATATGCTGAAAATTCATTTCAATTATTTATTTCATAAAACGATGCTCAATACATATGCTTTAAAGTGCACTAATCCCAATAGTCAGTACATACACGATCAGAGCTTGTCGGATAATACACAAAGAACGCTCAGAGTTAGGTAAAACTAGATATTTATTTTTCTTATAGTATTTTATCAATATTTATTACGTAAATCGTGTAAGGCCAACAACCCATTTATGTATATTCCTAATCCTATAAGTAGAGGTCCTAGTGAATCATTATTTTGGTACACTGTAATTCTTTAATCTCTTGAGAATTTTCTGTTTAGATGCTTTTATACACAAATCTTGTATTCTCTCAAACTCACAAAACCGTTTGATTCTATTAATCTAATTGGGGGTTTTAGACTTCTTCATAAATAAAAGTAATAAAGTTGATATAGGTTATTACCATTATGGGGCTAAACCACTATAAAAATCTTGTGTCATTTATATTTTTAAAGTTTTGTTCTCATTTCATATTGTTTAATTAACTTAGTGCCGTGGGCTAGATCGATGGTCAACATTTTGGTGCTTTCATTGAGAGTTGAACTCAAAGATACCTACGGTCAACATTTAACTAAGCAAGCATGCCTCCTAAGAAGACCCAAAGCCAACAAGTAGGCCAAACATCTAAGGGCCTATAGGAACCACCTCTACCTCCTCCCTCTGGAGTTGTTGAAGAAGAACCGCAGGTGCATTTAGAATATGAAAGCGACGAGATGGATGTTGAAACCATGCGAGCAGTGTTTGGAATGTTGCAGGATGAGTTAGACACTTCTAAAGATAACCAGGAGAATGTAGCTGAATCAATGATCATGCAATAGATTGAAATTGACATGCAGAAGCAAGAACTAAATATCAGACAAGCGGACATGGACTGTCAACAGAGGCATGCCACCGCTACCCTAGAAGTTGCTATTTAGCTGAATCAGGGATATCGACCTGCATAGAAACCACAACAACCTGAGCTGCCTCAAAATCATCCACCACCTCAGGATCCGCAGCACCCAGAACAACCTCAAGCTACTTGACAGAAAAACCAATATAAAAAATCTGGCAGACAAGATGAGCAGCGTCCACCCTAATGCTTTGCTCGACAAAGTGAGCAGCTTTCAAGGAAAAACAGGGATGAGCAGCATCCTCGAAGCCCAAGATGCCTGGTGACTGATGAATAAGTTCTTCCTAGAAGGGAGTAAAAAAATATCCATCTTGGAAACAGGAAGCAACCTGACATAGTCTTTGCGGTCGGAGGTCCCCCACGGCATAATAATGCCCCATGACCTAGAGACCAGTGCAGGCCACAAATGCAACCACATGTTTATCGTGACAGCCTCATTCGTAGAGAAGGAGACAACATATATAGTCGGTCACATACAAATCGGTCTAAGTACAGGGACAGACGTGACTATAATAAGGAAGAATCAAAGTACTATAGAAATCAAAGGAGAGATGCTGGTCGACATGATGAGCAGGGGTGAGGACAATAGGTGCTCCCACCTATGAACAACTGAAAAGAGAATCAAAATGTAGGGGGGCGACTAAGAAATGCTAATGTGTTTTACTGCTTAGGAGGGTCAGAAAAAAGGTGCAAAGAAGAAAATTTGAGGAATGCGTTGCATGATCGAAGAGAAAGGCACGGTGATCGAATTCCAGCAGCCACTCATTCGGGAGTTGCGAGCAGTTACATTCGTATGTCATTTTTCATGAACTTTCCAACTGATTCAGGAATAAGATGTATATTTGGGAACCAAAGGGATGCGAGGGAATGCTATAACTCTTCGATTACATAGGCAAAACAAAGTGGTGATAGTACAATTATCATTTCCTCAAGCATCCTTAATGCACATAAAGAGAGGTTCAACGAGGTATTAATCAACTAAATGCCCAATTAGGTGATCAAGTCACCAAATAAGGTGTTTCCCAAATTGAGCAGAGGTAGATAGTGTTGTGATTGGTTAAATACATGGTGAAATTGGTTAGGCACAAAGAGGTACAAAACCCATAACGATTTCACAAAATTCAACATGTAAGAGTTGAATTTCAGTATATGCATTTATAAATCATCTTTTTGGTTCCAAAGTGTTTCTTTGGAGTATATGAGAGTACCGAAAAATATTGTGAGCATTTGGGGATGTTTTGAGACAAATTTTGGAGTGTCAAAACATAGGCGTCGACGATGCGTCACCTCTGGCCGTTTGTATGTGTTTGTAAAGTGACGTGTTTTGGCTCCAAAATTCCAATTAAAATGCTTGAATCTCATTGGTTGAGTATAATGTGGATCCAATTCTATTTAAAATGTTCATTTGAGTTAATTGGTGACTTGATCACTCACCTCTCTCTCTCTGAAAATAACTTTCTCTCTCAAGCTTCTCTCAATAGATTCATTTCAAAATCAACAGAAAAGTGTGTCCCATTTTTTAATCTATTGAGGGGTAGCAAGAATTCGAGTTGACTGAAGAATGCTAGCAGGATTTCCAAGCTATTGAAAAAAATATGGCGCAACCTCCAATTTTATCCAAACCAATCGAAGGAGAGACTTTGTTCGTTTACCTAGTAGTCATGTAGTACGCTACTAGCACAGTCTTGATCAGAGAAGAAAATAAGGTCCAGAGTGTAGTTTATTGTATTAGTAAATGGCTGGTTGGGGCAGAATCAAGGTATCTAGCCATCAAAAAATTGACCTACTTTTTGTTGCTGGCATCTCAAAAGCTACGGCCGTGCTTTCAAGCTCACCCAATAACAGTACTAACTGACCAACCTTTTCAACAGGTGTTGCAAAAACTAGATGTTATTTGTCAACTACTTAAGTTGGCTATAGAGTGGGGCTAATTCAAGATTACCTACTAGCTAGGATCAGCAAAAAAGGGCTAGCACTGGCTGATTTTGTAGCACAATTAATAGGTCTGCCAATCACTGAGCAGGCGATCATAGGTAAAGAGTCAAAAGAAGAAAACCCAACCTGGAGGCTATTCGTTGATGGATAATCAAATGAACATAACTCCAGAGCAGGTTTAATTCTGATCACTCCAGAGGGACACCATTTCCATTATGCACTTAGGTTTGGCTTTGCTGCATCAAACAATGAAGCGAAGTACGAAGCACTGCTCACGGGACTACGACTAGCAAATGACGCGATTGCCCGATCTCTTGAAATATATAGTGATTCACAACTAGTGGTGAATAAAATACTAGGAGAATATCAAGCTCAAGGATTAAAGATGGTCACTGTAGACCAGCGTTTTGGTCAATGACACTGAGTCAATATGAACGACATAAATGAATTTAATGAGTTGAAATCAAATAAAACGACACATAAAATTTATAGTGGTTCGACCCCAAGAGTTGGTAATGACCTACGTCCACTTACACTTTTATTAATCAAGAAAGTCTTAGACTCAAGATCAAGATGAACAAGGTTCAACTGAGTTTCCTATGCTTGAGAAAGAATACAATTCAACAGGGAGTTTGTATGTAAAGTGTGAATCTGAAACTTTTTCATAATGATTGTGAGGGGTCTCTATTTATAGTCTCTTAGTGTTCCATGGGCCTTAAAATATGATCTAGGCCCTACACGTGTAGTGTGAGATTGTTACAAATAATTACAAGTTCAAATAATACTGGAAAAATACATGCAAATATCGGTTACATAAATATCTTTTGATATTTCATAATATCTCGTGAAATCCGGATCATTCGGTGGAATGACTTGTTCTTCGAGCATGATTCTCTTTAAGCAGCTCCATAAGAAGGTACCAGGTTCATTCCCTTCGATTAGAAAACTTGGTGGGTTGCCTTCATGCTGAAGAAGCCTACTCAAACGGATACCATATCTCGACCAACTCTCAGAATTGGATGTCGATTACTACCAGGTGTCCTCTTCAAATGCCACATCGCCATGTTCAATTTTAGGTTAAACAGTCGCCTATCCAAACATAGCTAAAGAATTATTGGCACAATTTAGTATGTATACTTTACAACAGGTACCTCACGACCAGAACTCAAATGCAGATGGCTAGGAAAAATTAGCTAGTGCAAAAGAGGCTGATACACTTAACATTGTTCTGGTCGAACATCTAGCAGCTCCTAGAATACAAGAGAAAGAGTCTGCCATGGTTAATAACGTCGTCGATACTTGGATGACTCCCATCATACAATACCTCGAAAAGGGGATATTTCTTATTGATTAGAACAAATCAAAAAGACTTCAGAGGCAATTTGCTCGATTTATATGAGTCGATGGAATCCTATAATGACGTGGGTTTTCGCTGCCATTGTTAAGGTGTATCACCAAGGAACAATCCAAAGAACATTTACAGGAAGTAAACGAAAGGTTTTGTGGTGACGTTGGGGAGCAGAGTCTTTCCAAAAAATGTTTTAGGACAAGGGTATTTCTGGCCAACTATGATCGAGGATGCAATGGAGTATGTACGTAAATGTGACATGTGCCAATGATTCTCCAAGATACCTCGAGCAACTCCTAATATATTAAAACAGATGAAAAGCGCTTGGCTATTTGCTGTTTGGGGGATAGATCTGACCGGGGCTTTACCAACAATAAATGGTGGTGTAAAGTACGCAATTGTAGCTGTCGACTACTTCACTAAATTGAGAGAAGTTGAACCGTTCGAGCCATTACATCAAAGAAAGTTCTTGACTTCATGGTTAAAAACATCATTTGTCACTATGGATTACCTAAGAAGATAGCGCAGACAATAACACACAATTTGATAGCGACCTCTTCACTAACTTTTGCGAACGACATGGAATTACAAAAAGCTTCTCTTTAGTTTCTCATCCACAAGAAAATAGATAAGTTGAAGCTATAAACATGACACTGAAGGATACCCTAAAGAAAAGACTCAAATAGACAAGAAGAATTGCCTGAAGTACTTTGGTTGTATAGAACAACACATCGAATAGCCATTGGCCATACACCATTCCTAACAGCATATGGGTCAGAGGCCTTACTACCAGTTGAAATAGATCCACCATCACACAGGAGGCTAACACACGATCAAAATACAACCACCAATTGCTGGCTGAATCATTAGACTTGATTAAAGAATGCCGAGAAAAAGCCCAACTATGAGTAGCAACTCACTAACAAAAAGTTGCTCGATATTTTAACTCTAAAGTACGCGAAAGAAATTTGATGTTGGCAATTTAGTACTTCGACGAGATTTTCTCAATACTTGTGACCATACTGCTAGAGTTCTTGTACCAAATTGGGTAGGTCCTTATCTAGTTGAAGAATTTCTTTAGCCAGGAACGTATAAACTTGCTCAATTAAATGGAGATTTCATTCTCCGCTATGGAGAACACCTACGCAAGTACTATAAATAAACATTTATGTTTCAAAGGGTGGATTGTATGTAAACATTTTTTATTTACTAGTTTTGAACAAGGGCTAGTCATATATTTGGATAGTCGCTTAAACTGTAAGACCAATATGGTTACTCATATAGACACAAATATCATTCATTTTTTACGAGAAATAAAAGGAACTGTGCGCAGCCAGTTATTCTTGCCAACTATTATATTTTTTATACAAGTATTTTCTCTTTAATGCGTTTTTCTACTATATTTATATTTATTTACATGTTATACGTTCGAATACGTATAGTCTATGGCAAGTGACCAGTAACATTTAGCCCCTCGATCACTTGGGAGGCACATGAGACACAAAGTATAAGCAAACCATATGAAAATATGTAAACACATGGGTGTAATTAGTAAAGTCTTGTGCTAGGTTCGGCCATACAAGCAGGTGTTTTAATCTTGAAAATTATAATACCAAATAGAATGTCTTTACACCGCGAGCAGTACAGCTAGGATGTATTTAGTAAATAAAAAGAGGAACTTCATTAGGCAGTGTATTGTCTCAACACCACGAACAGGTTGTTCGTTTGTTGGAAAAAGAAACTAAGTTATTACAAGTGAAAGTGATTGGGCAGGCCAAGTTTATTCATCTCGCTAGTTAGTGACAGTATTAGCATCGTCTACTCCATCAATGGATGTGGCTAGAGAGATCTCTCAAGAAGCAGGAGGGTTGTTCTCTTCGGCTAAGCAAGCAGCACATTTCTCGATTTCTTCCTGCTCAAGAAGATAATCAAAGTTGGAATTTTTATTACTCTTCCAGAACATGTAGAAGCAATAAAACACCGCTCCCTGGAACTGCTCCAAGTTGCTCTGATTGGTCTGCTCGAGCATTTCTACTTTCTTCCCAAGGACGCTCGACTCTTCTCTGATATCTATCAGATCCTTGTCCAACTTTACCACCTCATCGTGGTTCGCATTGGCAAGTTTTTTTTTATATTTTCCTACTGAATGGTTTGCCTTGTCCAGGTACTCCTTTGACTTTGTTACCTCCTCATTCGACTACTTCAAATCGTCAGTCAGAGCATTGATCGTATCAGCTGCAGTTTTCTTCTCAGTGATTGATTGCTTTCACTCCTCCATAAGATTGTCGTGCACTTCATTAACACTCCTCCAACCATTGTTGAAGGCCAGTAAAGACTACAATCAGATAATTATACAAGCTTGTGATGAAAGTGAATACATAATGTATGAAAAAATTGACAGTAATGAAAAGTGATTAGGATACTTACATTGAGAAACTCCTTAAGGCATCGACCAAGAACCTGGTCGGGCCTGAGAGTAGGGAGGATGGGAAATGCCTATTTTCTTAGATGGTGTCTTACTACTGTGTTGAGCATGTCGATGGCTGAGATAGTAGCGTTGCTCAACATCTCAGCAACACTGGAGACGTCAGTCTAGTCATATAATGATTCTTGTTGAGGAGATGGCGGAGGAGTTGTAACGCCCTACCTCCTTAGAGTCGTTACTAAGTGAGTTTTAAACGTGCAGTTAACTCGCTAATCGAGGTTTTTAGGTCAAAAGTGTAATTAAATCATAAACAGTGAAATAAACTTTGAAAACAATTTCATTTACTACAAAACGTTGAGTGTTTGGCACTTGGGATCCCAAGATACTGTTTAGAAATATTTACAACATATAATTTACAAGTTTGAGTCGACTAAATGACAAAATCTAAGTTTTAATACAACCATCTCCCAAAACCACTGGCCACGGCAGCCAGGCAAACCAAACATATACACGCCGCTTCACGCTCTCCATACTCATGGACGGTTGACTTTTCCCTTGCCCTTACCTGCACCATAGAGCACCCGTGAGCCGAAGCCCAGCAAGAAAACCCTCACAAGCAGATAACATATACAACAAACACTTAGCATATATCCAGGCCACCAATGGGCTAAACACTTACAGCCATGCCGTCCCAGGCGCTTTACCAGGCCCTGGGTTCACGATCCACACCGTGAGGATATCCCAGGTATCCTTTAGGGACTCACCCTGGCAACTTGCACCCCACGTGCTCAATGCTGCTCCCGGCCCCTTGCCGTACTCGGCTTAGCACTCAATGTGCCCAACGCCGTTCCCAGCCCTTTCCTGTTCCCGGCCGATGCCGACCTCGGCCTGCGCCGTTCCCAGATCTCGCCGAACATTCACATAATCGTAATCATAGCATAACAAACATATACTAAGTACTAACAAATTCAACCAAAGGGCTACACCCTGCAATTCAAACATATTGTGCTCAGCCCTGCATACAGGCTCTGTGGGAACAGTGGTTTTCTTACCTGTATCCCGAGTTTCCGATGCCCCAAAGCCGCGAGCACGGTCCTCTAACCCGAGCCTCTCCAAAGACCTAGTCACAACACATATAAAACATCCTTTATTACTAATCAATCCAAAACCACTTCCCGGGACCAATCCCACACTCTTGGAATCCCCAAATTCCTAAAACAATTCATCGGAAACATCCCCCGAACCCCCGGAGCAAAATTTCAAAATTGCAAAATTTCTATGCCCTGAAACTGGCCTAGCGCCACGGCGCTGCCCTAGAGGGCCGCGACGCCCAGCAAGTCAGAGAACTTTCCCCTGCCCAGAAACAGCCTCGCGCCGTGGCGCCTAAGAAGAGGGTCGCGGCGCTCCTTCGTGAACCCAGATTTCTGGGTTTTTCCCTGGGTTTTCCCCAAGCTAAAACCACTCCAAATCATCCCAAGCAAGTACCTAAGCCCCAAAATCAATTCAAAACCCCACATAGACCATCTAACAACTCATAAACATCAACAATAAACCCAAACACACAATCAAATCCCCAATTCACCAATTGGCTTGAAACTTTATGAAACTTAAACTAACAAACCACCAACTTGATTCACAACAACTAATACATAACAGAGATGCATAAACCCTTGCCTCATGTAGAAATTCGCCCCTGAGTCTTCTCCAAGTCCAGCTCCAAGCAAACCCCCCTTATTCCCAAACTGAATCTAAGCAAGCTTCATCCCCAAGAATCCACCAAACAGCCACACATCAACTTTCAATTTTCATACTAACACTCTAAGAAAATCAAGCTTAGAAACTTAACAAAACAGAGATAAATCCTTACCTCAGAAAAGTCTTGGTTTATGATCAAGTTTAATTGCCTCCAACCACTTGATTCTCCTCCTAGATCCCTCAAGTTTCAGCTCCCTTCTTCCTTTCCTTTCTTTCTAGTTTTCTCCTCAAACTTTCAGCCAAAACAAAATATACCTAAGTGTTAAAACGTGAATGACTTCTCTTCTCAGCTGAAGTTCTCTAAATCCTTGCCAAAAGACCATCTTACCCTTCCATCTAATTCCTCTTCTAACTAAGCCTCAAGGGCACTCTTGTCCTTTCACTTATATTACAATTCTATCATTTTCCATCCAAACTTATTACTCTCAGCAGTTACTAATGGTTACTCAGGTTACCTAATCACCAATAACCATTAACCACAAACTCACAACCCAACTCATGAAATTTCCCCAAAGTACCCCTAGGCTCCTCCCTAGCCGGGTATAGATTCCTGTTGTGACTTTTGAGTTATCTAGCTCTCTAGGACCGTCTCGGCACGTGCATCACATTAATATCACCACACCCATGTGGTTCAAACCACATAATACAATTATCACATTTATGCCCTCAACGGGCTAAAATTACCAATTTACCCCTATCATGCAAACGGGGCCCACATGCATATTTATACCACCTAAACATGCATTCTAATCACATATTCATTTAAATTCACATATTAGCATATTAATTCACTTATTGCCATCCAGGCGCGCTAATCAAGGTCCTAAACCTTATTAGTAACTTAGGGTGTTACAATTATCCCCTCCTTACAAGAATTTCGCCCTCGAAATTATTTGAACAACTCGGGATGCCGCTCCCGTATATCGGACTCAAGCTCCCATGTCGCCTCTTCAACCTTGCTGTTCCCCCACAACACTTTAACCAAGGCGATGGTCTTGCTCCGCAAGACAATACACCTCATACCTCTTACTATAACTTTCAAAGTCCATCGCTTTTACTCTATTCCTCAACTACATTCTTACAAGAGTAACAATCTTGTTCCGCAAGATCTTGTCTAATAGCCATATTTTCGTAAGCCCTCTGCCTACACCATAACCCCGCTGAAACTTCAAGGTCTGCTTAGCTCACAATGACCACCACATTGTCTTATTCCAGAAATATCCATAAGCCATCACCCCTACTAGGGTGAGATCAATTTATAGGCCTCTGGCCTAACCCTTGGTACAACTTCAGAATTTATGTTGAATCAGGAGTCAGAACTCCCCTTTCTTTCTCTAAACACCATTCTATTTCTTGTCTGCTCTTACTTAGAGAGACGCAAATCTCTTATCCCAGAGCTTTATTTTCCAAAATTTAACAATGTACAAGTTCTTTTATTCTTCTAGATAGAAAGACACTCCTGCCTTAAGAATTCCATCAACCTCTTTGGCTTTCCCTCTGAACCAATACTAAACTGTAGTATTCACTGTCTTTCACCTCTTACCATATCCTATATTCGTGTTACCTTATCTAGACGTCATTATTTGTCACCAGGACTCACTAATCAAGGATTACACTTTCTTAACATCTCAAGTATTCGCATACCCAACGCTTAACTCCTTAAGATATCTGTTAAGCTTTCAGTCTGCTATTCCATTTGCAATCAACTGATAATTCCAGGTTCCCACTCTGTTCTCTTTGTTCTCTAGTTCCTTTCCAAAACTTAGAATATTATAGGGTCTCAATCCAGTACCATTGACGTTCTACCCTGTTACCAGTTCACCTGAACCAGTTACCTTAACTCATTCAGCTGAGTTAAAACTTTTCATGTCCAAACATCTTGCTTATAGCCTAATGTGGTCTACTCCTGTGACACACCACCACATCACTTTACCCTCCCGTGTCCAAAGGAAGACACTAAATTCTGTCACCCGCTCAGCCCTCCCGGTACAACATACCCTAGGAGGTGGAGTGATATCCATTCAGAATTCTTATTTCTATGCCAAGTTCTCCTTAGATCTTTCATCCGATCCTGGTATCCCAACTTATACCACCTTGACAGGGTTCCTCCCCATTTCAACCAAAGCCAACAATTTGAACTCCATAGTTCAGTGATGCTCTCCTACTTATCATTACATACTAACACAACACCTACCTCAGTCGTTTCCTTGTCCACCCCATTCCAATCTATGGCATAATTCTTTGACTGACACACGTCTCCCAGTTAGGAGTTCTGCCTCTAACTAAATTTCCCCCTGTACCGTAGAGGATTTCAAACACCAATCACCCATCTGTTACTTTTCACTAAATCTGGGTCTCAGTGTTACCTTTCTTACGAATGACCAAATACTCATTACCGTTTACGGTGCGTACTCTGCCTACTCATTTAATCAAGCCAATTTACCATATTCTCACTTTACCTTCCACAAGGCTTAATCCATCCTCTCATCAGTTTAAGCCTGGGTGTGCCCCAACCTGTGATGTACCCCCCTACAGTTTCCTACTTTCACCAAAAGTTAGCTTCTTCACACTGTAACAGTTTATTCAACCCAAAACACGCATATTCCCGCTTTACCAAGCGCTAATCAATTCTTAGTGTGTCCTTTGAACTCCTGATCTAACACTGCCCATCCAGTCTGTCTTCAAGTTCTGATGTTTTCCCCCAATCTTTGGAGTAGGCTTCTGCGAAGACACTTGTGTAGTGGATGATGCGTTTGCCATTCTTGTTGTGCTCTCTATCCTTCAGACGTTCTTAAGTAGCTTCCCTGTGGCTTCAGACCAAACCTCGACACACCTGTCCTCTCTTCTTCTTGTAGCATTACTTTGAATATCCCTGACAAGACCCAACTGACACCTCATGGAGCTTCCCCTGTGACCCTGCTTCTTTAGTGCTAATATCCTTAGCGCAGTCGTCCGCTTTTTACTTCTGACTTGGAGCAGTTCCTCATACCGTCTCTAAACCTTGAAGGAGATTGTCCGTGCACTTCCTATACCTTCTACCTGTAGAACTCACCTGAGCCGCTAACACTTAAATCGATTAAGAACCTTTGTTACCAATCCATCACACCCTACCCCGTATAAGTAGTGATTCCTGAAATGTCTCTCTCCTTGACCCCCAACTGGTGATAACCAGACCGTAGATCAACTCCTGGAGACATTATCCTGTCTAGTATCTGGGCATCTAATCTCTTTATCCATATCAAATGCTACTAACAATTTCCACAATGTGATGCCCTAACTGATTCACCCCAAGATCAAAATTCCCCAACTACTTCAGTAGTTTTTTTTTCCTTGTCAAAATATTATCATCTTTCATAGTATCCCTGATACCGAGCCTATATGTAGCTAAGTTATGGAGCGTGCCCAGTCCTCCCTTGTACACCTATCTGAACCCCTACTAGTCAGCTTAGTTGCTATACCGTCCAACCAAAGTAGTCCAATCGATTTTCTCCATTATCCATAGTTGTTTCTTAACAAATTTATTCCCATTCTGACTCATGCCAAGACTTACATATGACGAGCTCTATTGCTCTCACCACGAGCTCCTTTATTACCGGTGCCCCAATTCCTCTTCCAGAAATTCCTAATTCTTCTTAATATTTCCAGCCCCTCGCAAAGTATCTTGAAAGATATACCTTGTGTCCAATTCTTTCTTAACACACTCTCAGTATCGAACTCTTCCAGCCCGTTATATATAACCAGAAACGTAAACTTCCAGTTAACCAGTCAACTCCGAAAAACTAGCCTCAACTTCAAATGTAACAAGGCATTCCAGTCTTCCATCCCCTAGCCATGGAAAATCAATCCTAACATACCGAGTCATTCTATGTAGCAGTCATGCTCTCACCTGACACCCTCCCAGGGGCATCTCTTACCTCTGATGCATAGTAGATAACTTCACTGGTTTCCATCACTATCCTGATGACTATCTTATCAATCAGTTTTCCCCCCCTTTCTGGCAACACCAGGAGCCACAGAACTATCTAGGGTTCTTCTGCCTCGATTACCAAGAATCTATCCTTACTAAACTCCATTAAAGGAAGCACTGCTATTTGCAGCTCTGGCACTCATGCTCTATACATCTTTTCTTGGTTCTTTGAACAACATGACCCTCTCCGCCACCCACATACAGACGATAAGTTCTTACGTTGAAGCGGCCCAAACACTTTGGACTATTCCAGAGTTCAATCCTTAAATGGATCATCATCATTTCCAGCTACATCCGTCAGTATCAATTTTCCAAAATGAATTACCCAATTCACGAAACCCATTGATTCACACTGTTGTTACCCTATCATTCCAAACCAAGCTTATAAGCCCACCAGTCTCCACAGTTCAAACCATGTCTTTACAACTTCTTCTATCAATTCACCGTCTGAGTTCTTTCCAACCCATCATGCCAATATCTCAGCCCGAGTATCATTTCCAGGCATCCCTCTGCCACATTATTTAACACAACCCTTTAATCATGATCTCTCATCCTCTTAACCAAGGGTGGAATTAACTTTGCCCATCCACTGTCCAATTCTTTATCAACCTAAATTTCCCTCAAAATCAAAGAATAACACCCTTTAGGCCTTCCACATAATAACCTTGTCTGTCCTTATCCTCACAATAACCCAACACTGGTAACCTTACTATCGAAGCACATAAAGCAGCTCTTTCCTAGAGAAGTCTGTTATTCCTCTGTCCCGTCTCAACTATTAAACTCCACAGCTTGCTCACACACTAGCAATAATCTGATGCGGCTTTCAGGGGTAGATGGAGGTGTTTAACTCCAACTATTATCTAGAATCCCCCTACAAAACAACACCAAGTCCACTTAACCATCCTAGGCACAAACAACTTGAATTCATCTTCCACTGCCGACCAAACTCCTCAACCCCGGGGTTCACACTCTGAACCAACCCACAATTAAATCCAAATAATCACAGTTATCATGCACACACAAAGCATATTAGGCCAAATCCACAATGCCATGCATTCGGCTACCAAATTTTATCACAACTAAGTATATCCACACTCATCATGCTTCATACAAGCCAATAAATAGATATAACATATCGATTCAATCTAGGCAGTTAACCACATACACTCAACATGCTTTAATCTCATCATGCAATAGTCAAGGGCCAGGCCCTATCAGTATCTCATGCATATGTCAACTCGTTCATCATGCTCCATATCAACAAGCAGGCAAACAGGGCATTTAAACACGTATTTAAGCATATCAATCATTCATACCAACCAACCCTAAGTCGAGCTTGTCACTAACAGCGAGCGTACATGTTTGGTCAATCTCCAGAACCAATAAACCTTGGCTCGCTCTGATACCAAGTTGTAACGCCCTACTTCCTTAGAGCCGTTACTAAGTGAGTTTTAAACGTGCAGTTAACTCGCTAATCGAGGTTTTTAGGTCAAAAGTGTAATTAAATCATAAACAGTGAAATAAACTTTGAAAACAATTCCATTTACTACAAAACATTGAGTGTTTGGCACTTGGGATCCCAATATACTGTTTAGAAATATTTACAACATATAATTTACAAGTTTGAGTCGACTAAACGAGAAAATCTAAGTTTTAATACAACCATCTCCCAAAACCACTGGCCGTGGCAGCCAGGCAGACCAAACATGTACACGCCGCTTCACGCTCTCCATACTCATGGATGGTTGACTTTTCCCTTGCCCTTACCTGCACCACAGAGCACCCGTGAGCCGAAGCCCAGCAAGAAAACCCTCACAAGCAGATAACATATACACAAAAAACACTTAGCATATATCCAGGCCACCAATGGGCTAAACACTTATGGCCATGTTGTCCCAGGCGCTTTACCAGGCCCTGGGTTCGCGGTGGGCCGCGACGCTCCTTCGCGAACCCAGATTTCTGGGTTTTTCCCTGCGTTTTCCCCGAGCTAAAACCACTCCAAATCATCCCAAGCAAGTACCTAAGCCCCAAAATCAATTCAAAACCCCACATAGACCATCTAACAACTCATAAACATCAACAATATACCCAAACACACAATCAAATCCCCAATTCACCAATTGGCTTGAAACTTTATGAAACTTAAACTAACAAACCACCAACTTGATTCACAACAACTAATACATAACAGAGATGCATAAACCCTTGCCTCATGTAGAAATTCGCCCCTGAGTCTTCTCCAAGTCCAGCTCCATGCAAACCCCCCTTATTCCCAAACTGAATCTAAGCAAGCTTCATCCCCAAGAATCCACCAAACAGCCACACATCAACTTTCAATTTTCATACTAACACTCTAAGAAAATCAAGCTTAGAAACTTAACAAAACAGAGATAAATCCTTACCTCAGAAAAGTCTTGGTTTATGATCAAGTTTAATTGCCTCCAACCACTTGATTCTCCTCCTAGATCCCTCAAGTTTCAGCTCCCTTCTTCCTTTCCTTTCTTTCTAGTTTTCTCCTCAAACTTTCAGCCAAAACAAAATATACCTAAGTGTTAAAACGTGAATGACTTCTCTTCTCAGCTGAAGTTATCTGAATCCTTGCCAAAATACCATCTTACCCTTCCATCTAATTCCTCTTCTAACTAAGCCTCAAGGGCACTCTTGTCCTTTCACTTATATTACAATTCTACCATTTTCCATCCAAACTTATTACTCTCAGCAGTTACTAATGGTTACTCAGGTTACCTAATCACCAATAACCATTAACCACAAACTCACAACCCAACTCATGAAATTTCCCCAAAGTACCCCTAGGCTCCTCCCGAGCCGGGTATAGAATCCCGTTGTGACTTTTGAGTTATCTTGCTCTCTAGGACCGTCTCGGCACGTGCATCACATTAATATCACCACACCCATGTGGTTCAAACCACATAATACAATTATCACATTTATGCCCTCAACGGGCTAAAATTACCAATTTACCCCTATCATGCAAACGGGGCCCACATGCATATTTATACCACCTAAACATGCATTCTAATCACATATTCATTTAAATTCACATATTAGCATATAAATTCACTTATTGCCCTCCAGGCGCGCTAATCAAGATCATAAACCTTATTAGCAACTTAGAGTGTTACAGGAGTATTTGCCGAGATTTTTTAAACATAATGGTTAAGATGTTTACACATTGAGGTGCGAAACACTTAACAATTTTCAATTAAGTTGAAGTGAAAACATGAGATTGTGTATTACGCATCTAAAAGTAACTTTTATGGGTCTAAAGTGATACATGGAAGTATTTAAGGATCCCCAAAAAGTTTTGTAGAATTTGGAATAATTATAGGACAATTTGAAGGGTTAAAAGTTAGTGGGGGTGGTGATGCATCGCCTCCTAAGAGGTGTTGCATCGCCTATATGCGAAGGGTCTCAAAAGCTCCAGCTGGCAATACATCATTTGATAGTAGGCAACATATCGCTTGGCAAGCGATACATATCCAACATGTAGGCAATGTATCGTCTGACGTGTCTGTACAAACACGTAACGTAAGCTCCAAATTACAAGTTAATTATATCTAATCCTATTGATTAGATCTAATGACAATTCCTACATTATGAAAGTGTTCTCATAGAGTTTTGGAAGACTTGATCACTCTCTCCAATCTCTCTAACCTCTCTCTATAGCTCTCAAATACCAAAGTTTTCTCCAAGAAACTCATCAAGCATTGCTTGACTTGCATGAGTTTTAAGGCTTGTTCAATCCGAAATCTAATTCTACTTGGTTGAAGCTTCAAGAAATTAGGGAAGTCTTAGAATAGAGATTTCGGACAACAATATTCGTATTGTGTATAAACCTTAGAAGTTCCCCAAATTTTAAGATTCAAGTTTCTCAATACAAAAGGTTGTATCTCTAACCCCAATCTTGTATTTTGTCATTTTATTATGCTTATGTTGTTACTATTGATGATTAAATGTTTTGAAGTTCAACTTATAATCATTTAATTACTTAATCCTTTGTTTTCAAGATTTGCATTCATACCATGAACATGGTTATTTGATTATCAAGAATTGCATTCATACTTTGAACAAGGATCTTGATTAGAATCTAGGGTTTGTTATATTGAACTTTTCATATTATGCATTATTGCTTAAGAAAGTGTAAAGCCATAAATTCCCAATAGTATTTTCCTTGGATTGTGGAGGGGTAGCATATCTTGTTGGAGCATTAGCCTCTGTTGTTCTTGGCCTTTTTGCTGGAGAGGCCCCACTGGAGCCTCCTGTTTCTTTTTTGCTCGACCTTTTGGTAGAGGCAGTTGCACCTATTGAAGCATAGATGTCAAAGGCTTACGAGGACTACATTACTGCAACGAGATAACAAGTAAGTCAAAGATATGATAGTAGAGTAAGAAATAAAAAGATGAAAAATTCTAGTACCCTAACTACGTATGTTGGTCGCTACTTCTAAAATATGCATCATCTACTTCAAATAAATTTGAATCATAGCTCCTATTTGAGGGAATAAAATTCCAACCCTATGAAATAGATTGGTAAGGATGGGCAATAGTGCAAGTAATGAAGAGGAGAAATTTATACCATTTTTGTCCTCCGACGAGGAGTATTCCATTCGACCAGGGCGCTCGGGCATTTTCTATTTTCCCTTGCCATGAGAAGGAGTGATTGGTGCTGGTCGGGGAATTTTGCTCGACTCCCTTTTGTTAACCATTGTAGCACAATGCTTGAAGGGTTGTGAAATGTCTTGAGGCTGATCTGCAAGGAGCTATTTCTCAGTGCCTTCAGTAGTTGTACTCCCGTTGGTTGACTCATTTGCATCCTAGTGGTGTTACAAAATTCTGACCAGTCGAAGGTTGGCATGGTCACCAGGTGTTTGACACTTTTCTCCTTGTGTGTAAGGCTGGCCAGAATGTCACCTCTATCGATCATGGCTTGGGTAGGCACTAGTTAGTACCATGGTCCTAAATTGTAGAAATTTATTGAGAAGACATTTAAAGCAAAGAAAGGATCGACCAGGAATACAAAGGATCAGGAGAAAATAAATTTACCTCCACAAGCGAATGACAAGTTCTCTACAACCATATCAGCCGTAAGAAAATACTGTTGTTAGTATTTTTCTGCATTGAATTTGTATGTAGTATCTTTCAAGAAGGTGTAAGAGTTTTCTTGATAAAAAAATAAAAGAATCCAGTGTTGTTTTGGTTTGGTTTTGACTTAAGATCAAACAAGTAGTTGATCTCGTGTGAAGTAGGAACGGACCATCTCTTAAGGTGATAAAGGATATAGAATGTAATTAACACTCTATATCCATTCGGGGTGATTTGAAAATGAATTATGTCCAGTAATTAGATACCCTCTTGAAATAATCGTGGAGAGGAAGGGTTGCTCCTACCTTGATATATACCTCGACCAGACACTATAAGCGCCTCTAGGAACGTTGGCCCTTTGGTCGGGAGAAGGCTTGTACAGGGTTATACCATGGAGTCCGTACTTTTTTTGTGTGGATATTTGTCCACCACCCTACTTGAGAGAACTTTGGGTGGGGCTATGTACCATGGAATACAATCCATTTGAGCACTACATTGGAAACTACTTTAGAGAGTACCAACTAAGAAACTTCATCTTCAGCTAGTCGAGGGTGTGTTGTAGAGGTCTGTGCGTGGGCCGCATGTCGACCAATGTGGGGGTCTTTCTTTTTTCTCTGGGCCACCTCCTTTACTTTGTCCATTGGAGTTTTGTGTTTTCAAGTCCTACGCCTTGGTGGAGTATTAGTACGACTTGGTGCAGGGCATGAGTTTGTGAAATCGGAGGGGCAGGATTCTCGGTATCCTCGAACAATAAAGCTAAGAGGTCTTCATCCATTGGCCTCTCACCTCCTCAGTAGTCTTGCATGACTATCTGGGAAAAAAAGAAGGGGAAGTGAGAATCTATGACCAATAGAAGGAATAAACAAAGAAGAAAATAAAGTCTGCTCGTAGCATTAAAAGACAAACATATTAAAATATACGAGCAGTGAAGATTTCATATCAAAAAGCTAAAATGAAATTTTTTTGGAGAAAACTTTTCATTTGTCAGAAAGGCAGGAAAACCCCAGTTTTTCCAAAAGATGCAAAATCAAATTTTGATATCGATTTTGGGTCAAAATACTTCCAACATACCATATGTGTTGACGGTGAGAACTCGTCAACTAAGTTGAGTTGGAAAAAGCTATCAAGTAAAGATAGTCAATGAAAAAGCTGTAGAAATTTAAGTAATAACTCAAAAACAATGACAGAACAACAATGGAGAAATCAATCATTCATTCACTCTCAAGCACTTGCTACAGTAAATTTTCCAACCCCCCCCCTGGTGGAGTTAGAGTTCATTTTATATTGGGCTCTAATGACCCTGGGTACATGGTGGTCCAGGGGACCAGGTGGTACATAAGTACTCTGTCAGGAGAGTGGTTTCAGAGGTTGTGGCCGTCCATCCAGTACAGGGGCAGGCGTCAGGAGGATGTCTCCACTACATGTCCGTACTTATGTCAGTGGAGTGGGGACAGACATAGTGGCGCAGGAGGTAGTGGTGTCGACTTTGACTCCTGGCGGTAGACGTACGAACCACAACTCTTATTCCAGCACTCCCACTACCCCACTGGTACGGGTGTCCGTACTCGACATACGAGGTCTTAGCGGCCGTACCCAGTACTAAATCGTACAAGTACGTTCCATTCGACTCGTACCGGAGCCTTTAAGCATTGGGGTCCATCTGATGGCATGGCTCCTATGCGGCTCGCGAGCCCCCTTCGCGAGGCCTCCCTCGCATGGCCACCCGATGGTGTGGCTCCCAAGGGTACACGCCTCACACGGCATGGAGCGCTCGGGGTGCGAGGCCGAATGCACGCTGGGACGCGAGGCCACGGGCGCTGGGACGCGAGGCCAAGGCTGCTTTGGACGAGGCTGCGCGCGCGCTCGGACGCGAGGCCACGTGAGGCCGAGGCTACTTCGGACGAGGCTACGTGTGCTTGGACGTGAGGTCACGCGAGGCCGAGGCTACGTGCGCTTGGACGTGAGGCCACGCGAGGCCGAGGCTGCTTCGGACGCGAGGCCACTCGAGGCCGAGGCTGCTGGGGTGAGGCTGTGCGCGCTCGGACGCGAGGCCGAGGCTGCGCGCGCTCAGACGCGAGGCCACGCGAGGCCGAGGCTGCTGGGGTGTGAGCCTGGGCACGCGAGGCCGTCTCGCGGGGCGTGATTCTAAGCATGCGAGGCCTACCAACGAGACTTCCCCCTGGGTACATGAGGCTCCCTTATGCGTCACGCATCTAGGCACGGGAGGTCACCTCGCGAGTCACGGTCTTAGGCATGCAAGGTCGTTGTGAAAGGGTCGCGCCTCGAGCGTCTCGTGGCTCAAGCATGCATGTAGGCCTTTAAGGGACCTTAACACACGACTTGGTTCTTTTATGGGCGTGGAATATTGAGCGTCCACACTTGCCCCCCAGTCTAGGAGAGGACATTTAGGTGCTCTTGTAGACTATTCACCTTGATTCTTATAAATAGGCCTTCATGCATGGCCTAATATTTTCACCCTACTTCCTTGGCTTAGTGGTTTGGAGAACCCTTCCTCTTTCAAGAGGTAAGGGGTTCAATCCCTCACAACCTCACGTTTGCCATAGCTTCCTTTATTTTATTTTTTCATTTCATTTTCATCATCATTCATTTTTTTTTTATATATGAGCTAATTTTTTGGGGTATCTATTTGGTGGCTAACACATCTTTCTGGTCTATTCTTGCAGACGCGTACCTTCGACCCTTTGGTGCTTTTTGGCCCTCGACCTCCTTTCGACCTCTACAACACTCCATCATATCTGCTTGAGGTATATATATATATTTTTTTACATTCATCCGGTCCAAATTAGCATTACTCGGGATGGGATACCTTAGCCTGAGCTTGTAGTGAGTTTGACCATATGCATGCCCCTCTTTTTTATACCCTGTAGTGGGCCATTTATGACGTTTGCATCTGGAGATATTAAGCCTATTCCTTTGTGTTTTGTAGTCATCCCCTCATTTATACGTGAACCCCTTTTCGCTTTCGGGACAAGGTTTCATGGCCAGTGATGGCCCATCCGACATACCTCCGGGGGCTGAGTTTATTGACCTGTCCTCAAACTCAGAGTCCCCTTAGGGTAACCCCTACCAGGACTATGACTCCTTAAGGCAGGCCCACATCCGCCACCTTGAGTACATGGCTGAACTTAGGCGTAAAATTTGGGTGGTGGAGAGCGAAATTGACTCGGTGTCAAGAGGAGATGGAGCACCTCCCCCCCTGACCTTAGTGACCATGTAGCGAGCCTTAGGATGACACTTTTTGAATTGAAGTGGTAGTTAGAGTTTATGGAGGGACACCTTCCGCCCGAACCTCCCAACCCATCCTCGCCTGATGACGGTCGTGAGGCTGCCTCCGCTTCTCCTCAGCCCCTAGCCTCGGTTTTTCCTAGCTCAGCGCTTCCGTCGTCGCTCCCTAGATGGAAAACTCTTGCTAGGAGGAAAAAATGGAGGGTCGAGTGTTCTGTCTCTTCCTCACATTTTTCTTTTGATTTTGCAGATATGCCGAAGGCACGTCGACAAGTATCTATCCAGGAACAGGATGACGCTCCTTTACTGGCGTCTGGACTGGTGTCGCATGTGTCCGAGAACAAACTGAAAGAAATTGTGAAGCACTATCGTGGTCCCCCAGAATACGCCTTGTACGCTCCCCAGGAGGCATGTCGGGCCGATCGCCCTAGGACCGGCCTTGTGGCCTTGAGCGAGCACATTTTGAAGGCGGGTGGCACCATTCCCTTGCACCCGTTTTTCATAGCGGTCCTTAACTATTTCGACCTGGCCCCCCTTCAGCTATCACCCAACAGTTGGTTGACCCTAAGTTGCCTTTTTGTGGCGTTCAAGGAACTGGCTAAACGCGCCCCTACGGCGCAAGAGGTGCACTTCCTGTACAACCTCATGGGATCCCCCAAGTCGAAGGGCTTCTACTATCTGCAAAAGGCCAATAATGAGCTCCCCTTGATAGAAGGCTCAGTGTCTAATACGGGGTCTTGGAAGCAAGAATTTTTCTTCGTAGAGGGTCCTCTCTCTGTCCGTGTAGACTTCCACGCCAGCCCCAGTAAGTACCCTGGTCCTCCTTTTCTTCTTGTTAGAACTTACTGTTTTGTACTCACGCTTGCACTGACACTGGCGTGGATCATGCAGAGCAGTTTGCAGTTCCTTCGGTCATTGGGTCGAAGGCGGAGGCCGTGAATGACCTCATTAATGCTGATTCTGCCATGAAGAAGGCAGCATTCTTATTCAACGTGGCAAATCTCAACCGCCACTAGTTGTCCCCGGTCTCAGACCCCAAGCTCCTGTGGTCGATTCCTGGGTCTAAGAAGACAATGGCTGCGCCGGCCGAGCCTTTCCCAGACAAAGGTGAGGCTGAGGAGGAGCCGGGGGAAGCCCCCCTTGAACGCGAGGGACCTCATCAGCGATCCTTGTCCCCTGGGGGATGCCCCCCTTATGACTCCTATGACCAGGACACGACCTTCCAACCTCAAGACCAGCATGTCGCACTGGGGTGTTATGTATCCCCTGGCCCTGAGGGCTACGACGCCTTCCCTCAGGCTCCTCTCGACCCTGGGTCATCGGGGACTTATTACGCCGACCTTGCGAAGCCCCCCTCTAATCTACCAGAGCCTCAGTTTTCTACTTTCACCGCGCCCCCTCCCGCTTCGACAAGCGGGTCGTCTGTCCTCATCCAGCCAGGTGCCCCTGGTACGGATGGGGAGCCCTAGGTGACTCGGATGGCGACGTCTTATGGACAATGATACACCCAACTTGCCTCGAGCCTCCCTGTATCCGACTGGAATGGCCTTGGGAACGTGACTCAGTCGGACCTTGGGGAGAACCTAAGGCGCTCCATGACTTGGGTGAGTCCCTGCACCTCGCGTCGGCCCTATTATGTATAGGTGTTTATGCATATATATTTTTTTGTTTTTGTTACTTACTGTTGTTGTTGTTAACTTTCTTGTGCAGGCCTATACTGTGGCTTTGCGGTTTGCCGACTCGGCTGGCCATCTCTCCGTGTCGTGCGCCGAGAGGGAGCTTAATGAAACCCAGGCTAAGTTGTGAAGGGTCCGGACCAAATTTTCCAACTTGTTACTAAAGAGGAAGGAAGTAAGGGCCAAGACTAAGGGGCTACAGAACAAGGTTACCAGCTTGGAGCGTGAACTCCAGGAGGCCAAGGCCATCGCGGCCGCGTCGCAGTAGAGAGTTACCCAGCTGGAGGCCGAAGTCAAGGCCCTCAGGGCCGAACTTCAGTCGTCGCCGGAGAGAAATGCTTCCTTGGAGGCGGAGAAGGCTACCACCGAGCGCAGGTCCATAGACCGTGCTCTTTACAACGTGTGGAGGTAGGATCCTAATTTCGATTTCTCCTCTTTTGGTCAGCATGCCGTCACTCGAGCGGCCATGTGGAGTGCTCGCGGTAGGAGGCCCTGAAGTGGTTATTTCATAACATTTGCCAGCTAGCCCTCCATGGGTGTATGCTCTCTTCTTTTTTATTTTTTGTACTTTGGGCCTTTGTAATATGACTGTCATTATTATTTTTCTTTGGTAACTCTTGTACTATCTTCAAAACTTTCTCTTTCAATGTATATATATATATATATATGTGTGTTGCTATTTATCTTTTATTCTACTGCATTTGAGGTCCTTTTGAGCCTGTATGATGGGGTTTGGTTGGTTCCCCTCTTTTATTCACCAGGCTGGAGGTCCTTTGGAACCCATGTGAGAGGATTCACTGAGACCCCTTTTGGTGCCTCTTGATTACTTTTATAAGGATATTTTGACCCCTTGGGTCCTAACTATCATTTTATATATTCTTGCGCGCGCTTATTATTTGTTGCGAGAAGCGTCCTTCTCGTCGTTATTCATAGTACTATTTTTGCAAGGGTCTCTTTTAGGACCCTTTTTGGCTAGACGGCTTGGTGGCCGCACTAGACTTATTATTGTCGTTACCATCTTTTTTTTTGTAAGTCCCTATGGCTTCCTTGGTGTTCACAAGGGTAGCTAATCCTTGTGATCCCAGGGGAGGCCTTGTAAGGACTTCGTTTAAGGCCCTGGTATAGGTGGTCCCTCTAGGATTCCCCATTAAAGGGTTCATTTTTTTTTTTTTAGGGTTACTTCCTCTTGATGGAGGGCCCATTTTAGGATCCTCCTAGTGCGTAGGGTCCCTTTTAGGGTCCTCCTGACAGGGGGTCGTTTTTAGGGTCCTCTTGGTAGAGGGTCCCTTTTAGGAGCCTCCTTTTTAGGAGGGCAAGGGGTCATTTTTAGGATCCTCTGTTTTAGGAGGGCAATGGGTCCTTTTTAGGTTCCCCTGTCAGTTGCATGTTTTCGCCTCCTGTCCTGCCCCCTAAGTGCTTGGCGAAATTTATTTCAGCAGGCACTTTGGCTGATGCCCGCGTAGCGAAGAAAAGTACATACGAAGTTGCAAACAGTTTCATTCATAAAATTCTGGCTACAGCGATACATATGAGATTTTCATAGAAAATAAAATAAAAAAGACTCACACCTACTCAGGAGGTTATCTAAGTAACCTCTTTGATTCTTCTCTATCATACTAAGATAGCGTGCAACACTTGTCCTTTTACCACCGGGCGTGGGTGCCTTACTGGTAGTACTTCCTAAGGTGCTCCGCGTTCCATGCGCGCCAGCTTATAGGTGTTCGGGGGTATGCACTGAGCAACCTGGTAGGGCCCCTCCCAATTCGCCCCCAGCACTCCTGCTCCTGGGTCTCGCGTGTTAGGGAGTACCTTCCTCAGCACCAAGTCGCCAACTCTGAAAGTTCTCTCTCGCACCCTCGAATTGTAATACCTTGCGGCATGCTGTTGGTATACTGGCACCCTCATTTGTGCTTTTTCTCTCTTCTCTTCAAGCATGTCCAAGCTCTCGGCCAGAGCTACGCGGTTGGCCTCATCTCCATACGCCTGCCTGGGGGACTCAACCTGCATCTCAACCGGGAGTACGGCTTCGCATCCGTAGGCCAAGGAGAATGGGGACTCCCCAGTAGTCGTGTGTGGGGTGGTTCTGTAAGCCCACATCACATTTGGTAGCTCCTCTACCCAGGCTCCCTTCATCTTTTCTAGCTTAGCCTTCAAGTTCTTCTTAAGGACCCTGTTTATCGCCTCCACCTGTCCATTGGCCTGCGGGTGTACGACCGCGGAGAAACTTCTCCTTATGCCCCTTCCCCTACAATACTCCTCGAAAGCTCCCCCCTCGAACTGGGTACCGTTGTCAGAAATAATTTTGTAGGGTACTCCATATCTACAAACAATGAATTTGTTGACGAAAGAGGTGATGTGCTTGGCTGTTGTCTTCACAAGGGGTTCTGCTTCTACCCACTTAGTGAAGTAGTCCACTGCTACCACCGCATATTTCGCTCCACCCCTGCCTGCGGGAAGAGCACTGATCAAGTCTATTCCCCAGATAGCGAAGGGCCAGGGACTGGTCATGCTAGTTAGCTCACTTGGGGGTTTCCGAGGGTAGTTGGCGTGCCTCTGGCATTTGTCGCATTTCTTGGCAAAGTCATGCGCGTCTCTCTCCATGGAGGGCCAGTAGTATCCTTGTCTTATGGCCTTCCTAGCGGTGGAGGGTCCGCTCTCATGGTTGCCACACTCTCTCTCGTGTATCTCATGCAATACTCTCAACGCCTTCTCCCCTTCTACACACCGCAGGAGTGGATTGAGAAACCTCTCTTGTAAAGGACTCCATCTACCAGGGTGTATCTAGCGGCCCTGTACACCAACCTCCGGGACTCGTTTTTGGCTGCAGGCAAGGTTCCTTCCTCCAGGTACCTTTTGATCGGCTCAGTCCACGACTCCCTTGGGGCACTAATTATATGCACGTCCGCGTCTTCGATGCTGGGTTTGGGTAAGTACTCCACGGGTATCAACTCCAAGATATCACCGTCCTTGGTGGACGCCAGCTTCGCGAGTGCATCAGCATGGGTATTCCTTTCTCTGGGGATTTGCTCTATGCTATATGCCACTAACTGTCCCAGATAGCCCTTCACCCTTTCCAAGTAGGCTGCCATCTTGGGTCCCCTCGCCTGGTATTCCTCCTTTACTTGGTACACCACCAACTGAGAGTCGCTGAAGATACGAAGGCGCGTCACTCTCAGCTCCTGGGCTAAACGCAAGCCAGCCAGGAGCGCCTCGTACTCTGCCTCGTTATTGGAGGCCTCAAACCCGAACCGGATCGCGCAATACATTTTGTGTCCCTCGGGCCCTGTCATCATGATGCCCACTCCGGATCCTCCTTCATTGGACGCCCCATCAACATGCAAACTCCATTCCTCTAGACCCCCTCGCACTTCCTCTATAATAGGCTGCTCCCCTTCTTCACTTCTTCCTCCATTCGGCTGATGGGTGAACTCTACTATAAAGTCCACCAACACCTGTCCATTGATGGAAGCTCTTGGGGTATACACAATATCAAATTGACTCAACTTGATCGACCATTTCATCAACCTCCCTGAGGTCTCAAGTTTATGCAAGACCTGCCTCAAGGGACTATATGTCAGGACTTCAATCGCGTGCGCATGGAAGTAGGGCCTCAACTTCCTCGAGGCCACCACTAACGCATAGGCCAACTTTTCAATCTCTAGGTAACGGTTCTCCGCGTCCACCAGACGCTTGCTGATATAGTACACGGGTTGTTGCTGCTTCTTCTCCCCTTTAACCAAGGTTGCGCTTATGGCACGCTCAGACACTGCCAAGTACAGGTACAGCCTCTCGCCCTTCTCAGGTTTCGCCAACAGGGGTGGCTTCCCCAAGTGCTCCTTCAGCTTGACAAATGCCTCTTCGCATTTTTCATCCCAAGCGAACTTTTTGCTCCCTTTGAGGATGTCAAAGAAGGGGAGGCACTTATCGGTGGACCTTGAAATAAATCTATTAAGGGCCGCCACCCTTCCCGTTAAGCATTGCACTTCCTTCTTGTTCTTTGGCGGGCTCATATCTATTAGGGCTTTTATCTTATCAGGATTGGCCTCGATGCCTCTGGAATTGACCATGAAGCCCAAGAATTTTCCTGAGGATACACCGAAGGTGCACTTGACGGGATTCAACTTCATTCGGTATTTCCTAAGTGTGTCGAACATCTCACCAAGGTCCTTGTTGAGCTCTGTTGCATTCTTGGTCTTCAATAACATATCATCCACATACACCTCCATGTTTCTCCCTATCTGGTTAGCAAACATCTTATTCACCAACCTCTGATAAGTGGCACCCACGTTCTTCAACCCGAAGGGCATCACCTTGTAACAATAGAGCCCTTTATCTGTAATGAATGACGTGTGCTCTTCATCTGCTAGGTTCATTGGGATCTGGATGTACCTCGAGTAGGCGTCCATGAAACTCAGTAATTCATGCCCTGCCGTCGCGTCTACTAGCTGATCTGTCCTTGGGAGTGGGAAGCTGTCCTTGGGAGTGGGAAGTTGTCCTTAGGACAAGCTTTATTCAGGTTCGAGAAATTGACGCAGGTCCTCCATTTCCCATTTGGCTTTGGAACGAGTACTGGGTTTGACACCCACACAGGGTAAAAAGACTCACGGATGAACCCGTTGGCCTTCAGCTTGTCAACCTCCTCCTTTAATGTTGCGTACCTTTTTGGGTCTAACGCCCGCCTCTTCTGCCTAACGGGCCTCGCTTCTGGGGAGATATTCAAATGGTGGCACATCACACCGGGGTTTATACCCACCATATCCTCATGACTCCATGAAAATACGTCTAGATTATCCTTCAAAAACCTTATCAACTTCTCCTTCACGTCATTTTGCAGGCTTCTCCCTATCTTCAATATTCTTAACGGTTCCTCCGTCACTTAACCTCCTCTACTTCCTCCACTGGTTCTGCTCTTGACTCCTCCACGACTCGAGGGTCCAGCTCGTGCGGATAACTACCACAACATATATAAAGTTGTAGTGATTAAGTTAGCTTAGCTTCAGATCTTTACCACAACCGAAAAAGGCCTAGGAGTTAGCGGATATTTAAAGTTGTAGCGATTAACTTAGCTTCAGATCTAGACAGACAACTTATGATGCGACACCTCTTATTCAGAATTTCATTCTTTTAGCTGGGCCTTGATCAATGATGGGTCAAGGGGAGGTGGTTGTGCCTCCCCCATTTGTTGGGTTTCAGGGCCATTTTCCGATTCTGTGTTCGTGAGGGGATGTAGCCTTCTGGAAATGGTGGTGGTAGTGGGGCTGGCGCTAGCTGCATAAATGCCAAGTGACCTCTCAGTAACAGATTAGTTGTGACATAGTAATAACTGGACAAAAAAACTAAATTTTATATTTATCTACTTAATTTTATTTATTTAACAAACAGTAATAAATTAAAAGCCCAAGAGTTTACAGCAATTATCTTTAATCAAAGCAGAATTTGGGAGTTTCTAAAAGAAATATCACAGTATCATCTCAAATTTCAAGTCAAACTCTGCAACATGAGACAACAATATCAACAATGACAGTCCATGATAAGTAGACAAAAAATATATTACAACAAGCATACAATCTCAAGTCTCACCCCAGCAAATAGCAATGTGGATTTAAGCTTACGCTGAGTCAATCTGAACTCTAGACAAACTGGTAAAAATGGGATCTTAACAAATAACACAGTCAACATGTAAGCATCTACACTTCTTGATAACATTTCCTAGACTTTTCCTCTTAAAAGGATATGTCTTTTACTGCTATGAGTTTACAATACTTTTTCACAACTGTTATATGGGAGAATATATGATAATTACCCTGCATTGTCATTTTCGGAATCAACTGCATCACACATGACATAAGTTTAATTAAATCTTTCAACACAGAGCTAATAATACCTTTCAAATTCTACCACTTGCCTTAAAATTTTCACATTCAAAAAAAGCAAAGTACCAATTGAACTTGTTACTTGCTGATATTGGAAATTACAAAATATAACAGCAAATGAATACCACAGAATAAATACCATCAAATTAAAGTTAAACAACCTATGCACCCTTTCAAATGCCTAACATACCATTTGAATAAACCAATAAAACCCAATAACAACAACACAAGTTCCAATGAATAATGCTCTTCATACCCACATACAATTCATATCAACTATATGAATAATATAATAAAAGAAATGCTCATATAATATATAATAAAAGGAAGGAAACAAGAACATACAAAAAAATATTATAATAAAAGCAATGTTCTTATAAGATAAATGCAATATGATTTATGTATTGACTAAAACATAAACAAATAACGAGCATAAATTCTACACCTAGCAAGCAAAAATGCCTACAACAATCACACCATAAATACAAACTTTAATCACACTTTTCTCACCAATAGAACCTTTATCATAGTATTGCAGAATGTAACTATGAGATTGCTAACTAAGCAATCCTTAAATTTTTCAGGTAAAAAAAAGAGAGACATACCATTAGACCTTTGGAACCCCAGAATACATAATATTGTCACATTTGAGTCTAAAAATACGTAGCTTTGAAGGTATAATATCACAGAAACCTCAAAAGCCATTAAAAATATAATAAGAGCACACCAATGACATAAGAAAACTATTCTTGAGGTTCAGTCCAGCAAGGCGGAATATGTTCTCATGAACTCCCCTTGAGGATTTCAATTCTACACTATAAAAAGAAACCAAAAGTTGCACAAATGCAGAGCACTAAATGATCAAACACTATGGCTACAAACCGACAGAACAACTTAACTAGCAGATTAGAATATATATATATATAACTCCCCAAGAATAACAAAACCCATGCTTGGACTTAGTCTCTCACTTATTGTCTCTCTCAAGAAAACACATGGATTCTAAACTTTTGTAATACAAACAAAACCCAAAAGTGTCCCAATTTAATATAGCCATTCATATATATAAAGTAAGACAAACATGTCTTTCAGACTTGTTGAGCCTGCGATACTGTAAAACATGAATAGAATGTATATATATATATATATATATATATTTGATAAACTAAACTGCCAGAAATCAAAGTAAAAAGTGGAAATAAAAATGTTAAAATCAAATACATAGCCAAAATAAATAGAATTGTACACTAATTTTCTCTAAACAAAACATAGAACGGTAAACGACTGAAGCAATACTTGAACAAATAATGACTTTCCTTGAGAACACAATAGTTAATATGGTTTTTACACGACAACCTGATATGATAAGAGAAAGAGGAATTTCAGAGAAAATCTGTAACAAAAATTTGAGGGATATAAAAAATATATTCTTGCATTTTACAAATATAAACCAATATTAGAAGAAATCAAAACTTGGAGAAATCACTTACCCAAATATAGAAAAAAAAAATGATTCCAAAAGAGAGATGATCAGATGAGTGTCGCCTCGCTACAATACGAAGCAGAATGGAGGATGGCTTTGGTTGGGAGGTCTTCAGGTTGTTGGGTTGCGACCGCTTCAGATGGCTAGGCTGCAACGGAGGGCTTCAGGTGGCTGGGCTGCAATGGAGGGTCTCAGGTGGCTGGGCTTTGACGGAGAAGAGAAGAGAGATGGGAGGAGGCGTCGTCGACTGAAGAAAAGAAAAGAGAAGAGGAGGCGTTGTCGACTGAAGAGAAGAGAAGAGAATAGGAGGCATAGTCCACTGGGAAGAGAAGAGAAGAGGTCTCGACTGAGAAGAAGAAAAAAAGAGGCAGCAGCTTATGTTTTTGGTGAAATTTTTTTATTACAATTAATTAATAATTTATACTTTAAAACTCTAATAATATAATACAAATTAGAATATCTTTAATATTATATTTTTATAATGATGTAAAAATTATTAAAAAGATAGTCTAATTTTTTTAACTTTTTTATTTTAAATTAAAATATTTTATATATATTATTTTAATATATTAATATGTTTTAAAATTCAAATAATATAAAAACAAATTAGAGTATCTTTAATAATATATTTTTATAATGACATGTTAAACGTGATCTCACACAACTGATCTACTATGTCGCATGAAAAGTCATTTTTCACACAACCGACCTACCATGTCATTTAAAAAGCTATTGAAGAGATACTCTAGAGTATTTTATAAAGTTTTTTATTTTATTTTAAATTATAATTACTATTAAATTAAAATATTTTATTGTTTATTAACATTAAATTAGTTTTTTAATTACAAATAATTAATTTATTTATATTTCAAAAATTATAATATATGTAATATTAATAAGTATATATATTTTTATAAATTAATTAATATCTTACATATATATTTATAGTTTAAATAAATTAATATATTTTAAAATTAAAATAATGTAAAATAAATAATAATGTGACATGATAAGTCGGTTCACATACTACCGACCTATGTTACTCTTAATATCATAATTAATTTAAAATTTGATATAAAAACTATTATAAATACAAAAGTTAATAATATGAAAAATTTAGAAACAAAAAAATCTAGTTTTAAAAGTTTTTAATAAATACATATTTACATAATTTAGTTATTTTTAAAATTATATTATTCATTAATTATAATTTTTTATTTGAATTTTGGCGACATTTTTATGACTGTCGGCATTGAACATTTATTAACTGTCGGCGTTGGAGTCAATAGCGACACGTTTTAACTGTCGGCATTGGTCTCGAATTAACTGTCGGCGTTGGGGTCAATAGCGACACATTTTAACTGTCGGCATTGGTCTCGAATTAACTGTCGGTATTGGGATCAATAGCGACACTCAAAAGCAACGGTGACAGTTATTAGCTGTCGATGTTGATCTGTATGCCTACAGTTTTTAACTGTCGGCGTAGAGTCTCGCTAAGTAATTACGACAGTCAACAGAGTTGACTGTCGTTGTTGGGTGTCGGGAAAGCCCAGTTTTGTAGTAGTGGGTGTTTCATTATTTTACAATTTTTTTTTAAGTTTAGCGACGGTGAAAACAGGCGCCTCTGATGATATCAATCACGACACTTGAATAGGCATTGATTTTGTAGGCCACGCAAATGGCAAAAGCTTCACTTTTTAACCGACACCAAATCCATTTTTTTAGTAGTGATTCTCTCAAGTTCAACAACAAGAAAATATATGTGTAAGTGAAAATAATACATGGTTTAGGTCATATTGGGTACTATTTGTACATTTCTATAAGTTAGTTAAAATAAGAGATACTTATCATGATTGGTCTACATTAGCAGTCAAAATGCGATGGAATCGTCATTTTAAGTAAGATCTGGCTATATCCGATCTTGTTGATCCTTAAGGGTCTCGCTAGCGGCGAGCTTAATTCCAACAAAAGGGTCGAGCAAAGTCAAATCCTCATTCTATTCGAGCCTCTCTAAAAATCTGCTCAATAATATTGATAATCTTCAAGCAGTTATAAAAATATATATTTAAATACATGAATTAATTTGGCTCACACACTAAATATGTATTGCGAACTATATAAATCAAACACTCTAGCAAATCTATTAAATTTAACATAAGACTTACGCGTCGCTCAGTTCTAGCTCATTGTCTCCCGTGAAATGTTGGCGACATGATCAGTCAAGTAGTATTGGAGAAGTCTGAAGATAAATACTACAATAGAACGAGAAATCTGGATCATATTATTTTGTTGAAATTACCAAGGGTTTAGCTACACTCACACTTTATTTTATAGTACAGAAAATACAGATCATACATTCCCTAGCTACGCAGTTTTGATTTGGATGTCATCTACTATAGCTATAAATTTATCCTCTCTTTATTCATTCAGAAATTTCATAACAATTTTGAGTATTTTAACATTTGTTGATCACTATTTATTAGATATTTAATTTATTATATCGCATGCGTATATAATTATATATGTATGTTGTGCATATCTTTTTGATAGGTAGCTTAAAATTAACGCAATTATGTTCGTACAAAAGAAAGAGATGGAATATGAGGCAAGTCTCTGTTTATTTGGCTAGCTAGCAAAACAACAAATAATTGCGTTCAACAAAAATGTAAAGTATCTTCTATGGATCCAGTTATATAGTCACTCATATGGAAGTGGCACGAAGGTTCCTCTACAAACTCCATGAACACAGACACACACACAAATATATATATATATATATATATTTATATGTATCCATGTATTTGATGAATGATATTAGTGAAGGGTAAACATGAGCATGGAGATGGAGAGGAGGAAGACGATAATGGAATCAGTAGTAGCGTCACAAAGCAGCAACCTTAGCAAGATCAGGAGCTCACTGCCACTGGTCCCACCCCCGAGAGGTGGCATCAAACGCAAGATTTTATTGCTCCTCTCCAAACAACTCAAGCTTGCAACCCTACAACTTCTTCATCACCTGCTTTCCGAGTGATTTCAATTATCTACTCTGTTACTCCTACCTTATTATATATCTCATCTTTGTCTTTCAACAAAAACATCGTCGTATACACAATGTACGTATAAGGAAAGTCCTATTAATCTATATATGCTTTCCGTTGTCGTACGTGTATTCATAAATGTACATGTCTCTCTACCCAAGTATATAAATATATATATATAAATGTATCTGTCTTCATTTGTTTATTAAATGCAGATTTTCTCGTCAAGGAAATCATTCATTTATATAATATCAAAGATCAATTTGATAAAAATATCGTGTGCATTCACCGTGGATTGTTATATGTTCATTAATTCATAAAGCTGTAAAAATGTAATTAGATCTTTTTATATTATAGCTATTTTCAATTTCATTAATTAATTTGTTTGCTTGAATGCTATTAAGAATATATATTTTTTTATATAAAAAATTATAGGTGGCTCAGCGTATTAAGGTAATTATACAAGGGAAATTTCACTTTTAATACTTAATGATGCTTAATATTACCAAAAAATCCTAACACTAATAATGTTTTCAATTTGATGCTAAACATTACTTTCATACCCAAAATACTATTCTCATTATATCTTCAAATCCTAAAATCTTCTCTTCCTCTCTCTTTCCTCTCTCTCCCTTTCTCTCTTTCATTCTCACGAAATCCTCCTTAAAACCTACAAATTTGTATGATTTTCATGTCGAAGTCGTTGTAAGTCATCTCCATTGTCTCTGTGAAGTCGCCAATATCAAAGGCAACATCCATTTTGAGTATTTTTGGAGGAGAAAAACCATGGGTAATAAGATTGTTCATTTTATGTGTTGGGTATTATTTGTGTAAATTTTTATGGCTATTTTGAACAGATCTGAGCCTATATTAGTGTGTTTTTTGGGTTTTTTTTAGTGAGATTCTATGATCTGCGTTTTCTCAAACTTTTTTCCTCGATAGGAGCTCGATAACGATTCGATATAGCTCGATTGTATGTAGAAGAAGGTCTTTTATGAGCTCGATGCTACTCGATATAGTTCGATTATAGCTCGATAGTTTTAGGTTTTGTTGCTTGATTGTGCTCGATGACAACTCGATAAGGGTTTGATTGGACCCTAGAATATTTAGTGCAGTTGCTTTCTCGATATGTGCTCGATAGGGTTCGATGAAGGTTTTGGTTAGGTTTTATGTTCGGTCTTTGAAATGGTAGCTCAATACTAACTCGATAAGAGCTCGATTATGGGCTCGATGGTAACTCGATAACGTTCGATTATAGCTCAATAGTTTTCTTTTTTTGTGAATTTCTGAAAAAAAATGACAGCTATCGAGCCAAACTATATAAACCCATCGAGAATTGACTCCTATCGAGCTCATCTGAAGCTTCTATCGAACTCCATCGAGTTCAGTTGATCGAGCCCTATCGAGGGCTATCAAGCTCTATCTATCTCTAATCGAACTGAATTTGAGCCTAAAATGTACATCTAATCGAGCTCTTATCGAGCTTACATCAAACCCATCGAGCAAAATCGACAAAACCAGAGAAAAACCTAGACCTTTGAATCTCCATACCCATTCCACAGATCTTGAATACACATGATTTTAACTACAAAAATGGACGAGGGTTCATTTTTTACCTCAACATCGAATGTGAGGTGGTTCAATGGAGGCTCTTTGTTTGATTCAACGCCGTGGGTCTCGGTTTTCCCGCTCAATGGAGGAGCTCTGCAAGTGGGTCGATGGAGAGATGGGAGAGATGAGTTGACGGGGGTGGGCTCGACGGGGGTGGGGGCTCGACAGAGGTGGGGGCTCGACAGATTTTGGGGTTTTTTGTGAGAGAGAGAGAAACCTAGAGTGTAGAGAATAGTTGGGGAATGAGAGGGGTATTTTGGGTAGATGGGGAATGTTTAGCATCAAAATGAAAGAGTTTATAGTTTTGGCATTTTTTTGTAATTAGAGAGATTACTATGTATAAAAAGTGAAATTTCCCTTATATAATATTTATACAATCTTATCACTCCTAATCCAATTCACATATTATAAATCGTTCAACACAGCCTTATTCCGCACACATTTTGTATTATATTAATTATATTTAAAAGTTACTAGTTACAAGCAATATTGCATTTTAAAAAATTATTAATTAATTAATTTATTATTATAAAGATATTTTATAATTTTTAAATTTATATTAATATAATTATGAAATATTTATTCAAGCAAAATTTATAAAAACTAGGATTAGATATTATATGTTATATATTATTATAATAATAATAATAATATTTTCAAACATTTGAATTTGTATTAATATAATTATTAATTATTTAGTCTTGTATTATATATTATTATAGTAATAATATTTTATAACATTTAAATTTATATTAATATAATTAATAAATATATAGTCTACTATTAAATATTATTATAACAATGATATTTTGTTGATTGGTTTTTTAGCCAACTGACATGGAGTCAAACTAATTAATTCGAGAACTTTCAGTTGAACAATCAATGAATAATAAATGAGCGAGAAACCTAGTAATGATGAGCAATAAATAATAAAGAACACCGGAATTTATAGAGGTTCGGCCCCAAGGATTTATAATGACTTATTTGCTCTTTAAATTTGTATTAATCTTTACAAGTGGATTTCTATGTGTAAAAGATAATCCTATGAGGTAGAATCACTACTATGTATGAAAATAAAGTTGCCCGGTATGTATCTAAATACTGGTCGGTAGGCGAGTTTCTGAATCCCCTCCACTGTGGTGGAGGATTTGTATTTATAATGCTGTGATAGCCCATGGGTTGCGCACGACGTAACTGATAGTGGAAATATCTCATTATTCTTGCATGTAGTTACAGTCCTATTTGTTAGGAAGCTTGATCGAGTTTTCAGGGCTGTTAGGCGCTCCTGGAGGGTGGTTTGGCGATTCTTACGGAGTTCTAACGAAAGTGTAACCTCCTCTTGCCAACCATGTTTGTCTGTCCGCTTTACGGACCAGCTGGGCCTCTAGTGATAGTATGTCGAGCAGTAACTTGCCATATACCCCGCAGGTATACACCGATCAGCATGTCGGGGGGTCTGCCCAGTCTACTCCGCGTGTCCAAGCTTAAGCCACATCAAATATGTCAATTTTTGGGATAACATTTGCCCCCCAAGTTTGCAATGGTGCTAAGCAGCATTGAAACTTTCTTCTGGAGACCACCTCCTCTAACCTGGTCGGGGGTGTGCGCCCTTTGCCACGTGGAATTACATATGGTATAATCAACAACTCTTGTTTTCCATTAAGTTTACAAAAAATGGCTCTTCACTTTTCCCGCCTCTCTTTGGAACCATAAACTGCCATAATGGTCTTTCTCAATAGTTGTACAGACGGTAGTGCGGTTACCAAAGAGTGGATTGATGTGGGAGGCGATTGAGGAGATGTGTTTTGAGGCATGTGCGTGCAGGCGTGGGGACGTATCTCGGGAGACGTGCCGGCAACAGCCGAAGAGACTGCTGAGTGGACGGTTTCATTAATGTTTGGTAGGTGAGAGGACAATCTCTTTGCCTATAAATAGAAGTTCTCATTCTTTTTTTTCCATTTTACCCTCTTCATTCTTTAAACACACCAAGATTTCCAAGTCAACCCTCGCTCCGAAGCTCTTCATACTCACCTGCTCTTAGACACGCGTAGCCGACGTTTCTCAATTCTTAGCATGCCTCGAAAGCTTGCAGCAAGTAAGTATCCCAGCTTTTCCCTTTCCTGTTTTGGCATTGTGTGCGAAAAATTGTTCCTTTTTCTTTGCACTCTTTACTATTGCCATAAGTGGTTTTTTAGAAAAATCCCTAGATTTGTCTGATGCACATAGAACGCACCAGGAATGGGTAGTTCTAGGCATGGGTCATGTATTTTGACCTTTGATTTAGCAAAAATCTGATTCTTGATGTCTTTTTTTTTTACTGAGTCGTGTCTGGTGTTCTTGAAGAACACGAAGAACAAATTCTTCGGAAAACCTCCATTGCCTTGGTTTTTCTTGATTTTTTATTCGATCTGTTTGCTGGTCGGTACACCGTACCATTTTATTATTTTGGTCTGGTCAGTACAACCGAAGGTGTCTATACCGACCAGCACTATTCAATAATCTCACCTCATCTTTCATCTTTTCCTTGTACACTAAGACTATCGGGGAAGGTGATTACCGGACCGGCTTGCAAACTCATCACTTGGGGATCAAAAATGGCACACATTAAGCAAACTACTGGTGGTGCAGATGATGAAGACCCCCATGTTGCACGCCATGCAACTTCCGAGGATGTCCAAGAGGTCTCGCCTCCTGAGGAAGAGCCGAGAATCTCAAGGCAGGAAGAGGAGACCGAAATAGAGTATGCAACAGAGATCTACACCAAGGCTATTCTTAAACCCTCACCAGAGACGGAGGAGGCCCCCTATACATACCTCCAGCCAGCACCATCTCCAATAACACAACTGGAAAACATCAAAGAGCATTTAAAGCTCGGAGATGTTTTAATCCTCAAAACAAATGCCTCACACTCTGCTGAGCACCCCGGGGCCCAATTTTGCGCCTGGAGCAGGTTTCACATTACTGCTAGTGCCACTCTTCCACTTCATCCATACTTCTGAAGTGTGGCAGATTATTTTGGGCTCTGCCCCACCCGGATCAATACTAAGCGCATTAAGTTCCTCTCAAACTCTATGTTTTATACATGTCTTTAAACTGGCCGGTGCCATCTGTGCACGAAGTAAATTACCTTTTTGACCTCAAATTCATTCCCCGACAAGGCCACTTGGGGTATTTCTACTTTAGCCATAGAGACTCTAATGTTTATTTAGCTAATACTGAAGGTATCTCCAAGGTTGGGGAGTATGCCAACCAATACTTCGTTACGGTGGACATTGCTGCCAATCACTTGTCATTTCGATGTAACGGTCCCTTCAGTTGGCTGACCCCCACCAGGGAGATGGAGAAGCAGGCCCGAGAAATAGCTACCATTTACCTTAGCTGCAAAGATTTGGTGGCTCTAACCACTGCAGAAAAACTTGCCAATGCTGGGCTCTACCCTAACCCCAAGGCAAAGTTTAAGGGTGCCACCACTACCAAATAGTCGCCTAGGAAGCACTCGCCCAACACCTAGTTTCCCAGTCAGCCACCACCCAACAAAAAACCAAAGATGTCGTCCATGCCCCCAGCCGGGCCTTGTGTTGCCCATTAGACAAGGAGTTCGGGTGGAATCCTTTTAAGGGAACTTGCTGAACATAGTGTTCCAAAGACTACTACTGCCCCCCCAGCCTAGAAAAGGGAAACAAATTGAAGTTGAGCGCATAGACTCTAATTCATCAGATAATGATGAGGACCTTCCGCATGGGGCAACTGGTTGTTTGGGGGAAACAGAAGAGGGTGACCTTATGCTAACCTTTAGAACTTGTTTTTTCTTCTTCTTATTTATCTCTTTGCATGTTCTGACTCTGCTCAGCATATTGACTAACCTTTCGCTTTTAGTTTCAGGTAGGTCGTCCATCTTTTTCAAGAAGTTTGCTCAAATATAGGCTGCCAGTCCAACCAGCGAGACTCCTTTGGCGAAGCGCCCAAAAACTTACCCTCCAGTTGAGGCTTCCGAACATGTTGAGAAGACTCCCAAGAAGAATCGTTCTCGTAAAAGGACGTAGAATCCCTCGGGCATACCTGGAAAGGGAAAAGTAGCTCCTACTGAGGAAACTTCCCCCTCCAATCCTGTAAGAGAGCTTCTTGTCCCGAGCAGAGTTAACGACGGTGCTGTTAGGACCCTGCTGAGGAAGTTAATGAAACAATGAAGAAAGCCTTGGCAATCCACCAGAGGCATGTAAAAAGGGTGTCCTCTTCCCAAGGAAACTTCATGGATACCCTGGCACCAAATCTCTGGAGTACATCACTAGCACTTGGCTTCATGACTTCGCCAGGGTAAGTACTTAATCTGTCCCGTGTTTTGTTAAATTTTCATCTTTTATACTTTTGATGAAGGCCCTCGATGAAGAGAAAATTAGTAGAGCTGCTGATGCTAAAGCCTTTGAGGACTTTGGCATGAGCACCTTTTATGACTTCTGGGTACGCAACAAAGGGGAAAATTACAGCTACTTTGGGGTGGCTTTCGATGAGCTTATGCACTATTGTACCAAGGAGGAGAAGACTAAGTCCCAGACTGATCCCACTAAGCAGCCTTTAGCCTTTGAGCCAGACCCATCTGTTTCAGCCTTTGAGCTAATTACTGCGACCCCTGAGGAGGATGCCTCAACTAATGCCCAGATCCACGTTGATCAATCTCAAAGCCTTCCAGCCAAGCAATCTGACTTCCAGCAAGAAAACCCAGTCAAAGACCCTTGAAAACTTTATTTGTTTTTGTTTTCAGTCTTTTACATTGTTGAACTTCTTTCCTTTCCGCTTAAAAAAATTTGGCTAAGCTGAGCACTATTTATTCTTGACCAATAAGGTTGGCTAAAACCTCTAACGGTTTCCTACCATGTCGACAATCCGTGTAAAGTAATCATTGTAAAGTAAGTTTTGTAAAAATGGACAAAAATCGTGTCTTATTGATTAAAAATTAACCATACAAGCTACGTCACTACAATCGTAGCTTACATTCATAAATAATAATTATTACAATAAATTGACAATTCGTGCCTATGCATAATTAACATAGATAACTTGAGCTGGTCGGTACTTCCTTAGGTGTTTTCCTTTCTAGTAACGGGGGACATGCACTAGTTGAAGATCTTTGTCGTACCCTGCTGGCTTGTACATGTCGGGTGGTACTATCTCTATAACCTGGTAAGGACCCTCGCAGCTTGGACCTAGTACTCATGTTGAGGCATCTCAAGTTTCTGAGAATATTGTTCGTAGGACTAGATCTCCCTCGTCAAATTTTTGTTCTTTAACTTTTGCAGGTGGGCAGCCAAGCATATGTTGGATTTTTCACATCTTTCTTCAATCTTATCTTAAGGATTCGGATAGCAGCTGGTGGTTATGATCTTGGTCGTATGTTGCACGCCGATAAGATTGGGGAGTTACCTCAACTAGCAACATTGCTTCATACCCATATGTGAGTGCAAAGGGGGTATCACTAGTTGTCATTCGCTCGGTAGTCTTGTACGACTAGAGTACTTCAGGCAATCGCTCAGGCCAGATTCGTTTTGCCTCTTCTAGACTCTTATTCAAAGTGTCTTTGAGAGTTTTGTTAGCTGCTTCTACCTGCCCATTTGCTTGAGGGTGGGAGACTACTGAAAAGCTTTTCGTGATGCCATGTTTGGCACAGAAATCAGTGAACAATTGGCTATCAAACTGGGTGCCATTGTCGGACACTATTTTCTGGGTTAGACTAAATCTATAGATTATAATTTTCACGACAAAGTCTAATACTTTTTTGGAAGTAATGGTTGCCAGTGGCTTGGCTTTCACCCATTTTGTGATATAATCAACTGCCACTACTGTGTACTGTTTAGATTTGTGACAGTTCTCCACTGATGCAAATGTCAGCCTGGTTTGCATCATGGGATTTCGCGCACATGTAAAATTGACGCAAAAACTCAATTGTGGCAGTTAGAAACTGACACAAATGACCCTTTTTTGTAGTAGTGTGTACTCCCCCCTTTCCCTTTGGTAACCGACCAATAAGGTCAATTCCCCAAATGGCGAAGAGTCATGAAATTTTCATTCGAGTAAGCTCATTTGGGGCAGCTCAGGGTATCTTGGAAAACCTCGGATACTTGTCACATCTTTGAACATATACAAAGGCATATTCATTCATAGTTGGCCAAAAGTAACCTTGCCTTTGAATCTTTTAGACAGACTTTGGCCCCCAGTGTGATTCCCACAGAAACCCTCATGTACCTCCTCAAACAGCCAACCTGATTCTATTTGGTTGACAAATCTAAGCAATGGCATGGAAAATCCCCTTCTGTACATAACCACGTCCAGGATTAGTTACTGAGCAGCTTTCCTCACCAGTTTCCTAGACTTATTACGGTTGCTAGGTAGAGTTCCTTGGTCTAAATAAGTTGTAATTGGGGCAATCCAAGTTGGAGTATCGTCCATCAGAAGGACTGGCTTTGGCAAGTTGATAATGGGTTCGACCAAGTACTCAATGTGGACCAGGTTGGCCTGGTCTACTACAGCACTGCTGGCTAGTCTGGCTCGTGCATTTAGTGTGGCATTTTGTTCTCTTGGTATCTATTTGATGGTTTATTTCTTACATTGAGCAAGCAGGTCCTTGATCTTACTAAGTGTTGACTGGTATTTTAGCCAACTGACACAGAGTCAAAATAGTTCATTCTCGAGCTTTCAATTAGACAATCAATGGAACGTAAATGAGCCAAGAACCTAATAATGATGAGCAATAAATAATAAAGAACTCCAGATTATAGAGGTTCTACCCCAAGAAATTGTAATGACCTACTTCCTCTTAGATTTGTATTGAGCTTAAGAGTTTACACAAGATAACCAGTAAATAAGGTATATTTCTAAGTGTAAATAACAAAACAGAATGGCAAATTCCCTGCTAAGTACCAAGCCAGACTGCTCGATATGTTCTAGTAATGGTCAGTCAGCTATTTTTTGTGAACCCCCTCCATTGTAGTGGAGAGTTTGGATTTATATTGTCCCTTTCATCTGAGGTTTGTGTTTGAGCGTAACTGATGGGAAAGAATCCCTATATTCTCGCAAGTGGTTGCTGCCCTATCCTTTTGTTGACTTGTATTTTAGCCAACTGACACGGAGTCAAAATAATTAGTTTGAGAGCTTTCAATTAGGCAATCAATGAACCATAAATGAGCCAAGAACCTAATAATGATGAGAAATAAACAATAACGAACACAAGAATTATAGAGGTTCGGCCCAAAGAAATGGTAATGACCTACTTCCTTTTAGATTTGTATTGATCTTTAGAGTTCACACAAGATAACCAGTGAATAAGGTAGATTTCTAAGTGTAAATAACAATACAGAATGGAGGAATAACTGCTGTGGTGGAGAGTTTGCATTTATATTGCCCCTCTCGTCCGAGGTTTGAGTGTGAGCGTAACTAATGGGAAGAAATCCCTATATTCTCACAAGTGGTTGCTGCCCTATTCTTCAATATCCTTGACCGAGTTCTCTGGGTTGTTAGATGCTCTTTGCGGATGGTCGGGCGATTACTGCGGATAGCTAATGATGAGTGTAACTTCTTTCAGCTGATAGGTATATCTTTCTATCATACCGACCAACAAGCATGCTAGTGGTCCTGCCGAGCAGTATTAAAAAGACTTCCCCTCAAACCTAGGAAAGGTGTAAATAATTACTTTCTATAAACTACTTACTCCACTGAGTCGTATACACTGTAGTTATTCACCGACCAACATGCGGGGGGTCTGTCCAGCCTACTCCAAGTGTCAAATTCTGGTGCCACGCCAGAGAAGTCAATTTTTTGGGATAACATTTGTCCCCCAAGTTTACAATGGTGTAAAGGCAGCATGGAAACTTTTCTTCTGGGGACCATATTGTTGAGCTTGATCAATGGTACACGCCCCTTGCTACGTGGCATAACACTTGGTGTAGTTAATAGCCTTAGTATTTCCAAGAAATGACATTTAAATTTTTTCGCCACTTTTTGAAACCATAAAGTGCCATAATGTTCCTCCACTAATTGTATCATGCAGTTACCAAAAAGTGGCTGACGTACCTTGCGGTTCAGGCGTAGTAATGATTGGAAGGACATGCTGACTTGTCTGGGGAGGCGTGCCTGAAGCAGTTGTAGAGACGACTCATCAATGCCGTGAGAGGAGAGAAGGTGTTGCGCCTGGCTTACAAATATCCTCCCCTTTCCCTAATATCACATTATAGTTTCCCTTTTCCAGACATTACCCATACCCAGAGCTCTTCGAGTCTTCAAACTCCCACACTGACCATTGCTTAGTCATGCTCTACTAAGACTCTTTGGACCGCACTCACTCCAGCCGCTTGCTACCAGTTAGTCTTCCATTTTCCCTTTTGTTATTCCTATAACTCATGGAAAATGATTTCTTTTTTCTTTATGTTTTTTCATTGTGACTGTGGGTAATATTCTTCATAAATCCCTTATATTTCTTGAATGCATATTGCTTAAATCTGTAAATAGATGAATATTTTGAGTGGCCCTCGGCCTGGGTAATCTATTTGAACCACTAATTTTAAAAAACTTGGTTTTAACGTCCCCTCTATGTTGATTTACATTCGATGTTCTTGAAGAACACAAAGAACAACGCCTAAAAATATTAATGAGGAAAACCCTCCACTTTCTCGATTTTACTTGCTTTTGATATGATCTACCTACTATTCGGTATGCTTACCGTGTATGTTCTGGGCTAGTCGATATAATCTATGACATCCCTACCGACCAGTACTCTTCGGTGCTCCCACCTCACATTTCCCCTTTATCTCGTGGGTGCAGACTGTCGGGGAAGGTGATCACCAAATTGGTTTGTAACTCCTCCTTCAGAAACAACAATGGCATGCATTAAAAAAACTAATTGTGGTACGAAAGAGGAAGATCCCCATGTGTCACTTAGTGCCACTGCCGAGGATGCCCGGGAGGCCCCACCCCTTGAGGAAGAGCCCAAAACGTCAAGGTAGGAAGGGGAGGCCGAACCAGACTACGCCACGAAGATTTATACCGAGGCCATTCTCAACCCCGCATCAGAGACGGGGGAGGCCCCTCTGTACATATTTTCTACCAGCACCATTTCTAACAAATAGTTGCAGAACATCAAAGAGTGTTTCAAGTTCGAAAATGTTTCACTCCTCAAACCTACTGCCTCACAAAATGTCAAGCACCCCTGGAGAAGATTTCACATTAACGCTGGTGCCACCCTTCCACTTCTACCATACTTTCGCAGTTGTAACGCCCTACTTCCTTAGAGTCGTTACTAAGTGAGTTTAAAACGTGCAATTAACTTACTAATTGAGGATTTAGGTCAAAAGTGTAGCTAAACTATAATAAAAGTCACATAATTTGAAAATGTAATCATTCATTGAAAATTATAAAGCGTTAAACATTTGGGATCCCAAAATACTGTTTAGAAATATTTACAACTCAAAAATATGATTAAAGTCGACTAAACGACAAAATTTAGATTTAATACAAACATCTCCCAAAAATACCCCTGGCCATGGCAGCCAGGCTGGCCAAACATGTACACGTCGCTTCATGCTCTCCGTACTCATGGTTGGTCGACCTTCCCCTTGCCCTTACCTGCACCATAGAGAACCCATGAGCTGAAACCCAGCAAGAAAACTCTACACAACCAAACAACATATGCATATTTATCAATCAGCATAAAATAAAACCGCCAACAGGCTAAACATATAATGACCATGCCATCCTAGGCGCTTTTCCAGGCTTTGGGTTCACGGTCTACACCGTGAGGATATCCCAGGTATCCAATAGGGGTCTCATCCTGGCAACTCGCACTCCGCGTGCTTAACACTGCTCCCGGCCCTTGCCGTTCATTCACAAATATGCACACATAGCATAATTTAACAAATACTTAAACTTACATAAACATAATTAATGGGGCTATGCCCTGCATCACAATCACATAGGGCCGTGCCCTGCAACACATACTATAGGGCCATGCCCTGCTCTATGGGTACAACAATTTTCTTACCTGTGTCCCGAGCTTTCCTAGCACCAATGTCCCAAACACAGTCCCCTAGTCCGAGCCTCGCTGAAAACCTAGTCACAACGTATCACTAACATCCATCCACCAAGTTCTAATCCATTAAATAACTTTGGGTTATAATTCTAGTCTCCGGGACCTTGAATTCTATGAATTCGGGTGTTAGAATCCATCCTGAGCCTAAAACCTCCTTGGGGTTCAAAATCCCACTAAGTGTCGCAGCCCCAAGGCCCCATGCTGCGACCCGTCTCAACCAAAAACACCAACCCCAAAACATGCCATGCGCATCGCGGCCCGATCTATGGTGTGCTGCGGCCCACCCTTCTTCCTGGCCTCCTAATTGTTCTAGAGGGTCGCGGCTCAGCAAGAGAAATGTCGCGGCCTAACCCTTCAAACCCAGAAAAATCCTCCATTTTCACCACCAACACCATGCCAATTTACCCCAAAATCAATCTAACAATCCAATTCATTCACCACAGAAGTTCTACTATAATCTCAGCAACAAAACCTAACAAAAATTAACCCCAAACCTCATCTAGATACTCAAGAGTAATCCACCACCTCGCTCACATACATAACTTTGAAACACCAACAAAAACTCATAATAATTTAGTTAATTAAGTGCTAGAATCCTTACCTCAACTGATAGCTTTGCCCTTGAGCTAATCCTCAATCACAGTCAGCTTCAATTCTCTTGATAAGCATGCCCAAATTCTCTAATAGATCAAAGTCTTCAAACATAATAGGGAGAAGGGAGAGAACTGAAGGAGTGAGAGAGAGAGAGAGAGATGTTTTGGGTCAGTTTCCTAGTTTCTGAACATTTCCTTAGTTTTGTTTTACTTATCCTAGGTTACTTAAGATACCTCCAAGGCACGGGGTACCAAAAACTTCCCCAAGGGAAAAATGGTAAATTTCCCCGATATTCCCTCCTAAACGTTCTAACTTCAAATATATCTCCAAATATTTATTTTCATAACTCGATAACCCCATAAACTGTCTAATGCTCGAAATACCCCTCGACTCGCCCGGAGTCGGGTATTCGACCCCATTGTGACTTTCTAGCTAAACCGCTCCCTAGGAATGTCTCAGATCATGCAACACAAATAAATCACAAAATTCACAATAATCACAAATATTGCATTTATGCCCTCAACGGGCTAAAATTTCAAACATGCCCCTAACAACCAATTGGGGCCCACATGCATATTTAAATCACCTAAACATGCCTTTCTAATCACATACATATTAAATTCACATATTCATATAATAAATCACTTATTTCCCTCTAGGCACACTAATCAAGGCCCAAAGTCTTATTATCAAATTTGGGGCGCTACAGCAGTGTTGCAGATTATTATGTGATTTGCCCCACCCAGATTAGTCCTAAGAGCATCAGGTTCTTCTGAGCCCTCTATGTTTTGTACAAATCGTTAAGCTGACCAGTGTCGAATGTACACACAATAAATTATCTTCTTGACCTCAAGTCCAGCCCTCGACAAGGCAGGTTGGGGTATTTTTACTTTAGCCACCGAGACTCCAACATTTACTTAACGAATACTGAAGGTATCTCCAAGCTTGGGGAGTATGCTTGCCAATACTTCATCACAGTATACATTGCTGCTAATCACCTGTCCTTTCGTCACAACAACCCCTTCAGCTGGCCGACCCCCACCAGAGAGATGGAGAGACGGGCCAAAGAACTAGCTGCCATGGACCCTAGCCGCAAAGATTTTGTGGCCTTGACCACCATAGAAAGACTTGCATCTGTCGGGCTCTACCCTGATCCAAAGACAAGGGCCAAGGGTGCCACCCCTACCAGGCAGTCACCTAAGAAAGCCCTGTCGGACACTAGGTCACCCAGTAAAAATAAAACCAAACCATCAATCCCTCTGTCAAAACCTTCCATAGCCCACCGAAGAAGAAGTTGGGCTGGAGTTGTTATCAAGGAGCCTGCTGAGCAAGGCGCTCCCATTAGTGTCATTACCCCTAGCCAGGAAAGGGCAAGCAGGCTGTAATAGAGCATATAGATTCAGACTCATCAAGTAGTGATGGGGATCTTTCCCTCAGGGCAGCCGACTGCTCAGGGGGAGCCGAAGAAGGTGATCTGAATCTCTTTCAACAACTTGTAATTACTTTTGCTTAATTATGATTTTTCGCTTGCTCCAACCCTACTTGACACCTTTATTATTCTTTTACTTTTTTTTGCAGATATGTCGACCGTCTTTTTTAAGAAGTTTTCCCAGAAGCATACGAGCGGTCTCAGCAGTGAAGCTCCCACATCCAAGTGTCAGAGAGCTGACTCACCTGTCGAAGCTACCGAGCATGTCGAAAAAACTCTTGATAAGACCCCATCTCAGAAAAAGACGCATACACCTTCACGCAAATCTGGCAAAAGCAAAGGACTCTATGCCGAGGAGGTTATCCGTATGAACACTTGACCAAAGTTAGCCACCCCGAGAAGAGCCTAAGAAGGCATTATTAAGGACCCTACTGAGGAGGTTAATTAGCCTTTGAAGAAAGCCATGGCCATCTAGCAGGGACATCTCAAAAGGGTGCCCTCCTTCCAAGCTGGATCTATGGATACCCTCAGTACCAAATCTCTGGAGTACATCACTAGTACCGGTCTCCAGGATGTTGCCAGGGTAAGTAATTGATCTGATTGGTGTTCAACTAATATTTCTTCTTTGTTACTTGTTCTACATTCCTTCATTCTGTATTGCAGGGCATGCTGGCTCTCAGCTACGCTCATCACCACGCCAAAGGGGTAAGCAAGCATGTGGCTGGCTTGGTAAAAGTGTACGGGGATAAAGTTTCCCAAGTTGCCCAGTTGACAGAGCAAATCCAAAATCTTCAGCAGACCTTCGAGTAGAATTCTAATGAAAATGAGGGGCTCAAGACTGTTGTCGACCAAAGAAATCTTGACATCAATTGACTAGAGAAAAGGGTGGAGGAGCTGAAGAACATTTCCATGAGAAATGCTGCCGGGGAGAGCCGTCCAGGAAGAGAGGGCTGAACTAGCAAAGGCCCTTGATGAAGAGAAAACTGGCAGGGCTGCTAATGCTGCAGCCTACGAGGCTTTTGGCATGAGCACTTTCTATGACTTCTTGGTGCGCAATAAAGGGGTGGATTACAACTATCTGGGGGAGGATTTTGATAAGCATATGCAATACTATACTAAGAAAGAACAAGCCGAGGCCGAGATTGTGTCCATTGAACAGGTTCTAGTTGTCCAGGTTCCTACTTTTTGTGTTGTCGAACAAGACAACACTCCTGCTCCCGAGGATTCTACTCTGCCCTCTGACCTGTATGCTTCAACTAACACTTCTGTTCCTGCCGACCAGCCTCAAGATTTGCTTGCTACCTAGCCTCAAGACAAACTGACTGACCAGCTTCAAGACCAACCAACCCCTTAGCCTCAAGACCCTTGAAACACTTTATATTTTTAGCTTTTCTTTTATTTTTTCAAAGACAAAAAATGGCTGAGCCAAGCAACCTTTAATCTCGAGCAATCTTTTACTTTTGTAAAAATAGAATGGATGAGCCAAGCAACTTTTAATCTTGAGAAATCTTTTACTTTGGTAAAACCAGCATGGCTGAGCCGAGAAGCTTTTAATGTCGAGCAATCTTAACACTTTTCTATAAAATTCTTCTTGTTTTAACTATAAATCTGCTTGTGCCTTATTTTTTCTTACTACTCGGCATACACTGTATTTGGAGCTGTGCGGCTCTGTAAATTGGAGTTGTTCAATTTTTTCGAATGGGTTGTAAACAAAAATTGTTCAACCCTATCTACTACAATTGTTTTATGGCTCTTTTTGTTTCCTGGTATATACTGAGCAACGCACAAGCACTTTAACATTAATAAACATTAATGTTTCGAAGTCCTTTTAATTACGCATTTTTCCTTTTGTTTGTCCATGTAAAGTTGCTCGTAATAACCTGCCTGGAACCATGGGTTTGCCAAAATCTATAAAGGTTTCATACACTGCCGACAATCCATGGCGTAAATCACTATTTCGCAAGGTAATTATTGTAAAGTAGTGCTTGTAAAACTGGACAAAAATCGTGTCTTATTGATTAAAAATTAACCATACAAGATGTGTCGCTACATTGTACCTTGCATTCATAAATATTAATTATTACAGTAAATGGGAAAATCATGCCTGTGCATAATTAATAAAGTTAATTTTGGCTGGTTGGTGGTAGGGGCGATCTGTGTCTGTATTGGCCACTCAACGATCACTTAAAAGTAATCTTTATTGGTAGTAATTCCTTAGGTGCCCCCGATTCTAGTAACGGGGGATAGGCACTAACTGGAGATCCTGGTCATACCGTGCTAGCTTGTACATGCAAGGCGGTACTATCTGTGTGACCTATTAAGGGCCTTCCCAACTTGGCCCTAGTACTCCTGCCAAGGCATCTTGATTTTGTGGGAAAACTCTTCGCCAGACTAAATCACCCACATTGAGCTTTCGTTCCTTAACTTTGGAATTGAAGTACCGGGCAACCTTTTGCTGGTGGGCAGCCAGGTGTATGTTGGACTTTTTGTTTCTTTCTTCAATCTGGTCTACGAACTCGGCCTGCAGTTGGTGGTTTCAGTCTTGGTCGTATGTTGTATGCCGCTGAGATGATGGAGTTACCTCTATTGGCAGCATTGCTTCATATCCATATGCATGTACAAAGGGGGTATCACCAGTAGCTGTTCGTTCGGTAGTCCTATGTGATTAAAGTACTTCAGGCAGTTTCTCAGGCCATTTTGCTTAGCCTCCTCTAGATGCTTCTTTAGAGTGTCTTTGAGAGTTTTATTAACTACTTCTAACTCCTCATTTTCTTGAGGGTGCGAGACTGCTGAGAAACGTTTTGTGATGTCATGCTTAGCACAAAAATCAGTAAACAGTTGGCTGTCAAACTGGGTGTCGTTGTCAGACACTATCTTCTGGGGTAGACCAAATCTATAGATTATATTTTTCACCACAATGTTAGTACTTTTTTGGAAGTGATGGTTGCCAGTGGCTCAACTTCCGTCCACTTGGTGAAGTAATCAACTCTACTACTGCATACTATGATCCGCTCCCCTCTTTCCCTTTGGTAACCGACCAATAATGTCAATTCCCCAAATAGCGAAGGGCCATTGTAACGCCCTACTACCTTAGAGCCGTTAGTAAGTGAGTTTAAAATGTGCAATTACTTGCTAATCGAGGTTTAGGACGAAAGTGTAATTAAATTATAATCAGAGTCATAAACTTAAGAATAAACCATTCATTGAAAACTATAGACATATAACATTTGGGATCCCAAAAACATTGTTTAGAAATATTTACAACTCAACACTTAGTTAGAGTCGACTAAACGACAAAATTCAGGTTTTGTACAAACATCTCCCAAAAACACCCCTGACTGTGGCAGCTAGACAGACCGGACATGCATGCGTCGCTCGTCCCGCTCGCCATACTCAAGGTTGATCAACTCTCCCTTTGCCTTTACCTGCACCACAGAGCACCCGTGTGTCGAAGCCCAGAAAGAAAACCTTCACAAGCAGATAATAAACGCATATCAAACACTTAATATAAAATCAAGCCATCACCAGATCATACATGTATGTCCATGCCGTCCCAGTCGCTTTACCAGGCCCTGGGTTCACGGTCTAAACCGTAAGGATATCTCAGGTACCACTTGGGGTCTCACTCTGGCAACTCCCACACCGCGTGCTAAACGCTGCACCCGGCCCCTTGCCGTTCTCGACCTTCGCCGTTCCCGGCCTTCGCCATTCCCAGCCATCGTCGTTCCATCATTAATTTATACACATAATATACTAAACAGATATTAAAACACACATAAATTTAGTCAAAGGGCCATGCCCTGCAACACAATCATATAGGGTCGAGCCTTGTAACACAAGCTCTATGGGAACAGTAGTTTTCTAAGCACCAATGTCCCGAGCATAGTTCCCTAGTTCGAGCCTCGTCGCAATCCTAGTCACAACGCATTAACAATTTCATCCATCAAGTTCTAATCCACTAAATAGCTTCGAGCCATAAATCTAATCTTCAGAACCTTGAATTCTATCAACTCGGGTGATAAAATCCATCCGGAGCCTTAGCAATTAAGTTCCCAAGTCAAAACCCACAAGTCACCCTGCACCTTGGGCTAGGGTCGCGGCCCAACCCCTCAAGGGCCGCGTCTAGCCTCAAAACAGAGGCTAACACCTCCCTAGACACACACACGGGCTGCGACATGCTTGGCCAAGCACCGCGGCGCGCCTTGAGCTCCATGGCCTCCCCAGGCCTCGCGTGCACACGGGTCGCGGCATGCCCCTCCTAGGGCCGCGACCCTACCTGCAAACCTAGAAATACCCAGCCTTTCCTTCAAGTTTCCCCTGAGCTTAACCCCATATATCTCATCCAAAATCACCCCCAACCTCAGAATTAAGCCCAGAATTCATACTCATGCAACCTAAACATACCAACAAATACAAGAACCAATTCCTACACCCATCAACCAATCAAAACCAATTCTAGAATCCAAACCATGCATGTCTAATTCTTGGCACCCAATATCAACTGAATTCAGCTACAAATCAGCACAACTCAACATATTAAGAAGCTTACCTTTGCTTAATTAAGTTCTGAGCTAATCCTCTAGGTTCCAAGCTTTAATCTCCCCAAAATCCCAGCTCCACTTCTTAGTTTTTAGCTTGATTTCACCAAGAGTTTTTCCTAAGCTTCAAATGGAGAGAAAATCTTAAAAAGAGAGGTGAAGGAAGAGATAGAGTTTTTCCTTTTTTTTTTGTTTTATTTAACTTAAGTCTATGTGGTTACCTCAAGGCTCGGGGTACCAAAATGTCCCCGAGGGCAAAATGGTAAATTTCCCCAATATTCCCTCCTAGACATTCTAACCTCAAATATATCTCCAAATATTTATTTCCAAAAACCGAAAACCCCATAAAATATCTCAGACCCAAAATACCCCTCGACTCGCCCCGAGTTAGATTCTCAACCCCGTTGTGACTTTCTGACTAACGGCTCCCTAGAACTGTCTCGGATCGTGCTTCATAGATATACCATAAAAATATCACATTTTTTACATTTATGCCCTCAACTGTCTAAAATTACAAACATACTCCCAATATCCAAACGGGGCCCACATGCATATTTAATTCAAATAAACATGCATCCCTATCACATATTCACATAAATTCACATGTTATAACAATAATTCAATTATTGACCTCCAGGCACACTAATCAAGGCCATAAGCCTTATTATCAAACTTGGGTCGTTACAGCCATGGACTTTGCATTTGAGTAAGCTCATTTGGGGCTGCTCGAGGTATCTTGGAAAATCTCTGGCACTTGTGACACCTTCAAACATATGCAAAGGCATCTTCTTTCATAGTTGCCAGAAGTAGCCTTGCCTTAAAATCTTCTTAGTTAGACTTTTCCCCCATGCATGGTTCCCACAGAAACCCTCATGTACCTCCTCTAGCAGCCGTACTAATTCTTTTTGGTTGACACACCTGAGAAACCGCATGGAAAACCCCCTTCTGTACATTACCCCGTCCAGGATTAGATACCGAGCAACTTTCCTCATCAGTTTCCTAGATTTATTGTGACTGTTGGGCAGGATTCTATGTTCTAGATAAGCTACAATTGGGGTCATCACTGTATATGTGTACGACCCAAAATCGCTAATAAGGCTTAAGGGCCTTGATTAGTGTGCCTGGAGGGCATAATGGGATTTTGTGTGTGACTTTAATGAGTTAAATGCATGATTATGATTTAATGCATGTTAGATGACTATTTGACTATTTGAGATGCATGACTATGTGTATTAGTATGCATGTAGACCTGATTATCTTACAAAGAGCATAATTGTAATTTGGCCATTTTGGGCATGACTGTGTTGATATCTGTGATCCGTGACTCGAGACGATCCTAGGATGAGCGGGTTAGCAGAAAAGTCAAAGCGGGAATTTATACCCAGCTTGAGTCAAGCCTGGGGAGTTTAAATGAGAATTTGGAAAGTATATTTGGTGATTAATCAGGTATTGGGTAGCAAGCGGGAAATTATTAGGAACACTTGAGGAATTAGTGGGAATTTGGGTAAAATGACTAAAATGACCCTACATGGACAAAAAGGTTTAGAATTAATAGGGAGGGCATTTTGGTCTTTAGGCTTTTTAGAGATAAGTTAAAGGGAGCTTTATACTTAGTGGAATTGGTAGAAAAGAGTGGTAAGGCTGAAAAAGAAAGAAAGAAGGAAGAAAAAGGAAAAGAGAGAAAAACAGAGGGGTTTTGTTCCAAAAGAATCGGTTTGTGGCTCTCCCACCATTTCCCTTCATTTTTCTTGGAGCTAAGCTCAGTGATGAGCTAGGGTAAGCTGAGCATCAAGGATCCTAGGCTAGACTTGAAGATTGGCAAGGGATTGGCAAGAACACATCAAACATTGAGGTAAGTTTTAGAAATTTCAGTTTTAGGGTTTGACTGGTTTGAGCTGTGTATTTGAGCTAAATAGATGGGGATTTTTGGGGAAATCAGGCCAAGGTTGAGAAGGAGCAAGCTAAGGAGGTCTAGGGTTCCACTCAAGGTCGAATTTCCATCCACGGTATGATTTCTAAGTCCTTAACTTTGATGATTGACTGAATTTCTGGGTTTAAGGTTCATTATGGTAGATCTTGAGTTTTGGGTTGCTTGAGCTTGGGTTATGGGTTCTTGGGATGCTTGGGATGAGTGTGAGGTGTTGATAAGTGTGTTTTTGGGTTTGGGAAAGATTTGGACAAGTTTCGGGTTAAAATGGTTGAAAGAAATCGCAGAAGCGATTTTTGGGTGTGGCCTGTCTGCAACTAGCGCTACAGCGCTAGTCTTTGGGTGCTGTAGCGCTAGGCCCTGTTTCTGGGGAGGTGTTGTTCTACTTGTAGCTACAGCGCCCTCTTAAGAGCGCTGTAGCATTGCACTGTTCACAGAAAGGGGTTTTTGGGCTTTTCTTGAGGGATTTTGACCTAGGGTTCGGGGCTCGATTCCACCACTTTGTTTTGGGGATCTAGGACTTCCCGGGGGCTCGGGATTGGTCCCGAGGCTAGGTTTTGGACTTGAGGTTTGGTAATGACTTTGACTTATGGATTTTTTCTTAGGTGAGCGCTAGGGCTCGAGTAGGATCGTGCTCGAGGAGTCAAGTGATCAAAGCTATCGAATTGAAAGGTAAGAAAACCGTAACACCCGAGAACAGGGCATGGGCCCACAGTGTTATTGTAGGGCATGGCCCTAGATTGTATTATGTGCAAATGTATAACCTTAAATGAATTATTATATGTTTGAATGATTATTTCGAAATGTACTATATGTGTGATTATAATGAAATGAACGGCTAAGGCCGAGAGCGGTGAAGGCCGAGAACGGCCTTGGGGCCGGAAGTAACACTTAGCACATGGAGTGCTTATAGCCAGGGTGGGACCCAATGGATACTTGAGTTATCCTTACGGTAAGGACCGATACCCCAGGCTTTGGTAAGGCCTCTGGGGCGGCATGGCCGGGCTTGTTTAGTCTAATGGTTTTCCTATTTATCAGTGGATTATATGTCAGCTATATTCTATGCATATGTTATATACTGTATGAGTTTTCTTGCTGGGCTTCGGCTCACGGGTGCTCTGTGTGGCAGGTAAAAGCAAGGAGTCAGTCAACCTGCCATGAGTATGGAGAGCGTGGGGGCGGCGCGTACATGTTCGGCCTGCCCGACTGCTTTGGTTGGGGGTGTTTTGATTATGGCTGTATTAACCTATTCTTTTGATAGTTAATCAAGTGTAAATCTATTTTTGAGTAGTAAATATTTTGTAAACCTTATTTTGGGATCCCGGATGTTTGATACTTAATGTTTTCAATGAAACCAAACATTTTCAAAGATTACAGCCTTAACCTCTGGTTTAGTCACACTTTTGGTTTTAGAAACCTCGTAGAGTCAGTCAAATGCACAATTTCTGTTTTAAACTCACTTAGTAACGACTCTAAGGTAGTAGGGCGTTACAATATGTCTAAGACTTCAGCCTTCACTTCTTTTGCTAACCTCAGCCCCATGATTAATGCTTCGTACTCTGTTTCGTTATTAGATGCTTTAAACCAAAAACTAAGTGCACGATGGATGCGTTGCCATTCATGCATGATGAGGGAAAGACCGACCCCATACAGCTGGTCGGTAAATGAGCTAGTGACGTGCAGCTTCCAGACATAGGGTTCTCCTTTGGAATGACCAGTTCTGGGTGTTGGGTGTGCAGTGTTCTGCTTAACACCTGTACCGGGCGGTGGTCTAGACTCTGATGACTACTTTGGCCATTTCTTCAACTGTCCCTGGTATCCTGGTACATGTAGTGACAAATTTTGCAAGAGCCTGGCCTTTCATTGTAGTTTGGGGTTGGTATGTGATTTCATACTACCCAAGCTCTATAGACCATTTGAGTATCCGACCAGAGGTGGTTGGTTTTTGTAGGACTTGTGTAATGCCCCAAATTTCCTAATAAGGTTTAGGACCTTGATTAGGAGGCTGGGAGGGCCATAATTGATTTATTGTGCTATTTAATGATAATATGCATGTTTAGGTGTATTAAATATGCATGTGAACCCATTTGTGATTAATTGGGTGATTTTCATATTTTGGCCATTTCGGGCATTTTTGGCATATATGTGAAATGGGTGTGGTGCTTTGTTATTATTTGGTTATGCCAGGGTTACCCAGCACAAGACGATCCTAGGAGGTAAGCTAGTGGGAAAGTCACAACAGGATTTAAGCTTGACTTGGAGTAAGTCAAGGGGTATTTAGAGCATTACCGGGTTATTGGGTAATGGGAATTAATATTTGGTGACAAATTGGGAGTTAGAAAGATCAGGGGGAAATTCTGGAAGTTTTGACTATAATGTCCCCGGGGGTGTTTTCGAGACCCCAAGCGTTAGGTTTTATTGGAAGCTACTTAAGCTTGAAGTAACCTTTTAAGAAAATAAAAAAGAACGTTCTGTACGTTCTCTCTCCCTAAAAGTTCCCTTTTTGTTTCCCGATCGCATTTTCGAAGGTATCTTGAGTTCTAGGACTCGGAATCAAGCAAGGATCGAGGCATAGCAATCCTAAGGAGAATTAGAAGCTTATTAACTGGAGGATTTAGTTGGAAACAACTCAATCGAAGGTAATTCAAGTTTAAGTTTTAAGTTTTTAAAAGTTTTTAAGCTTGAATTGGATTTTGTGAATCGTTGAGTTTTTAGTTTGTTTGAGCTTCAGGTTTTGGTGGTTTTAGACCATTGAGAAGTTTGGGAACTTTGATTTAATGATTTGGGAATGTTTGGATGGGTTTTTGGAAGGTTTTAAAATGGAAAAAATGAAGAAAAGTGGCTGGTGCGAGGTTGGGCCGCGGCCCTGTTCTTGGGCGCCGCGGCCCTAGCTTGAAGAAGGTGGAGGAGGCTCTGCCAGGGGGGCGGGCCGCGGCCCTTAAGGGAAAAAAAATAATAAATGGTGGTTTTTGTGATGGGAACTTAACTCTAAGGGCCTAGGATCGATCCTACTACCTAGTTGAGTGGGATTCGACGTCCCGGAGGCTTGGGTTGGGTTTGGAAGTATTTAATTACTCATTTTGATGAGGTTTTATATTATGGTTGTGACTAGGTTATCACTAGAGGCTTGGAGTCGGGATCGTTCTTGTGGCTCATTTGTTGGTAACCTGTGCTTGGACCCAAGGTAAGAAAACTGCACCCCATATGTGACATGCATGGTTATGTTTGATGCATGTTGGATGTTCAAATGTAAACATTGACAGCATAATGAATGCTTGGCAATCTTGCCCATTTGCGTATGATTATTATTGAGGCATGCTGGTTGGTTAAATGTGATGCATGTGATGCATGAGAAACATGTGATTAGGGCATGCCATGAATGATGAATATGAGATTGGTCAGAGCTTGAGTCTCTGTGTTTGTGCATGATTATAATTATGCTAGCAACTGTTTAGTAAGCATGCTGAGTGCCCTATTCTTGGATAATTGGCATATGATACATATTGATAGCATTGCTTACTTGTGCATGGCACTGACTTATTAGTCAGGTTTGGCAAAGGTGCTAGTATCAACTGTGAAGCTGTGACTTATTAGTCAGGTTCGACAGTGGTACTGGGCACTGGCCACATTGTGCTGTCTCACTAGTCATGACAACCCTAGTGAGTAGTGCAAGCTATGTCGATTGGACCTAATCGACCTTCTGCATTGAATGACTCCAAAAGCATTAATGCAGGACCGACCTCAAGTTCGATGAATATAAACAAGCATTTATCTAGCCAAAGGCTAGTCATGTAGAGCCATTGCAGGAAATGGGCACTGGGCCCTAGTGACTTGGTTGTCAGTCACTCAGTATGGTTTACCAAGACCTCAAAGTGATATTCACTCACTGATCAGAGCTACGGGCTCTGCATGATCATTTTGATCATCATATGCATGGCTTGGGCACTGAGGCCCCAGTGACTTGCTTGTTGGTCACTCAGTATGGTTTACCAGGACCTGTTGAAGGTTAGAGGCTTACCCAACAGCCAGCCTTCCATTTGAATTAGTGACGTGCTTGTCAGTCACTCAGTATGGTTTACCAGAACCTATCGAAGGTTAGAGGCTTACCCAACAGCCACCCTTCCACTTGAGTTAGTGATTCGCTTGTCGGTCACTCAGCATGGTTTATCAGAACCTCTAGTGTTACGACACTCATCTGATTAGGATTGACTTGATAGTCCTCCAATCAGAAGGCCAGGTTTTCTTATCCTGGATACCCCAGCATCTGTTTGAATTCATTTGCATGCTGAATAGAGCTATGAATGCTAGGCATGCCAGATATGATTTGATATCATGATATGACTGTTTATGAGCATATGAGTTTTCTTGCTGGGCTTCGGCTCACGGGTGCTTTGTGGTGCAGGTAAAGGAAACAGGAAGCTAGACCATCCTTGAGTTGGAGAGCTTAGGTGATGACGTGTACATATGTAGCTGCTCGACCAATACTTAGGCGAGGTTTGAAAGTGGAACTAGGGTTGAACCTTGTTTTGCCGCTTAGAACGGCCTGTTGTAAATATTCTTTTGTAGTAGACTCTAAAATTATATTTTTGGGATCCCAATGTATACAGTAAACGTTCTAGTGAGACGTTATATCTTAATCAAAGTTTTTAATCCTTAAACCGCTAATCACACTTAGTTACACGTTTATGGCCAAATGACTCGATTAGCGAGTTTAGCACTGTTTACAATGTGCACTGTAGCGGTCCTTGGAGTTGGGGCGTTACAACTTGGCTCAATGGTTGGTCGGTAAGAAACTTTATGGATGAGCTTGGAAGTATGGGCGAAGCTTTCTGGAAGACAAGAGCAAGCAGTAAGTTAATTTTTCAATCAGAGGATACGTGCTCTCGACCTTGATCAGCCTTTTACTAACATAGTGGACTGGATGTTTAACCTTGTTTTCTTCTCTGACCATGACTACACTGATAGCGTATTGAGTTACTGCCAGGTATATGCACAGTATTTTGCCCTCCAGACATTTGGAATGGATCGGAGGTTGTGCCAGCTGCTACTTTAGAGCTTGGAAGGCTTGTTCGCACTCCTTGATCAATTCAAATTTCTTTGCGCCTCTGAGGATATTAACAAACGAAATACACCTATTAGTGGATTTGGACACGAATATTTTGAGTGCTACTATGCGTCCTTATAGACTCTGCACATCCTTGATCCTCGCTGGTGAGGGAATGTCCAGCAGTGCCTTTATCTTCTCGTGGTTCGCTTCAATTCCCCTGGAGTACACTATGAATCCCAGGAGTTTTCCTGACCCCACACCAAAAGAGCATTTTAGGGGTTTCATTTTCATTCCATACTACCTCAAGATGTTTAGGCATTCATCCAATTCCTCAATGTGCCCCCCAGCCTTTTTTTATTTCACCAACATATCTTCCACATAAACCTCCATGTTATTTCCTATATGTTCATTGAACATACAGTTTACCAGCCATTGATATGTGGCCCAAGCATTTTTTAGGCCGAACGACATAACTTTATAGTAGTACAGCCCCACATCCATGTGGAAGATGGTGTGCTCCTCGTCAGGTGGAGGCATACTTATCTGGTTGTACCCCGAGTAGACATCCACAAAGGTTAAGATCTCGTGGCCGGCTGTAGTGTCCACCAGCTGATCAATTCTCGGAAGTGGGAAGCAGTCCTTTGTGCATGCCTTATGTTGACTGGTTTTTGAGCCAACTGACACAGAGTCAAATAATTAATTAGAGTGCTTTCAATTAGACAATCAATGAATAATAAATGAGCCAAGAACGTAGTATTAATCAGCAATAAATAATAGAGAACACAATGATTTATAGTTGTTTGGCCCCAAAGATTGGTAATGACCTACGTCCTCTTAGATTTGTATTAATCTTGAAGGTTTACACAAGATCATAAGGGATTACAAGTGGTTTCTATGTGTAAAAGACAATATAGTATGGCAGAATTACTGCTAAGTACCAATCCAAGCTGGTCGGTATATTCCTGGTGTTGGTCGGTAGGCAATTTCCCTGAACCCCCTCCACAGTGGTGGAGGGTTGGTGGAGGGTTTGTATTTATAATGATCTGTTGGCCCAGGGGTTACACACATCATAACTGATGGTGGAAATATCCCATTATTCTCGCAGGTAGTTACAATCATATTTGTTAGGAGGCTTGACCAATTTTTCAGGGCTGTTAGGCACTCTTTGCGGGTGGTTGGGCGATTCCTGTGGACTGTTGATGGTGAGTGTTACTGCTTTCTTCCGGGCAGTTATGTCTATTAGTCATATCGACCAGCTACTCTCCTGGAAAGCATACCCAATAGAGATTTTTATTCATTTGTCAAGTGTATTCTGACCAGGTTGCTTGTTGTCACGGGCCGGCTATTTGGGTACTCCAACTAGACGGAACGTGCGACACTTGCAGACTCTTCAAGCTAGCAAGTCAGCCTACAACACACACCTACAGGCAAACAAACTCAGCGGTTAGCCACATACACATCTCGGACATGCAACGGGCGATAACGAAGTATGAGCAAGCACAAAGCAAGTCATTCCTAGGAACGTCCACACAACACAAAGCACACAACAAGGCAAGTGGCACACAATGGCCCAACGAAGGTAACAAACAAGTAACACATAAGCAACAAGGAAGCACACAGGGGCAAGTATGGATAAATGTTATTTCATTAATATATAGCCTTGATAGGGCAAGGGAGTACACAGCTTTGGCCCCTATCTGCTGATGGCCATGGTGCTTCCCTAAGTCACCAGGTCACCTCCCCCTAAGGAGCCTTCTAGGGAAATAAAGTCTTCCCAGGAACATATATGATTTTTGTCTGGGAGACATATGCAATATTACAAAACTGCCACTACCCTATCCCATGAGGTTGCTTGGTGCAAGACTTGACTAATGATCAAGCACCAAGGCATGCTCATTACAAAATGGCCCCATGTGGGTGTGCCAAAGGGGCAGCACGCCACACTCTCCCCCACTTAATCTTTCGGCGCCCTCGACGAAGTAGCTTGTAGATCTTCAATCTTCTGCGTGAGCTTCTTCAAGTCTTCCGCCCTTTCCCAGCTGATTTCGTCATCAGCAAGCCCCTTCCATTTTACCAGATATTCCTTATGCTTTTTACGGTCAATGGTGACCGTTCTTTCCGCCAGGATTTCTTCAGGTTGACGCTTGCTCCTTGGCTGAACACTGACTCCTCCTCTGGTTGACTGGTTGCGCTCTGGATTGGCTGGATCTTCATGATACGGCTTCAAGTTGCTGACGTGAAGGACCGGGTGTATCTTCATCCAAGTGGGTAGGTCGACTTTGTATGAAGTTAGGCCAACTTTTGAGATGACTGAGACTGGACCCTCGTACTTGCGGACGAGTCTGATGTCTTTGTCCCCTCGGAATCTCAACTGTTCGGGCCGCAGCTTGATTAACACTAAGTCACCTGCTTTGAACTCCAGTGGTCTGCGCTTCTGATCTGCCCACTTCTTCATTCTTCTTGAGGCTTTCTCTAGATAAGCTCGGGCAATCTCTGTTGTCTTCTTCCAGTCTTTGGTGAAGTGAAAGGGTCGCGGGTTCTGACCGCGATATTCGTCCACTGTGTGGGGTAACAGTGGTTGCTGTCCATTAACAACTTCAAAAGGGCTCTTATTCGACGAAGAACTCTTTTGAGAGTTGAAACAAAATTGAGCTACATCGAGTAGTTGCGGCCAATTCTTCTGATTGGCATTGACAAAGTGGCGCAAGTACTCTTCCAACATCCCGTTGAATCTTTCTGTCTGCCCATCTGTCTGCGGATGGTAGCTCGAGGAAATATTCAGTTGTGACCCCAAGAGATTGAATAATTCAGACCAAAACGTCCCCGTGAATCTTCCATCTCGGTCACTGACTATGTTCTGGGGCACTCCCCAATATTTGACAATATGTTTGAAAAATTGTCTGGCTGTCTCTTCTGCCGAACAGTACTTCGACACTGGGATGAATGTTGCATACTTCGAGAATCTATCCACGACCACCAAGATCGCACTTAAATCTCCTGTCTTCGGAAGACTGGTGATAAAGTCAAGCGACACGCTCTCCCACGGTCGGCTTGGGACTCGCAAGGGCTCCAACAACCCAGGTGTCTTGTTCCTATCGACCTTGTCTTGCTGGCAGACCAGACAGGTCTTGGTGTACTCCACTACATCGTCCCGCATTTGTGGCCAGTAGTATCCCTGCTTCAAGAGGGCATGGGTTCTCTGCCACCCTGGATGACCTGCCCACAGAGTGTCATGACACTCGCTTAGTAATGTCCTTCGCAAATCTCCAGCTTTTGGAACATACAAGCGCCCCCCTTTAGCCCACAGAAGGTCATCCTCCACCCAGAACTGGCGAGTCTTGCCTACTTTTACGAGCTTCAGGATGGTCCTGACAACTGGGTCTTTTTCTAGGTTTTCTTTAATGCGTTCCTTGAGTGGAGTGTTCACCATGCTAGCCGATAAACTAGCCATGATCTTTAGAGTCGCCAACTCCGCTTTACGACTCAAGGCGTCAGCTGCCTGGTTCAAGCGTCCTGCCCTGTGCTCAAAATGGAAGTCGAATTCCGCCACAAACTCCTGCCATCGAGCCTGCTTAGGGGTCAGCTTCGGCTGAGTAAGGAAATGACTCACAGCTGCATTATCCGTCTTCACCACGAACTTTGACCCCAGCAAGTAATGCCTCCACACTCGCAAGCAATGTATAACTGCGAGGAGCTCCTTCTCCTGGGCAGTATACCTCCTCTCAGCTTCAGACAGCTTGCGACTTTCGTATGGGACTGGGTGGTCCTCTTGTACTAGTACCCCTCCCAGAGCATAATCTAATGCATCTGTCTGTACTTCGAAGGGCTTGCTAATAGTTGGCAAGGAAAGAACAGGATCCTTCATCATGGCTTCTTTCAAACTTCTGAACGCTTCAGCACACTTGTCAGTCCACGCCCAAATCACACCCTTTTTCAGAAGCTCGGTCAAGGGTGTCGCCCTTCTTGAGTAGCCGTCCACAAATCTTCTATAGTAGTTGGCTAGGCCCAAGAAGGAGCGGAGTTCTTTCACGTTTGTGGGGGCTTTCCATTCCTGGATTGCCCTCACCTTCTCCAGATCCATACGAATACGGCCACGTTCCACCACGTGGCCTAAGAACTTGATGCTCTCCTGTGCAAACGAGCATTTCTCTCGCTTCACATATAGCTGGTTCTCTCTCAACTTCTGAAACACTTGAGCCAAGTGTTCTTGATGCTCTTCTATCGTGGCGCTATAAACCACGATGTCATCCAAGTACACCACCACGAACTTATCTAGATACTCGTGGAATACTTGGTTCATTAGTGTACAGAAGGTAGCAGGTGCATTTGTCAACCCAAACGGCATTACTCGAAACTCAAATGCTCCGTATCGAGTAACACACGTAGTCTTTGGTTCATCCCCATCTGTAATCCTCACCTGATAATAGCCCGATCTCAAGTCCAACTTGGTGAAGTATTTGGCTCCACTTAGCTGGTCGAACAAATCAGCGATTAGAGGAATGGGGTATGTGTTGCGAACTGTCACCTTATTGAGAGCCCTATAGTCGATGCACAGTCTCAAGCTCCCATCGTGCTTCTTCTGGAATAGCACCGGTGCGCCATATGGCGCCTTCGACGGTCTGATGAAGCCTGCCTCCAATAGCTCTTTTAATTGCTTCCTCAATTCTTCTAGCTCAGGGGGTGCCATCCTGTATGGCGCTTTTGTTGGAGGTTTCGCTCCAGGCACCAGCTCTATCTGGTGATCAATCCCCCTCTTTGGTGGCAAGGCTTTGGGGAGTTTATCTGGCATCACATCCCCATACACCTTCAAGACCCTCGTAATTTCTAGTGGAACAATTTCTTCCACTACTTCTTCGAACACGGTGGGTACAGCTACATAAGTTGGCTCCTGCTTCCTCACACCCTTATTGAACTGTAAAGCTGATAGAAGCTTCACAGCAGGGGGTGGCTTCACCTTTGCAGGTACCATTGAAGGAGTCTCTCCCATTATGAGTAAGCTTCCAGTGGCAGGAATTGGAATGGCACCTTTCTCGGTTAGAAAGTCCATTCCCAAAACTACATCGAAGTCGTCCATATGGACGACCACCAAATCAGTCTTCCCTTCCCACGTGTCGATCTTCACTTTTACCCCTCTAGCCACGCCAGATGTGGCCAAGGCTTTGGAGTTGACCGCCTTCATGCGGCCTGCATCTTTCTCCAGCTTTAGTCCCAGTCGCTTTGCTTCGAGTTCAGAGATGAAGTTGTGGGTGGCGCCAGTATCAATCATCACGCTTTTGGCAGGCTTGCCATTGATAGCGGCATCCACGAACATTAGCGGTCAACAGGCGGACAGCGCCCATGTGCGCGTACTCTTCTTCTTCCTCTTCTCCTTCACCCTGTTGTTCTTGGCCAATGAGGGCATTTATCTTGCCCCGGAATTGGCAAACTGCCGACTTGTGTGGGCCTTTGCAAATCCAACAAGCTAGCGGCTTCTTCCCTACAACAGCATCTGTCCCACTGGAAGAATTGGACTCAGCTGTCCTCTTCTCTCCCCCACTCTTACCCTGCCAGGACTTCCCAGACTTCTTACACCCGGCGCTACTTGAGCTGGCTGGAGGGGTAGCCCTTTTCGGCAGGCTACTCTCCGGAGTATAGTCTGTTAAGCGTTCGAGAGCAGCTTGAGCGGTGGCTAGATCAGTCACCCGCTGTCTTTGAAGTTCTTGCTTGGCCCACGGTTTCAGTCCCTCGAGGAAGCAGAAGAGCCTGTCCACTTCGGACATGTCTTTAATATCGAGCATCAGTCCCGAAAATCTCTTTACATACTCTCGGACTGTCCTGACTTGTTTAAGCTCTCGTAACTGGCGACGAGCTATGTAAGCTACATTTTCTGGCAGAAACTGCGTCTTTAATTCCCTCTTCAGGTCCGCCCAAGATGTGATAGTACACCTGCCATTCTCTATATCATCATACTTGGTCCTCCACCACACCTTAGCATCCCCCGACAAATACATAGTAGCCATGGCGACCTTTCCATCTTCCGAATCGGCCCGCACGACTCTAAAGTAATGTTCCATGTCAAAGAGGAAATTCTCCAAATCCTTTGCATCTCTGGCCCCATTATAGGGCCTCGGCTCGGGTACCTTGGCTCGGCCATATTCCATACCCATCGGCCTTGTTGCAGGGGCATTCCCAACCGCTCGCATGGTCAGGTTTACCTTGGCAGATAGCTCAGCCATTTCTTCTCTGAGCACACCGACTGCCTCCCTGCAATCTTCCGTCATGTCATTTATTGAAACTTCTTGTTCCCTTAGCATGCGCTCCACTGCCGCGATGCGCTCTTCCCACCGAGGGGAAACAGAAGTACTTGTTGGAGTGTTTCTTTTCTCCAACGCGATAATTCTGGATAGAAGAACATCATTCTCCTTCTCCAACGCAGCTATGCGATTGTATGCATCAGACGAACCCGAGTCCTGACTTGCAGAGGAAAGATCCCTGACCCTCTCGTCCAGGCCATCTAGTTCCCCTACTCGCTTCTCAAGAGCTTCGATCCTCTGAGTGTTGCTCACCATAGTGTGTTTTTGCCAAGCGCTTTCTAACTTGGCTCTGATACCAACTATCACGGGCCGACTATTTGGGTACTCCAACTAGACGGAACGTGCGGCACTTGCAGACTCTTCAAGCTAGCAAGTCAGCCTACAACACACACCTACAGGCAAACAAACTCAGCGGTTAGCCACATACACATCTCGGACATGCAACGGGCGATAACGAAGTATGAGCAAGCACAAAGCAAGTCATTCCTAGGAACGTCCACACAACACAAAGCACACAACAAGGCAAGTGGCACACAATGGCCCAACGAAGGTAACAAACAAGTAACACATAAGCAACAAGGAAGCACACAGGGGCAAGTATGGATAAATGTTATTTCATTAATATATAGCCTTGATAGGGCAAGGGAGTACACAGCTTTGGCCCCTATCTGCTGATGGCCATGGTGCTTCCCTAAGTCACCAGGTCACCTCCCCCTAAGGAGCCTTCTAGGGAAATAAAGTCTTCCCAGAAACATATATGATTTTTGTCTGGGAGACATATGCAATATTACAAAACTGCCACTACCCTATCCCATGAGGTTGCTTGGTGCAAGACTTGACTAATGATCAAGCACCAAGGCATGCTCATTACAAAATGGCCCCATGTGGGTGTGCCAAAGGGGTAGCACGCCACACTTGTCATACTGACCATAAAGTTTTTTGGGGGTCCTGCCGAGCAGCTGAGACTTTGGAGATAGTATGTCGAGCATCAACTTGTTGTATACCCTACAGGTATACACCGACCAACCTGCCAGGGGGTCTGCCCAGTTTATTCCACGTGTTCAAGATTAGTGCCACACCAGATATGCCAATTTTTGGAAAGACATTTGCCCCCAAGCTTGCAATGGTGCTAAGCAGCATGGAAACTTTCTTCTGGGGACCATTCTATCCATCCTGATTAGGGGTAATGCTTCTTGCTACATGGAATAGCATCTGATATAGTTAATAAACTTTGTATTTCTTCAAGTTTTCAAGAAATAACCTTTCAGTTTTCCCCGCCTCTTTTTGGAACCATAATAGTCCCCACTTATTGTACTACGCAGTTACCAAAGAGTGGCTAATGTATTTGGCAGTTGAGGCGACATGATTCGATAACTGTACATCCGTATATGCTCACGTGTCTGGGGAGATGTGCCTGCAATGGCTGAGGGGATTGCTGAGTGGACGGACGCATTGAATTCTTGCAGGAAGGGGATAATTTCTCCTTGATCATAAATAGGGGTGCCCTTTCCTTTCCCCTTGTTTTACTTCCTTTTCTGCTTCAAACAAACTAGAGCTGACCTGGAAAACCCTAAGTCTTCATCTCCAAGTTTGTCTGAGAGAGCTAGCCTATGTTGTGATCCCTACGTCGCACCACCTTCGCACCACGAACCCGTCTTCAGCGCCATAATACTGCAGAAAGTAAATTTTCCAGACTTTTCTATTTCATTTAGCATTGTGTGTGAGGAAATCTTTTCCTGTTTCTTTGCATTTTTTCATTTTGATGGTGAGTAATTTTCTTGATGAATCCCTAGATTTCTTGAATGCATGTTTCATGAATCTATAGATAGATGACTATTTTGAGTGGCCCTTGGCCTACGTAACCTTTTTGAACCTCTGATTTTAGAGAAGCTGGATTTTTACGTTCGATTTTCTTGAAGAACACCACTAAAAAATTGTTTTGGAGAAAACCCTCCACTTTCTTGGGTTCCCTTGTTTTTAATTTGATCTACCCTCTATTCGCCATGTTGTCCCGTGTTTGTTCTGGGCTGGTTGGTATAACTTATGAATCCCTACCAACCAGCACTGTTCGGTGTTATCGCCTCACCTTTCTCTTTTTCTTGTATACGCAGAAGGGAGGAGACCACCGAACCGTGTTGTAACACATAACTTGGAATGACTAATGGCCCGCATCAAACAAACCAACCACGATGCAGAGGAAGAGGATCCCCATGCGGTGCGTCGTGCCACCTCTGGGGTTACATAGGGGGTACCACCTGCTGAGGAAGAACCGAGCTCTTCAAGGCAAGAAGGGGAAACTGAAACTGACTATGCCATGGAGATCTATACCGAGGCTATCCTTAACCTGCAACAGAGATATAAGACTCCCCCCTGTACGTAGCTCCTAAGAGCACTATTTCAGACAAACAATTGCATAATATCAAAGAGCATTTCAATCTTGGAGATGTTTCCATCCTCAAACCTGCTGCTGTACAAACTGTCGAACACCCCGTGGCCCAGTTCTTTGCTTGGAGCATATTCCATATTAACGCCGACGCCACCCTTCCACTCCTGCCCTACTTCCGCAATGTGACAGATTACTTCGGGCTCTGCCCTACCCAAATTAGTCCCATGGGCATCCGGTTCCTTTCAACTTTCTATGCTTTATACCAATCCTTAAACTGGCCAGTGTCGACTGCACACGAGATCAATTATCTTTTGGACCTTAAATCTAGTCCTTGACAAGGAATGTCGGGGTATTTTTACTTTAGTCACTGTGACTCCAACATCTACTTATCGAATATTGAAGGTGTCTCCAAGGTTGGAGAGTACGCCAGCCAATACTTCGTCACAAAGAACATCGCTGCTAATCACCTGTCCTTCCGGCGCAATGGCCCTTTTAGTTGGCTAGCCCCCACTAGAGAAATGGAGTTAAGGGCCAAAAAAACTAGGTGCTATGGATCCTTGCTGCAAAGATCTGGTGGCCTTGAACACTGTAGACAGACTTGTATCCGCTGGGCTCTACCCTGATCCCAAAGCGAGGGCCAAAGGTGCCACCCCTACCAGGCAGTCGCCTAGGAAAACTGCGTCCAACACTAAATCACCTAGTCCACCACCCAGTAAGAAGCAAACAAGAGCATCAATCCCTCCGTCCAGACCCTGCGTGGCTCACAGAACCAGGAGATCGATCGTCGTTGTCATTAAGGAGCCTGCCGAGCATGGCTCTCCCAAAAATGTTGTCACCCCCCAGCCTGGAAAGGGCAATGAGGCTATAGTAGAGCATATAGAATTAGAATCATAAGTAGAAATAAGGTTCTCCTGCTCGAGGCAACAAACTGCTTGGGGGGAGCCGAAGAGGGTGATCATCTCACTTTTTTCCCACAACTTACTTTGACTTTTTGCTTAATTATGATATATTTTTTTTGTTTGCTCTGACCTTGCTCGACACCTTTACTAATCCTTCGCTTTTGTTTTGCAGATATGTCATCCGTATTTTTCAAGAAGTTTGCCCAGAAGCATTCAAGAGGTCCTAGTAGTGAGGTTCCCCCAGCCAAGGGTCAAAAAGATGACCCTCCTGCAAGAGCTACCCAACTAGTCGAGAAGACCCCTAATAAGGCTTCTTCTCAGAAAAAGGTACCCACCCCATCTTGCAAATCGGGCAAAGGCAAAGGACTCTCCATCGAGGAAATTACCCATATAGCCACTGCATCAAACTTGATCAGCCTGAGCAAGGTTTCAGAAAGCACTGTTGAGGATCCTGCTGAGGTTGTCCATTGAACTTTGAAGAAGGCCCTAGCCATCCAGCAAGGACATATAAAAAAGATGTCTACCTCCCAAACTGAATTCATGGATACCCTTAGTAGCAAATCTATGGACTTCATTACTAGCACCAGTCTTCAGGATGTTACCAGGGTAAGTAGTGGATTTGCTCGATCTTTGATTGGTCTTTCTTCCTTTGTTATTTGTTTTGAATTTCATCATTTCATATTGCATGGGATTTTGTCTCTTAGCTACACTCATTACCGAGCCAAGGGGTGAGTAAACATGTGATGGGCTTAGTGAAAGTGTCCGAGAATAAAACCTCCCAAGTTGCCCAAATGACCGAGTAAGTGAAGCATCTTCAACAGGACACCGAGAAAATTACTAAGGAAAACGAGGGGCTTAAATCTGTCGCCAAGAAGAGGAATCTCGACGTTAACCATTTGGAGAGGAGGATAGAGGAGTTAAAGGAGAAGAATGTTGTTGATGGGAGGGCCGCTCAGGAGGCAAAAGATAAGCTGGCAAAGGCTCTTGAGAATGAGAAAATTGACAGGGCCGCTGATGCTAAAGCTTTGGAGGACTTTGGTATGTTCACCCTCTATGATTTCTGGGTTCGCAACAAGATCACGGACATTAGTTACCTGGGAGAGGCCTATGATGAGCTTATGCACTACTGTGCTAAGCAGGAGAAAAACGAGGCCTCGACTATCCATATCGAGCAGACTCGAGCCTCTGAGCTAGAACCTGTTGTGCCATCCACTGAGCAGGTTATGACAGCCCCTGAAAAAGATGTCTTGCCCTCTAGTCTGAGTGATCTAACTGAGGCTCCGACCCCTTCCAACCAGTCTAGCAACTTCCTTGGCGAAACCCCTATCACCGAGTTTGACCAACAAATCCCGGGCTCTTGATAAACTTTACCTGTAATTTTTTTTATTGTTGCAAAGACAAAGATAGCTGAGCCGAGAAGCCTTTAATCTCAAGCGATCTTTTACTTTAGCCAAAACAACATGGTTGAGCTTAGCAGCCTTTAATCTCTAGCATTCTTTTTCCTTTTTATAAAATGCTTCTCATTTTAGCTATATATCTGCTCGTGCTTTTATTTTTCCTTGCTACTTGACGTATACTATTTTTGGACCTGTGTAGCTCTGTGAATCAGAGCTATTAAATTTTTTTGAATGAGTTGTAAACAAAAACTGTTCAACCCTATCTACAGAAATTGTTGTATGGCTCTTTTTGTTGCTGGGTACATACCGAGCAACGCGCAAGCACTTGAACATTAATAAAAATTAATGTTTCTATGTCCTTTTGATTACACGCTTTTCTCTCTGCTTGTCCATGTATGACTATTGTAACAACCCAAATTCACTAATAAGGCTTAAGGGCCTTGATTAGAATGTCGGGAGGGCATGATGGGAATTATGTGTGATTTTTATGATTGAGATGCATGATAATGATTTAGGCACGTTATACAATTATGTGAATTATATTATGTGATAATTATGATGTGTGAATTGTACCGTGTGGGTTCTGTGATACCAACGTGATGCACGTGCCGAGACGGTCCTAGGAAACTAGGTATTGGTAACTGGTGATTTGGTAACCTGCGTAACTGTTAGTAACCATAGAGAGTAACAGGTTTTATGGGAAAGTGGTAGAATTGCAAAGCTGGTGAAAAGACAAGTATGGCCTTGAGGTTAAGTTAGGAAGGGGTATTAGTGGAAGGGTAGAGTAGACATTTGGTAGGATGGATGATTATCAGCTGAAGGGGGAATATCATATACGTATAATATTTGGGGAGATGGGTTTATGCTGAAATTAGAAACCTAGAGGAAGAGCAAACTTAAGAGGAAGAAGGGAGAGACTGAATTTAACTTTTGGAAGGAGAATCAAGAGTGATTGAAGTTGTCAAGCAGACTTAGACCAAGAATACTCAGAGGTAAGATTTTGATTATGCTATATCCAAGTTTTAAGTCTGAATTTTAGTTAAGGAAGGTGAATTGAGGCAAGTTGGTGGCTGGTTTTATGTAATTTCAGAATTGGGAATCAAGGGGGAAGGAGGTCAAGAGCTGGAGGTTGAACCCATCACTTAAGGTAAGGTCTTTGTATGTTTATTAGGCTTGTTTTTGTTAAGGTATAGGGAGTTTGAAGTGTGGGTTGTGTTTGAGTTCAAGCTGTTCATAATTTTTCTGGTTTGAGTTGTTAAGTGTGAAATTCAAGAGTGAATTTTAGGATTGAAAGTGTGAGTGAGCTTGGGTATGATGTCTTTGGGTTGTTGTGAGGTTTGTTAGGGGTTTAGAGTTGGTTTTGGGACTTAGGATGGAGCTTGGGGTGAATTGGAGAGGTTGGAGCTCGGGAAAATGCGAAGGAAAAACCCAGAATTCTGGGCTGCGAAGGCGTACCGCGGCACGGGTTTTGTGTGCCGCGGCTTGGAGGCTCTGACTGGTGGGTGTCGCGGCACAAGGATGTGGTGCCACGGCACAAGGCTAATTTCAGGGTGTTATTTTTGACAATTTTAGGCCTTTGCCCCGGGGGTTCGGGGGATGTCTCCGGGGTGTTGTTCTAAGGTTTTGGGGGTTCCGAGAGTGTGGGTTAGGTACCGGGAAGGTAGTCTTGGATTGGTTAATGACAAAGAATATTATTTGTGTTGTGATTAGGACTCTAGAGTGGCTCGGGGTAGAGGACCGTGCTTGCGGCTACGTGGCATCGAAAACCAGTGAATTGAAAGGTAAGAAAACCGCACCCGAATATATGGTTGTGAATGGGACTAAGTGCTCCCGAGAGTTATATTGTGTCATCGTTGGTATTATGCCAAGGGACACGTATAAGCGGTCTAAGAGTACCGTTCATGATTTTAGCGCATGGGGCGCGAATTGGCCACTGGGAGCCAGAAACATTAGGATAACAAAGGGAGCAGCCTGTGGGCGCTAGCCCTGGTTATCGTCTATGCATTATGTTTTATGAGATGAAATCCTTAGTATGTGGTATGCTTGAATGATGATATACTTGAAATTTATGAGATGCTATATGAATAAATGACTTGATTGCTAGTTGTTCATGCTCTGTCATTGCTGTGTTTTCTTGCTGGGCCTTGGCTCACGGGTGCTTCGTGGTGCAGGTAAGGGCAAGGGCAAGCTGGACCATGCCTGAGGTGGAGAGCTCCGAGGTGTAATGTACATAGCCAGCCGTTCGATCACCATGGTCGAGGAGTGTGTCAGGACAGAGACTACCTAACTGCTCATTTTGCCTTAGTACGGCCGCTAATGTATTTAAACCTTGTAAATTTTGTAAATGACCTTTGAAACGGTCATTTTTGGGATCCCATGTAATGAAACAATGTTTAGTAATGAAAATGTAGCTTTTGAGACCAAAACACTTTTAACCCTAGTTCCTCTACTGTTTCAGTAACACGTTTTTACTTTAATGACTTGGTTAGCAAGTCTGGCACTTTATAAACACACTGTGTAACGGTCTTGGCTATCCAGGGTGTTACAACTATGGTGCCCTCCAAGTGACCGGGCATGATTCATAACTTTTGGGTTATCCTCTTGGTCACTTGCTAACTGACCAGAGCTGTTCGTAATAACCTATTCAGGGGTACTTGGGTTTATAAAATCCTATAAAGGTTTCATACACTACTGACAATCCATGAAATAAACCACTAATTTGCAAGATAATCATTGTAAAAGTAAGGCTTGTAAAAATGGACAAAAATTGTGTCTTATTTATTAAAAGTTAGCCATACAAGCTGTGTTAATACAATGTAGCTTACATTCATAAATTTTAATTATTACAATAAATGGATAAATCATGCTTATGCATAATTAATATAGCTAACTCGAGCTGGTCGGTGGTACGGGCAGTTCGTGCTTGTACTGGCCAGTCAACAATCACTTAAAATTAATCTTTATTGGTAATACTTCCTCAAATGTTCCCCATTCTAGTAACAGGGGTAGGTACTAATTGGAGATCTTGGTCATCCGGCGCTAGCTTGTACGTATCGGGCGGTATTATTTCTGTGACCTGGTAAGGACCTTCCTAGCTTGGCCCTATAGCACTCCTACTGAGGCATCTCAAGTTTCTGGGAATATTCTTTGCAGGACTAGATCTCCCACGTCAAACTTTCTTTCCTTAACTCTAGAATTGAAGTACCGGGCAAATTTTTGCTGGTGGGCAGTGAGGTGTATATTGCACTTTTCGTGTCTTTCTTCAATCCAGTCTAAGGACTCGGCCAGTAATTGGTGGTTACGATCTTGGTCGTACACCATATGTCTGTGAGAAGGTGGATTCATCTCGATTGGCGGCATTGCATCATACACATACATAGTGCAAAGGGGGTCTCACCAGTAGCTATCCGCTTGGTAGTCTTGTATGACCAGAGTACTTAAGGCAATTTTTCAGGCCAGTTCTGTTTAGCCAGTTCTAGACGCTTCTTCAGAGTGTCTTTGAGAGTTTTGTTAACTACTTCTACCTTCCCATTTGCTTGAGGGTGCAACACTGCTGAGAAGTATTCCATGATGTCATGTCTAGCACATAAATTAGTAAATAAATGGCTATCGAACTACATGCCATTGTCAGACACTATGGTCTGGGGTAGACCGAATCTGCAGATTTTATTTTTCACCACGAAGTACAGTACTTTTTTGGAAGTAATGGTTGCCAGTGGCTCGTCCTCCACCCACTTGGTGAAGTAATCAACTGCCATGACTTCATACTGTACTCCCTGCTTTCCCTTTGGTAACCGACCAATAAGGTTAATTCCCCAAATAGCGAAGGGCCATGAACTCTGCATTTGAGTAAGCTCATTTGGGGCTGCTCGAGGTGTCTTGGAAAATCTCTGACACTCGTCACATCGTCAAACATACTTAAAGGCATCTTCGTTCATATTTGGCTAGAAGTAGCCTTACCTTAAAATCTTTTTAGACAGACTTTGCCCCTCTGGATGGTTCCCATGAAAACCTTGTGTACTTCCCCCAGCAGTCGCCCTAATTATGTTTGGTTGACACATCTAAGTAATGGCATAGAAAACCCCCTTCTATTCATAATCCTGTCCAGGATTATATACTGAGCAACTTTTCTTATTAATTCTCTTGATTCATTGTGACTACTTTGGAGGATGTCATGTTCCAGATAAGCTGCAACTGGGGTCATCCAGTATGGAGTGTTGTCTATAAGAAAGATTAGTTTTGGCATGTTGATACTTGGTTCTTCCAGGTATTCAATAGGGACTAGGTTGGCCTTGTCCATCATAACACTGTTGGCTAGTCTAGCCAGTGCATCTACTGTAGCATTTTGTTCTCTTGGTATCTGTTGGATATGGTACCTCTTGAGCTGAGCAACCAGGTCTATGATCTTATCAAGATAGGCCATCATTTTTCTCCCCGAGCGGTGTACTCACCGAGGACTTGATTGACAACCAATTGTGAATAATGTATATGTCTAAGACTTCAACCTTCACTTCCCTTGCTAACCTCAGCCCCATGATTAATGCTTCATACTCTGCTTCATTATTGTATGCTTCAAATCCAAAATGAAGTACATAATGGATGTGTTGCCCTTCAGGAGTGATTAATGTTAGCCCGACTCCAGACAGTTGATCAGTAGATGAGCCATCGACGTGCAGCTTCCATACCTGGGGTTCTTCTTCGAGATGACCAATGCTAAGTGCTAGGCTCTCGGTGTTCTGCATATCACCTGTACTTGGTAGTGGTCCAGACATTGATGACTGCTTGGCCATTTCTTCGTCCATATCTAGTATAATGGTACATTCATCTACAAAATCTACGAGAGCCTGACTTTTAATTGATGTTCGGGGCTTGTAAGTGATTTCATATTACCCGAGCTCTATAGACCATTTTAGTAACTAACCAAAGGTGTCTGGTTTTAGCAGGACTTGGCGCAATGGTTGGCTAGTCAGAACCTTGATGGGATGAGCTTGGAGGTATGGGTGAAGTTTTTTGGATGACAAGAGCAGGCTGTAAGTTAATTTTTCAATTAGAGGATACTTGCTCTCGGCTTCGACCAACCTTTTACTGACATAGTAGACTGGATGCTGGATCTTGTTTTCTTCTCTGATGAGGACTGAACTGACAACATGTTGAGTTACTGTCAAGTATATGCACAGTTCTTCACCCTCCAGAGGTTTTGAAAGGATTGGGGGTTGTGCCAGTTGCTATTTTGGAGATTGGAAGGCTTGTTTGCATTCTTCAGTCCATTCAAATTTCATTGTACCTCTGAGGATTTTAAAAAATGGAATAAACTTATCAGTGGATTTGGACACGAATCTGCTGAGTGCTGCTATGTGTCCTGTCAAACTCTGCATGTCCTTGATTCTGGCTGGTGAGGGCATGTCCAGCAGTGCCTTTATCTTTTTGGGGTTTGCTTAAATTCCCCTGGAGTTTACTATAAATCCCAAGAATTTTCCCGAACTCACAACAAAGGAGCATTTTAGGGGGTTCAATTTCATTCTATACTACCTCAAGATATTTAAGCATTCCTCCAAGTCTTCAATGTACCCCCCAACCTTTTTGGATTTCACCAACATATCATCCAAGTAAACCTACATGTTATTTCCTATTTGGTCTTTGAACATACAGTTCACCAGCCGCTGATATGTCGCTCCAGCATTTTAAAGGCCGAACGACATAACTTTATAGCAATACAACCCCACATCCATGCGGAAGCTGGTGTGGTCCTGGTCGGGCGGATGCATACTTATCTTGTTGTACCTCAAATAGGCGTCCATAAAGGTTAAGATCTCGTGGCCGGCTGTATCGTCCACCAGCTGGTCAATTCTTGGAAGTGGAAAGCACTCCTTTGGGCATGCCTTATTTAAATTAGTGAAATCTATGCATACCCTCCACTTGTTATTAGGCTTCAGTACCAATACGATATTAGACAGCCATACTGGGTAGAAAGCTTCCCCAATGTAGTCGTTATTTTGTAACTTCTCCACTTCTTCCTATAATGCATTTGCCCTCGTTGGATCCAATGACCTCCTTTCCTCCTGTACAGGCTTGAAGTGTTAGGCATCGGCGTTGAGGGTGTGGTGTATAATGGTTGGGTAGAACCCCACCATATCATCATGAGACCAGGTGAATACATCTTGGTTGTTCCATAGGAAATTGATCAAGGCGAATCTTATGTTACCTTGACCACCCTGGTGGGGTGTTTTGGGTCAAGCGGGACCTTTTCTAATTCTTCAACTGGACCCACCCCTGTATCAATATCCCCGAAACGAGGGCCTATGTCTTCCCCCCTGTAACGACCCAAAATTACTAATAAGACTTAAGGGCCTTGATTAGTGTGTATGGAGGGCATAATTGGTTTATGTGTGATTTAAATGATTTAATGCATGATTATGTGATAAGCATGCATATATGATTATATGGATATGTGAGATGCATGATTATGAGTATTAGTCAGCTCATTTTCTTCTAGTGAAGATGGCATATATGGTGGATCAGTATGCAGAGTTGTATGTGAGGGAGATCGTACTTCTCCCTGGGGTTCCTAAGTCTATAGTGTTAGATCGAGATCCTATATTTACCTCCAAGTTTTGGGGTAGTTTGCAGAAGGCTACGGGGACTCAATTGAAGTTCAACACAACCTTTCATCCTTAGACCGATGGTCAGTCTGTGAGGACGATTCAGGTGTTGGAGGATATGCTTAGGGCATGCGTGATCGACTTTGAAGGATCTTGGAGTAAGTATCTCCCATTGATTGAGTTCCCATACAACAACAGTTATCAATCGATGATTGGAGTGGCACCATATGAGATGTTATATGGGAGGAAATGTAGATTTCCCATTCATTGGGATGAGGTGGGTGAGATAAAGTATTTGGGGCCAGACATGGTTCAGAAGACGAATGAAGCTACTGAGAAGATCCGAGCTAGAATGCTTGCTTCACAGAGTAGACAAAAAAGCTACGTTGATCCTAAGCATAGGGACATGGAGTTCCAGGTTGGGGACCATGTGTTTCTGTGAGTTTCACCTCTACAAGGAGTGAGGAGGTTTGGGAAAAAGGGCAAGCTGAGCCCTCGATTTATTGGACCTTTCGAGATCCTAGAGAGGATCGAACAAGTGGCTTATAGGTTAGCATTGCCACCATCGTCGTCGGGAGTTCATGACATATTCCACGTCTCTATGCTTCGGAAGTACATCTCAGATACAACACATGTGTTTAAGTATGGAGACTTGGAATTACAGACATATTTGTCTTTTGAGCAGCAACCGGTACAAATCTTAGATTGGAAAGATACGGTTCTATGGAACAAGACAATTCCTTTGGTTAAGGTGTTATGGAGGAATAGTAGGGTCGAGGAGGCGACCTAGTAGCTTGAGTCAGCAATGCGGGATCAGTATCCCGAGTTATTCAGGTAAATTTCGACGATGAAATTCTCAGTAGGATGGGATAGTTGTAACGACCCAAAATTACTAATAAGTCTTAAGGGCCTTGATTAGTGTGTCGGGAGGGCATAATTGGTTTATGTGTGATTTAAATGATTTAATGCATGATTATGTGATAATCATGCTTATATGATTATATGGATATGCGAGATGCATGATTATGAGTATTAGTATGCATGTAGGCCCTGTTTATCTTATAGGGGAATATTTGTAATTTTGGCCCATTGAGGGCATAAATGTGATTATTTGCGATAAATAGTTGAGACCACATTATTATGTGGATATATTTGTAGCATATGGCTCGAGACGGTCCTAGTGAGCAGTTTGGTGAAATAGTCACGATGGGGATTTATACCCAGCTCGGGGGAGCCTGGGAGTATTGTCAGAAATTTAGGAGATATATTGGATATGATTAGACATTGGGTAAATAATTGGTGATTATTTGGATGGTGGTATTTAAATGGTAAATATTAGGAACACTTGGGGAAATTACTGGGAATTGGAAATAAATGACTGTTCTACCCCTAGATTAAGTTAAGGTTAGTTTGGTTTAAAGGGGGTAAGATGGTCATTTTGGTTAATAAAGGATATGCTTAGCCTTTTGTTAGAATAAGGCAGAAGAATATAGAAGAATTAAGGAAGGAAAGAAGGTAAAAGGGTTCAACTCACTCTCTCTCTCTCCCTCACGAGTTCTCCCTCTCACTCTTGGTATGTGATTGTTTTGGCGCTGTTGGAAGTGGCTGATGCTTGGGAATTTTGGACAGAAAGTTAGGGAGATTCAAGCTAGGTGTTGAAGCTAGAAAATTTAGAGGAAATGTCAGCCAAATTTGAGGTAAGAGCTTCAGACCCATCATTGAATTTTAGCTGGGTTTCTGGGTATGATTAGCTGATTGATCGCCGAGGCATCACTACAATATGCCTGAAACCAATGACGCCGCACATCAATTATGATAACAACATCCAAAACCACCTCCCAATTTCATCAATCAACCACAACTAGAAAATCCACATAACACATATAACATACAACAATCAAGGGGGCCATGCCCTAACATCATGCATATATCAACACATTCACCATGCTCTATTTATATATTCAGGCACACAGGGGCACTTAAATAATCAATTAAGCATATAATTCATCAATTACCAACCAACCCTGAGTTAAGCTTGTCACTGGCAGCGAGCGTACATGTTCGGTCAATCTTTGGGAACCATAAACCTTGGCTCGCTCTAATACCAAGTTGTAACGCCCTACTTCCTTAGAGTCATTACTATGTGAGTTATAAATGTGCCATTAGCTCGCTAATTGAGGTTTAGGTCAAAAGTGTGACTGAACTGAAGTTAAACTCGTTTAATGACAAAAAATTTAAAATTTGGACATTCACTGAAATTATAGAAAAGTTGTACAAACGGGATTCCGAAATACTATTTGTAAAATGCTTTAGAATTCAAAAATACAATTAAGGTCAACCTAGGTGACAAAATAACCATGATAGTATATTTTCCCAAAAATAACCCTAGTCGTGGCAGCCAGGTAGGCTGAACATGTACCCGTCACTCCATGCTCTCCGTACTCATGGTTGGTCGACCTTTCCTTTGCCCTTACTTGCACCATAGAGCACCCGTGAGCCGAAGCCCAGCAAGAAAACTCAACATAGTACATTTAATATATATATATAGGACAATCCACAATATACAATAAAACAACCAACAGGATAAACATATAGCGACCAGCGCTGTCCCAGGCGCTTTACCAGGCCCTGGGTTTGCGAACTTCACCGAGAAGGTGACTACTGTTGTAACGACCCAAATTCGCTAATAAGGCTTAAGGGCCTTGATTAGTGTGTCAGGAGGGCATTAATGAAATAATTGTGATTTAATGAGTAGTTATATGTTTAATAATGTTTCTATGATAATTGATTATATTATGTGGTATATGATACGTGATATATGTGAGAACCACATTATTATGTGGACAGGTTCGTTGAGCACGACTCAACACGGTTCTAGGGTCAGATAGCGGGGAAAAGTCACAACGGGGCTTAAGATATGACTTTGGACAAGTCGGGGGTACTTTTGGATAGCGGATAGTGATTTGGGTTATCGGGACATGAAAATAAATATATAGAGATATATTTGAGGTTAGAATGTCTAGGCGGGAATATTGGGGGATTTTACCATTTTGGCCTCGGGGACGGTTCCGGTACCCCGAGCCTCGGGATTGATTTAATATGTGAGATAGACCTTAGGAAGCTTTTAGAAGAAAACATAAACCGACTTTAACTTAGCTTTAGCTCTCTCTTTCACGCTCAAGGGAAACAAAGGGAAAAGAAAACATAGAGAACTAAGGGGAACTAGCTAGAAATTCTGGGATTTGTAGTGAGGAATTGAAGGTCTAGCTCAGGGATTTATCAAGCCCTTAAACAAGGATTAAGGTAAGCATCTAAACATCTTTTCTGTGGTTGAATTCTGAGTTCTAGCTGGGTTTTAGTTAAGTGCTGAAACAAGTATGATTTTGATGTTCTAAGGTAGAATTAAGAGGGAAAACTTGGGAGCTTAGCTTGGCCACAGCTTGGTGAAGTGATTCTACAGCAAAGGTGAGTTTTAACTTATTGTTTAGAGGTTTAAATTGAGTTTAGGTGGCTGGTTTGAGTGTTTATAGCACTTGGGTTTCAGAAGTTGAAAGGAGGTGATTAGAGTGTACTAGGTTGTGTTTTCTTGGGAATTATGTTGTTTAGATCATGATAAAGAAGTTGGGAATTAATTGGTTAAGAGTTGGGAAGTTTCGGGATGGTTTAAGGTAAGGTTTTGAGCTTTGAAATGGTGAAAAATCTGGGTTCGAAGAGGAGGGTCGTGGCTCTGTTCTAGAGCGCTGCGGCCCTAGCATGCAAAGAAGCCAAGGGGGCTCGGCTAAGGGGGCGCGCCGTGGCGCCCAAGGCAAGGGCCGCGGCGCGTGTGCGGTTCAAGTGTGGGAGTAGGTTCTGTTTTGGAAAGGGCCGTGGCTAGGCTTTGGGGGTCGCAGCCCTTGGTTGCACACTTGAGATTTTGAGGGTTTTAAGCATGGGAAAGTGGTCTAGTGTACTCGGGTTTGGTTTCACCACCGTGCTTGGTGGAATTAGGAGTCCCGGGAGTTAGTTTTTTAACTGGGAACTTATATTTGAGTATTTATGAAACCCTATACTTTGGTTGTGGCTAGGTGATAAAAGCTTAGGCTCGGGAACGAATCGTGCTTGAGGGGCGTTGCTCATAATTCGATAACCGTACAGACTAAAGGTAAGAAAACTGCACCTGGTTGAATATATGTGACGGGACTAAGGGCTCCCTATTGTAGAAGCTTGAAAAGATGGTATTATGCCATGCAAGCCCTTTAGTGAACCAATGGCCTAAGGGTGCCAAGGGTCTCACTAGCGCACATGGCGCGGCTTGACCATTGGTAGTCGAGGACAGCTTATTATGCACTGAGCTTGGTTTAAGCGGGCCAGAGTCAGTGGGTTAAACAGAGGGTGTGGCCTAAGTCGTCGGCCCTGAATACTATGTGATATGAATGTTATATGTGATAGAATGTATCTTGGATTGGGTTGTATATGTTGATTATCTGTTGTGGATTATCTGATGAGTATACATGCTTACTGAGCTATTTGTCTGTCACCATTGTTTGAGTTACTATGATGTTTTCTTGCTGGGCCTTGGCTCACGAGTGCTACGTGGTGCAGGTAAAGGCAAGGGCAAGTTAGATCAGCCCTGACTGGAGAGCTCGGCGAGCGGAATGTACATAGCCAGGTGCTCGGTCGCCACGGTTGAGGTCTAGGCAAGGACATGGAACTTGGAAATTGTCTGTTTTGCCTTAGTATGGCTAGTGGTTTCTCATGTACTTTTGGGAGTCTGTAAACTTTCTTTAACTTCATTTTTGTAAGGAATCCCATGTTTACTACAGTTTAAATATATGAATTGAGTCTTTTGAGACCAAAACCTTTTAACCTTAGATCTTACATGTTTAGTGACACGTTTTCAAATTAATGACTTGATTAGCAAGTCCTGCACCTTCATAAGTACACAGTGTAATGGTCCTGGCTATCTAGGGAGTTACAACTGCAACCTAGGAAGGTCTCTCCCTAATGACCTACACTCCGTGTGCTCAACGTCAATCCCTACACCTTTCCATACCTAGCCTATTGTCGTACCCATCATCTTGCCATTCTCGGCCTTTGCCGTTCACAACCCTTGTCGTTCTCGGCCTCGTTGTTCATTCATAAACATAAATAATAATATTCACAAATATTTAAAAGCATAAAAAACATAAACATTAGGGCCGAACCTTGCAATTCCAATAATAGGGCCACGCCCTACTCTACGAGTACAACAATTTTCTTACCTATGTCTCGAGCTTTCTGAATAACACGATCTTGAACACAAACTTCTATCCCGAGCTTTATTGAAAACCTAGTCAAAATGCATTCATAATAACCATCCATCAAGTTCTAAACAAATAAATAACTTTGAAATATTAATCTAGCCTCCAGGACCTTGGATTCTACTAATCTGGGTAGTTGGATCCTTCCCGAGTCTTAACATTCAAGTTCCTGAGCTAAAAACCTTAACCCCCCTTATTTTCCATTTAGGGTCGCAACATGCCCTTTAGGGCCGTGGCCTGATACTTGGTCAGAGGGCAAGGCCCTTCTTGTTGGAGGACATGAGCTGAGACATGCTTCCCCAGTCACGACTCCTGGGCGAACCAGAGGCTTCTCAAGCCTCTTCAAACACGCAGACCATGGCTCGGGCCTTCGAAAGCCAAAAACCATCATTTTCTCTGCATATTTCTTCGAACCTAAACCATTAATTCTCACCCAAAAAACTAATTAAACAAAGAATTGAGCCTAGATTCCTTGTCCATACAACCTAGACATCATAACCACTTAGAAACAACTCCCTAACCTCACCTACACTCAAATTCAATTCAAAACTCAACTCTCATGCAAGCTTCCCTTCCATGGAAAAATTCAACAACAAAATTCAATAAAAACAAGTTAGATTTAACCCTTACCTTTGTGGTATCTCCTCCCCTGAATTGTTTCCCTTAAGCAAATCAAGTATGACCTCTCAATTCTTCAGCCTTAGATCCTCAAGTTTCTTCAAATTCCTCAAGCACCGTGAGAGGGAGAGAGAAAACAGTGGGGAAGAGAGGGTGACCTAAGAGTCCCTGTTTTTTCTTTTCCTTCTTCTTTCTTTGAAAGTCTCAGCACCCAAAATAAACATATATATCCCTTAGCCAAATGTCCAAATTACCCCCTCAAGTCTATCCAAATCCTCAAGTGCCACTAAGGGCAATTTTGTCATATGCTACAACTCGTTAAGTCCTCGAGTATTCCTATAAATCATCGTTTAATCCTGGCATGTCCAAATCATTACTAAACTACTATTCGTTACCCAGTAAATCCCAAACACCAACTGCGTTCCCAAAATACCCCTAGGATCTTCCCGAGCCGGGTATTCGACCCCGTTGTGACTATATAGCTAAACTGCTCTAGGATTGTGTTGCATTGCACATCACAAGTATATCACCACTTAATCATGGTATCAATCATACTATACACAAATATAACATTTATGCCCTCAACGGGCTAAAATTAAAAATATGCCCCAAATAGTCAAATGGAGTCCACATGCATATTTAATTCACCTAAACATGCATTTCTAATCACATTATCATTGAATTCACATATTAACTTAATTAAATCAATTATTGCCCTCCTAGCATGCCAATAAAGGGTCTAAGCCTTATTAGCAAATTTACGATGCTACACAAATAATTAATTAGAGAGCTTTCAATTAGACAATCGATGAACAATAAATGAGCCAAGAACGTAGTAATAATCAACAATAAATAATAGAGAACACCAGGATTTATAGAGGTTTGGTCCAAAAGATTGGTAATGACCTACATCCTCTTAGATTTGTATTAATCTTGAAGGTTTACAAAAAATCACTAGGGATTACAGGTGGATTTATATGTGTAACAAACAATACAGTATGACAGAATCACTGCTAAGTACCAAGCCAAGCTGCTCAGTATGTTCCTAGTGTTGGCCGGTGGGCAATTTCCCAGAACCCCCTCCACTGTTGTGGAGGGTTTGTATTTATAATGCTCTATTAGCCCAGGGGTTGAACACAGCATAACTGATTGTGGAAATATCCAATTATTCTCACAGGTAGTTACAATCCTATTTGTTAGGAGGCTTGACCATGTTTTCAGGGCTATTGGACACTCTTTGCGGGTGGTTGGGCGATTCCTCCGGACAGTTGATGGTGAGTGTAACTACTTTCATTCGGGCAGGTATGTCTGTTTGTCATACCTACCTACTGCTCTCCTGGCAAGCGTACCGCGCAATGACTATTATTTATTTGTCAAGTGTATTATGACCAGCCTGCCTATCATACGGACCATCAATTTTTCTGGGAGTCTTGCCGAGCAGCTGAGCCTCTGGAGATAGTATGTCAAGCAGTAACTTTTTGTATGCCCTACAGGGATACACCGACCAACCTGCCAGTGGTGCCTAGTCTACTCCACGTGTTCAAGATTAGTGCCACGTCAGATATGCCAATTTCTGGGATAACACCTTATTTAAATCTGTGAAATCTATTTACACCATCCACTTGTTATTAGGCTTCGGTACCAATATGGGATTGGACACCCATACCGGGTAGAAAGCTTCCCTAATGAAGTTGTTATTTCGAAGCTTCTCCACCTCCTACTTCAAAGCCTTTGCCCTAGTTGGATCTAGTAACCTCTTATTTTTTACGGGCTTGAAGTGCTTGGTATCGATGTGAAAGGCGTGGCTTATAATGGTTGGGCAGATCCCCACCATATCATCATGAGACCAGGTGAATACATCTTGGTTGTTCCATTGGAACTGGATCAAGACGGATCTTATGTTCCCGGACAACCCTTTCCCTACCTTTACAATCCTGGTCGGGTGTTTTGGGTCAAGTAAGATTTCCTCTAATTCTTTGATCGGACCCACCCCTATATCAATATCCCCAAAACAAGGGTTTATATCCCCCCTAGTTTTGGGCTACATCTTATTTATGATGACTAGGCCCTGCGGGCTGTGCGGTGTAGACTGCCTTTCCTGCCTTTCTTACTAATGAATTATAACATTTTCTGGCCATTAGTATGTTCCCTTTGAGACATTCTATACCTGCATGGGTGGGGAATTTGACGAGCAGAAGGAAGACTAAAGTGACTGCTGGGAGGTCATACATGGTTGGTGTTGACGGTGAAATCTCATCAACAAAATTAGGTTGGAAAACTCAAAGTTAAATGTGGCGATGTTTAGATAAAAACATAGAATGAACTTATGGAAGGATAAACATAGATGAACAATGGAGTGAAAAATGTATATTCCTTAATAGCCTCTGCATATAATGAATTTTCCAACCCCCTTTCTGGAGGGGTGATCATCTATTTATATTTGAGCTCTAATGGCTCCTTTGTACATAGTGGTCCCTCAGGACAAAATAGTACATGAGTACACTGTCAGGATAGCAGTACAGATGGTAGTGGTGTTGGAAGAGTGGTGGTCTTCCCTAGTACATGTCAGGGGCCTGCAAAAGTGCTATTGTCTTGGGACCATATTATGCCCCCACTACTTGTCGGGTACTGACCTCATAAGTGTACTGAGGGAGTCCTGGCCATGTACCATTCTTGTACTGCCACTACCAGCCTGGCGTGGACACCGTACCATCCCTATTCTAACTCTTCGTGCTCCATGGTCACCACGTGGACACCCCTAAGGACGAGGCTGGTGTGTGAGAGGAGGCCACCACGAGGACCACAACGCGACTGTTGCGTGTGGAATCTGGAGGGCTGCGAGACGCTTGTCTCCTGGTGGTGTCGTGAGGCGAGCGGGATGTGCGGGGTGCGCAAGGCATGGGGCGCGCACGAGGCGTGGGGTGCGCGAGGCGCTGGGCACGCGCGAGGCGTGGGGAGCGTGGGACACTTGGGCTCTTTACTAGTGTCCAAGGTGGAGTGGTCAATTTGAGCAGGGTCATGTTGAGCACTAATTTGAAGGTTCAAATGGACTTCAAACATGGTTGCTTTGGACCTTCCAGGGACCTTAGGCATGAGATGTGGGTTCTTTACCGGTGTTGAATTTTGAGCATCCACACTTGCCCCCCAATCTAGGAGAGGACCTTTAGGTGCTCTGGTAGACTCTTCTCTTTGATTCTTATAAATAGGTCTTCATGCCAGGCCTATACAATGGCTCAGCGATTTGTTGACTCGGCTCATAACCTTTCCATGTCGAATGCCGAGAGGGACCGTCTTGCAGTTTAGGTCCAGGAGCTTGAGGGGGGGCTTGCTGAAACCAGGTCTATGAAAGGGCCTTGGCAAAAATTTCTGCCGCATCGAAAAAGAAGAAGAGGGCAATTACCAAGGCCAGGATGTTGCAGGAATGGGTCACCAGCCTAGAGGCCGAACTCCAGGGTGCCAAGGCTACCGCGGCTGCGTCGCAGGAGAGGGTCACTTCCTTAGAGGGCAAACTTGAGGGTGCTAAGGCCTTAAGGCTTTCTTGTAGACTCTTTTTTTTTTTTTTTTTGTATTTATCATGCTTGAGGTCCTTTGGAGCCCACGCGAAAGGGGGTTCGATAGGTCTCTCTTCAGTGCACCTTGATCGTATCTATAAGGATATATTGACCCCTTGGGTTCTAGTTATCCTTTTAGATATTTTTGCGCGCGCTTATTATTTCTTGCGAGAAGCGTCCTTCTCGTCATTAGGCATAGTACTATTTTTGCAAGCGTCTTCTTTGAGACCCTTTTTGCAAGCGTCTACTTTGAGACCCTTTTTGCTAGTGTCTACTTTTGAGACCATTTTTGCAAGCGTCTACTTTGGAGACCCTTTTTGCTAGCGTCTGCTTTTGAGACCCTTTTCTCAAGCGTCTACTTTGGAGACCCTTTTTGCTAGCGTCTACTTTTGAGACCATTTTTGCAAGCGTCTACTTTGGAGACCCTTTTTGCTAGCGTCTACTTTTGAGACCCTTTTCTCAAGCGTCTACTTTGGAGACCCTTTTTGCTAGCGCGTCTACTTTTGAGACCCTTTTTGCAATTTTTGAGGTGATCTCCCCTCGGAACGGGACTTTCATGGCTAGATGGTCTTCGTTCAATCTCAAACTTGGTCAGCGACCCCTCTAGCACGACGCCCCCTTCTATATGGAATCTTCAGACGTATTGGTAGTAGGGCAACTGGAGGAAGGTTCGCTTTCTTCAACATAGAAGTTCTTATGGCCCTCTTCCACACGTATGTACTTATGTGCTCTCTCTCGAAGTCATCAAAATTCGAAACTTCTCTTTTGAGCATGTTACCCCACAACTTGCTTCCTGGACGAACTCCGGCTGTAATATCCATCTTGTGCTCCGCTTTGGTTAAACCTCCCACTTTTGTTGCTTCTATGCATAACCAATGGATGTAGTCCTTCAGACTTTCATTCTCGCCTTGTTTTATGTTAGCGAGGCTGGTAGTTGGCATGATGTAATCATAGGCTGCATGGTGTTGCTGAAGAAATTCATCAGAGAATTGTTGCCATGACTCAATTGTTCCTGGCCTTAACCTCTTGAACCACTTGTACGCCACTCCTTTAAGCATAACGACAAAGCAATGACACTTTTCCCTGTTGTTGACCCCTCTTAACCTGATCAAGTTATTGAAGGAGTCTAAGTGATATTTTGGGTCTGTACTACCCTCGTATGGAGTCATGCGAGGCTTTCTAAAGCCAGTGGGCATTTGCTCAGCCTAAATCTCCCTTGTGAAAGGTGAATCATGGTCGAATTCTTCGTCATCCATGTGCCCCCCAAGTACAGTGGTGATCTTGCCTCGAGGGCTTCGCATTTTGGTGTCTAGTTCCCTCCTCTTTTTGCATAAGGAGTTTTGCGGATTCTCGGGTTGATCCCTTGCCTTGGTTGTGTCTCTCGGGGGAACCACGGGGGGTGCGGTTCTTACTTCTGACCTCTCCCCATGGAGCTCTTTTCTTAGGCCAGGGGGTGCCTCTTTTGAGGGGACTTCGACCTCATTCTTACGACCATCACCTTCCCTCCGCCTTTGCTCCTGGGGACATTTCGTCGGCCTAGGTCCCCCCTGGTACTTTGTCTGGGGGGTTTTACTGGTGGAAAGTTGGGTTCCCCCATCGTCTATGGGGACAGTGCTTTCCCCTTTTTCATGCTCCTTCCCTTTACGCTTAGGGAGGGGCATGCTTGACTTCCCATGCAATAGGTCGTTTAAAACCTCCTGCATGTTCTCTATCGTGGTTTCCAGCCTTCGAGTCTTTTTATGCAACTCATGAATCTAATCCTTGTAGAAGCGAGTCCTTGAGCTGGAACTTACCGAGCATACCCCGGGACCCTTGCCTAGCCAGTGTGTCGAGGGACTGAGGTCCTGGTGGCCTGAGCGTGTTGTCAACAGGGGATGGTTAAGTGGATACACTAGTGGCTCTGAATGACCTCCGCCGACCTGGATAGCTGGGGACGATGCTTCCCTCTCCTCCCCCGAGGGAAGAGGTTCCTCCGGTCTACCACCATGCTTAGGTGGAGGGGGTCTTTCTTGGACACCCTCCACTCTACTCCATCCCCGCAAACTTCATCATCTTGCATATGCCGTAGGCGTTTTGAACGTCTTAGCATTTTTCTTTGTTGGTAGTGATGAAAGAATGTTGGCTTGATGCTTGTTCTTCCCACAGACGGCGCCAAACTGTTGACGGTGAAATCTTGTCAACGAAATTAGGTCGGAAAACTCAAAGGTAAATGTGGCGATGCTTAGATAAAAACTTAGTATGAACTTATGGAAGGATAAACATAGATGAACAATGGAGTGAAAAATGTATATTGCTTAATAGCCTCTGCATACAATGAATTTTCCAACCCCCTTTCTGGAGGGGTGATCATCTATTTATATTGGATCTCTAATGGCTCCTTAGTACATAGTGGTCCCTCAGGACAAAATAGTACATGAGTACACTGTTAGGATAGCAGTACAGATGGTAGTGGTGTTGGAAGAGTGGTGGTCTTCTCTAGTACATGTCAGGGGCCTACAAAAGTGCTCTTGTCTTGGTACCATATTATGCCCCACTACTTGTCGGGTACTGACCTCATAAGTGTACTGAGGGAGTCCTGGCCATGTACCATTCTTGTAATGCCACTACCAGCCTGGCATGGACACCGTACCATCCGTATTCTAACTCTTCGTGCTCCATGGTCACCACATGGACACCCCTAAGAACGAGGTTAGTGTGTGAGAGGAGGCCACCACGAGGACCACGGCGCGACTGTTACGTGTGGCATCTTGAGGGCCGCGAGACGCTTGTCTCCTAGTGGTGTCGCGAGGCGAGCGGGGCGCGCGGGGCGCAGGGCGCGCGGGGCGCAGGGCGCGCGAGGCGCGGGGCGCGCGCGAGGTGTGGGGCGCGCGGGACGCTTGGGCTCTTTACTAGTTTCGAAGGTGGAGTGGTCAATTTGAGCAGGGTCATTTTGAGCACTATTTTGAGGGTTCAAATGGACTTTAAACATGCTTGCTTTGGACCTTCCAGAGACCTTAGGCATGAGATGTGGGTTCTTTATCGGTGTTGAATTTTGAGCATCCACAGTTGGTTGGCCTATTATGGCATTGTACAGACAAGGGATGATGATTACTACAAACAAAGCCATTACAGTGTTACTTGTAGGCACCATCCCCACTGTCAAACGCAATCATATGCTCCCTGCTAGAGCCATTCCATTCCCTGTAAACCCTTATAGTAGCTGCTCGCATGGTTTGAGATCTTTGATGCTTAAATTCATCCTCTCCAGGGTACTCTTCAATAGGATATTAGCAAATGACCTATGGTCAATCATCGTTCAGGACACGATCATATTAGCAATCTTTACTTCTACCACCAAAGGATCATTATGTGGATGATGTACGTGAGTTGTGTCTTCCTCTCTGAATGTGATGGGCTCACATTCGTAGCGAGGCTGTTTGGGAGTACGCTCTTGGATAGCCAGTACATATTCCTCCTACTCGTGCCTAAGGGAACGATCGTATCTTTCTTGATCTTTGTTGGAGTTGCCAGCCAAATGCGATCCACCACAGATCATATCTAGCCGACCAACAATTGGTGGTAGTAGGAGAGGCTGATTGCTTTGATACTGTTGAGATTGTTATTGAGAAAGCTTTGAGGATGATGGTCGGCAGTCAGCCGTACATACCTCTTCAGATGGGCATTGTTTTGTCGAATGAGGAATTCTATCTCTTACTTCAGGTGGTTACATTCATTGGTTTCCTAACCATAGTCATTATGAAACGGGCAAAACTTAGTCATGTTCGTTTGTTAACATCCTTTGTCATTGGTGGAGGTCTTCTGTATGGTACGATTGTCTGTGTGTTGCTAAACACGTCTTCCCGGGTCTCTTACAGGATGAAGTAGTAAATTTAGGAACATATTTCTCGTTGCTTGGGGTGCTCGGCAGTTTTAGGCTTCTTATTATCATTCCGGTTACCACTAGTTCCTGCCCCATTACTACGTTTACAATTCTTAGCCTTGTTTTTTCCACCCTCTATAGAGTTAGTGGTATTCCCAGCATCTGTTTTCCGCTACTCAGCAGCTGTCTGAGTTGGATTATCCACCTTTCGCTTGACTTCATCAAGTTTGATGAATTCCTTTGCTCGATCAAGAAAATACTGGGTGGTATGTGCAGACTTCCTTTTCAAACTGCTCCAGAACAAACTCTTCACTTTAACTCCCAAATTTAATGCTACGAATTTACCATCATCACTAAGGGATTTCACCCTGGTGGCTTCCCGCATAAAATGTTGAATGTAGTCCTTTATAGGTTCATTATCTCTTTGTTTTATGTCCACCAAGTGATTTGGCTCAGCTGGAAGGGGCATTACCGAGGAGAATTGGGAATAGAATGTGCGTACAAATCCATCCTATGATGTAACTGACCCTTGTTGTAGCTTAAAGAACCATTGCTGGCTGATTTCCTGCACCTGGCATCATCCTGAACCCCTGCAAATCACTCTGAAGTTCAATCTAGTGTACATCTTCCATGTTGACATTTTGAATTTGACAGTTATGGGCAGTAGATTAATACGTTCATAAAATGGGGAACCTCTCTGCCTCTCCATTTCAATATCAGCTAACTTGGGGGTTGTCAAGTCTATTACGAGTTGGTTTAATAGATCCAGCTGTGCCTAGATGTTATGCTCTGCAGTTGCCTGGGGCAGCGGTGAATTGTGGACCTCATCCATTCGTGGGTCCCGAACAGGCTCAGGCTGAGATATGTTTCCTACGTCCTGATTTTCCTACTATGATTAAGAGCATCCCCAAGGTATTTACCTCCCATGGGGCCCATTCTATTGAAAATGGAGTATGGTCGAGGTCTTCCCCCTACATCCTTGCTGTCTGCTTGACCTGGCACTGGAGGTACTCCCAGAAACCCTCCACCTCGAGGTGGTTGGTTATTCAGGACATCCTACCCTTGTGGGAGAAACAATCCTTCAGGCTAGTTACCGCTTTGACCTTGATTATTCTATTGGCAAACTTGGCTTGTTGCATCATTATGGTCATACCCATCAACATAATTGGGTTTGTATGCGCTACAAACCTCGAACTCATCTCTTCGGGATCTTGGTTGGTATTCTTGATGCTGTCTGTACCGACCAGGTTATTACTAGTAGTTTTGGGGCTGACCACTCCTATTCGGTGCTTGAGCTCGAGGGTTGTTGTCCCGTCCTGCTGCACCAAGATTCCTGTCCTATGCCATGCCTTGGCAGGACGTGTTCATCAGCTGGCAAGGGTCGCCTATTGTTATTGGCCTGGGCTCCCCGACCAGACCTGTGACTCCTGACTGGACCCTGATTCCCATTTTGATGTTGAGTCTATTGTCCATGCATGGCACCCTCCCCGAAACCAAAAATGGGAGGACGTTGTTGGTTTTGGGCAGTAGTTCAACTGCAGTTCCCATACCTTGGTTTTGCTGCTGGTGCATATAATTGCGGAACGATTCAGCATCTACCCGAGTCCGACGTTCCATGTCCTCCTGATGGGCCTGCACCTCCCGGGCATGTCGATCCATCCATTCCTAAAAATCTCTCTATTTTTTTTAAAACCTCATTAAGGGCCTCCTACGCAGTGGCTCGCCCCTGGTTCATAGTGGCAAGCTGATCTTGCATTTGCCCCACGACTTCCCTTATCTAATCAATTTCAAGGTCAAATCCTTCAATATCTATGTGGGGCTAATACCGTGCATGACCTCCAGCTCTGGGTCCTGGCTAGTCAGTACCCCACCTAGCAGCTCCACCTGATGTTCCTGCATGGGTGATTCCAGCGAAGGCAGTAGCTCCTTGTCCTAGTGCGGTGGGCCCAGCGGTTTGCCCCCTAACACCAGACGGATTCCTCGGTGGCAAGTCACTTCGCTGCCCATCGAAATTTCTCATTGACGTGACTTGATGAGAGACTTCAGCCTCGGGTTTTGGAGGCTCTTGGCTTGACCTTCTCGTTGAGACTACGATCCTTCCAGCAATAGAATCTGAATGTGATTGTCTTAGGCTCTCAATGAAAGCACCAAAATGTTGACCAGTTTCTTACCATCTGACGTGGAGTCAAATAGTTAATTAGAGAGGTTTCAGTTAGACAATAAATACACCATAAATGAGCTAAGAACCTAGTAATAATGAGCAATGAGCAATAGAGAACACCTGGATTTATAGAGGTTTGGCCCCAAAGATTGGTAATGACTTACGTCCTCTTATATTTTTATTAATCTTGAAGGTTTACACAAGATCACAAGGGATTACAAGTGGATTTCTATATGTAAAAGACAATAATGTATGACAGAATCGCTGCTAAGTACCAAGCCAAGCTGCTCGGTATATCCCTGGTGTCGGTCGGTATGCTATTTTTCTGAACCCCCTCCACTGTGGTGGAGGGTTTGTTTTTATAATGCTCCGTTGGCCCAGGGCTGTACACGACATAACTGATTGAGGAAATATCCCATTCTACTTCCAGGTAGTCGCTATCCTACTCTTCAGGAGCCTTGCCCAAGTTTTTTGGGCTGTTAGTCACTCTTTCCAGATGGTTGGGCAATTCTTACGGAATGCTGATGGTGAGTGTAACTGCTTTCATCCAGGCAGGTATTTTTGTTCGTCATACCGACCAACTGCTCTCCTGGAAAGCGTACCGAGGAATGACTATTATTCTATGTGGGGCTCATACCGTCCAGGACCTCCAGCCTTGGGTCCTGGCTGGTCCGTACCATTTGTAGCAATCCACCTGACGTTCCTGCATGGGTGATTCCAGCAGAGGTAGCAGCTCCGCGTCCTGGTGTAGTGAGCCCAACAGTGTGCGCACTAAGACCAGCTGGATTCCTAGGCGACAAATCACTTCACTGCCCATTGAAATTGCTCATTGATGGGAATTTGTGAGAGACTTCAGCCTCAGGCTCTGAAGGCTCTTGGCTTGAACTTCTGGTTGATACGACCATCCTTACAACAATGGAATCCGAATGTGATTGTCTTAGGCTCTCAATGAAAGCATCAAAATGTTGACTGATATTTTATCCAACTGACGTAGTGTCAAAATAATTAATTCGAGAGCATTCAATTAGACAATCATTGAATAATAAATGAGCCAAGAACTTAATAATGATGAGCATTAAACAATAAAGAACACCAGAATTATAGTGGTTCGACCCCATGAAGTGGTAATTACCTACTTCCTCTTAGATTTGCATTGATCTTAAGAGTTTACACAAGATAACCAATGAATAAGGTAGATTTCTAAGTGTAAATAACAATAAAGAATGGCATAATTGCTACTAAGTACCAAGCCAGGCTACTCGATATGTTTCTAGTACTGGTCAATGAGCTATTTTTCATGAACCCCTCCACTGTTGTGGAGAATTTGCATTTATACTGTCCCTCTCGTCCAAGGTTTGTGTCTGAGCGAAACTGATGGGAAAGAATCCCTATATTCTTGCAAATGGTTGCTACCCTATCCTTCATAAACCTTGACCGAGTTTTCTGTTATGTTAGACGCTCTTTAAGAATGGTTGGGCGATTCATGCGGAGAGCTAACGGTGAGTGTAACTACTTTCAGCTGACAGGTATATCTGTCTATCATATCGACCATCAAGCATGCTAGTGGTCTTGTCGAGTAGTATTAAAAAGGCTTCCCCTCAAACTTTGGAAAGATGTAAATATTTATTGTCTGTAAACTGCTTACCCCACAGAGTCGTATACCTTGTAGGTATACACCAAACAACATGTCGAAGGTCTGCCCAGCCTACTCCACGTGTCCCATTTTGATGCCACATCAAACATGTCAATTTTTTGGGATAATACTATGATAGGCCATCATTTTTTCTCCCCGAGCAATGTATTCACCAAGGACCTGATTGACAACAAGATGAAAATCATTGTATATATCCAAGAAGTCTTTAATTCTTTTGCTAACTTCAGGCCTACGATTAATGCTTCATACAACGCTTCGTTATTAAATGCATTAAACCAAAAATGGAGTGCATAAGGGATGCGCTGACCTTCAGGCATTATTAGGGTAAGACTGGCCCTGGACAACTATTCGGTACACGGGCCGTCGACATGTAGCATCCAGACTTGTGCTTCATTCTCAGAATAGATAGTACTAGACTCTGGTTGTTCGAGGTTCTGCTCAGCACCTGTACTAGGCAGTGGTCTAGATTCTGGTGGCTGCTCGCCCATTTCCTCATCTGTTTCTAGAACAAAGTTTGCTAGAGCCTGACCTTTAATTACTGTTCAAGGCTGGTAGGTGATCTCATACTGCCCCAGCTCTATAGACCATTTCAGTAGCTGACTAGAGGTGTCCGAATTTCATAGGACTTGACGTAGTGGTTGGTTAGTTAGGACCTTGATGGGATGACCTTGGAAGTATGGCCAAAGTTTTCTCGAAGACAAGTGTAGGCAGTAAGTCAATTTTTCAATTAGAGGATACTTGATTTTTTCCCCGATAAGCCTTTTACTAACATAGTAAACTGGGTGCTGGACTCCGTTCTCCTCTCTGAAGGACTACTCTGACGACGTGTTCCGTCACTGCCATGTATATACACAGTTCTTCTCCTTCCAAGGGTTTGGAAAGGATCGGAGGTTGTTCCAGCTATTGTTTTAGAGCTTGAAAGGCTTGTTCACATTTGTCGATCCATTCAAACTTCTTGGTGCCCATGAGGATATTAAAAAATGGAATGCACTTATTAGTTGATTTTGATACAAACCTGCTCAGTGATGTTATACGCCCTGCCAGGCTTTGCACGTCTTTTATCCTGGCTAGTGAGTGCATGTCCAATAGCGCTTTTATTTTCTCGGGGTTTGCTTCTATTCCTCTGGAGTTCACTATTAACCCCAAAAACTTGCCGAACCCCACACCAAAGAGCATTTCAAAGGGTTATATTTCATTTCGCACGGCCTCTGAATGTTGAAACATTCCTCCAATTTGCCAATGTGCCCCCCAACCTTTTTGGATTTCACTAACATATCATTAACTTAAACTTCCATGTTATTGCCAATCTGATCCTTGAACATATGTTTTATCGGTCATTAATATGTGGCTCTAGCATTTTTAAGGCCGAATGACGTGACCCTGTAGTAGTACAACCCTATGTCTGTGCGGAAACTAGTGTGGTCCCAGTTGAGGGGATGCATACTAATTTGTTTGTACCCTGAGTAGGCATCCATAAATGTTAAAATCTCATGACTGGCAATAACATCCACCTGTTGGTCAATTCTTGGAAGTGGGAAGTATTCTTTCTGGCATGCTTTACTTAAGTCTGTGAAGCCTATGCATACCCTCCATTTGCCAATAGGTTTTTGCACCAACATGGGGTTGGATACCCATACCTGGTAGAAATCTTCCTTAATTAAATTGTTATTCTGAAGTTTTTCCACCTCCTCCTTCAACGCCTTAGCCCTATCATTATCAAGTAACCTCCTCTTTTGTTGTACGGGCTTGAAGTGGTCGATATTAATATTAAGGGCGTGGCTTATAATTGTGGGGTAGATCCCAACCATATCCTCATGGGACTAGGTGAAAACATCTTGCTTGTTTCGAAGGAACTGGATCAAAGCAGGTCTTATGTCCTCAGAAAGCCTTTTCCCCACCTCGATCATTGTTCAAGCCACAATCATGTTGGAAATTTGGACTACCACAACCAAAGGCTCATTATCCCGATGACGTACATGACCAGTGTCTTCCTCGTTATATATGATGGGCTCACACTCATATCGAGGTTGTTTGGGAGTACGCTCCTGGACAGCAAGCACATCATCATCCTACTGGTATTACTAGCCAAATATGATCATCCATAGATCATATCCAACCGACCAGCGACAAGTGGTGGTAAAAGTGGCTGATTAGCCTGATATTGTTGCAGGGATTGTTGTTGAGGATGTAGGTCGGCAGTCGGTCGTACATAGCTCTTCAGATGAGCATTGTTTTGTCGAATGAGGAATTTAATCTTTTCCTTCAGGTGGTTACATTCATTTGTCTCATGGCCGTAGTCATTGTGAAACCGACAAAATTTTGTCATATGCCATCTATTAACGTCCTTCCTCATTGGGGGAGGTCTTCTGTACGGTAAGACCGTGTGTAGCCTTTAAAACATCTGCACGAGGTTCCAACAGGATGGCGTAAGTAGTGAACTTAGGAACATACTCTCGTGGTTTGGGCTGCTCGGTAGTTTTAGGCTTCTTATTGTCATTCTGGTTACTACTCCTTCCAGCTCCATTACCACGTTTGCAATTTTGGCCCCATTTTTACTTTCTCTTGTTGCGTTAGTGGTATTCCTACCTTTTTTTTTTCTTCCCTGCACAGTCGTTGCTTGAGTTGCATTATCAACCTTCCATTTAGCTTTCGTCAAGCTTAATAAATTCTTGTTCCCGATCAAGGAATTCCTGGGTAATACGCGCAAACTTCCTCTTCAAGTTGCTCCAAAATAGACTTTTCCTTTGATTCCTGAGTTGATGGCTATCAATTTACCATCATCACTCAGGTATTTAACCCTGGTGGCCTTCTGCATAAAACGTTGAATGTATTCTTTTAAAGGTTCATTTTCTCTTTGTTTAATGTCCACCGAGTCATTCGGCTCAGCCAGAAGGGGCATTGCTGAAGAAAATTGGGAATAGAATATGCGTACAAATCCATCTCATGATGTAATTGATTGTGGCTGCAGCATGAAGAACCATTGCTGGGCAATTTCTGATAGGGTGGCAGGGAAGATCCTGGACCTAGCATCATCCTAAACTCCCTAGAGATCAGTTTGTAGTTCAAAGTTGTGAACATGAGACACTGGGTCTTCCCGTCCAGTGTACGTCTTCCATGTTGGCATCCTTAATTTGACAGGTATGGCCAGCTAATTAATACGTCGTGAAAACTAAGAACCCCTCTGCCTCTCCATTTCAATGTTCATCAGCTTGGGAGATGTTAGGTCTCTTACCAATTGCATTAACAGATCCAACTGGGTCGAGATGTTTGGGTCTACAGCTGTCTGGGGCTGCACTGCATTGCGAACCTCATCCATTCTCGGGTCCCAAACAGGCTCAGGCAGAACTATGTTATTTGAGTCTCGGTTTTCCCTGCTGCGATTGAGAGCATCTCGTAAATCTTCACCCTCCTGAGGCCTATTTGGTTGAATACAGAATTTGGTCGTGGTCTTCCCCCAGCGTTTTGGCTATTTGCTCGGCCTGGTACTTGAGGTACTCCTTGGAACCTTCTACCTCGGGGTGGCTGGTTGATCAGGGCATCCTGCCCTTGTGGGAAAAACGGTACTTCGGGTTGGTTACCCCTCTGATCCTTATTATTCTTTTGGCAAACTTTGCTTGTTGCCTCGTTATGATCATATCCATTGACATAGTGGGGTCTGTACGCACTACTAACCTCTGGCTCCTCCCTTCTAGATCTTAGTCGGTACTCTTGGTGTTGTCTGTACTGACCAGGTTGTTGTTGATTGTTTCAGGGTTTACCAATTCTATTCGTCACTGGTGCTCAGGGGTTGCCATCCTGTCCTGCAGCATCAGGATATCTGTCACGGCCACTACGCTGAGATCTTGGGCGAAAGTTTCCTGCTTGTTCCTGTCCCATGTAGCGCCTTGGAAGGACATGTTCATTAGCTGGTAAGTGATGCCTATTGTTGTTGGCTTGGGCGCCCCAACCAGATCGGTGACTTCTGGTCGGACCTTGATTCCCATTCTGAGGTCGAGCCTCTGGTCCATTCATGACTCCTTCACTGAAACCACGTACAGAAGGACATTGTTTGTTGTGGGCAGTAGTTCCAGCTGCAGTCCCCATACCCTGAGTCTGCTACTGTTGTATACAATTGCGGATGGATTCAACATCCTCCCTGCTCCATGTCTTCCTGGCGGGCCTACACCTCCCGGACATGTCGATTCATCCATTCTTGGAAATCTCTTTATTTTTCGAAAACTTCATCAAAGGCCTCCTAGGCGGTAGCTTGCCGTTGGTTCATGGTGGGAAGATCATCTTGCATCTGTCCCATGACCTCCCTTATCTGTTCAATTTCAAGGTCAAGTCCTTCAATATCCACGTCGGGTTCATACTTTCCAAGACCTCCAGCTCTCGGTCCTGGTTGGTCAGTACCCCTTGCAGCACCTCCACCTGAGGCTCCTGCGTTAGTAACTCCTATAAAGGTAGTAGCCCCATACCCGACTGTAGTTGGCCATGCTGCCTGCCCCTCGGTGCTAGGCTAGTTTCTAGGTTGCAAATCAGCTCGGCCCCCGTTCAGATTGCTCATTGAGGGAACTCGGTGCGACGATTTAGCTTCGCGCTCAGAGGTTCTTGACCTAATCTTCTTATTGAAACTACCATCTTTGCGGTAACGAAATCCGAATGTGATTGTTCCTGCTCTCAATGAAAACACCAAAATATTGACTGGTATTTTAGACAACAGACAAGGAGTCAAAATAATTAATTCAAGATCTTTCAATAGAACAATCAATGAACACTAAATAAGTTAAGAACCTAGTAATGATGAGCAATATATAATAAAGAACACCGGGATTTATAGAGGTTCGGCCCTAAGGATTGATAATGACCTACTTCTCCTTTGGATTTGTACTAGTCTTTAAGGTTTACACAAGATCACAAGGGATTAAAAGTGGAATGCTATGTGTAAAAGACAATACGATGAGGTAGAATCGCTACTAGGTATGTGTTATCCAAAAAACAGGCATGGATGACATGGCAGACGTTTCGTACACGTAGCTGACATCTGGCAGAAGGCTTGTTCGACCATCGACCAGAAAGACTTCTATGGCGCAACGCTCAATTGGTATATACGACCAGCTTGGTCGTATACTAGTTATATTTGGAGAAAATCTTATGCAGTTATGATCATATCCGAAATTATCTCCCATGATTTCCTGAGTATCTGATTATTTAGGAAAGAATATCTGTAACAAATTAATGTAATCTTCCTTGAGCCTATAAATAGAGAAAAATGGCTCAAGGAAGGGACTTTTGGCTTTCTAATTACTGAAGATTAGAGATTTACGAGTAAACTAGAGCTATCACATTCGATATTTTGTTTTGTTCTTCAGAGATTGGTGAAACTCATTGAACCCTAGTTTATGATCACTCTGAAATATTATATCAATAATAGCTTAAATGGACGTAGGTTATTACCAGTTTCTGGGGCCGAACCACTATAAATCCTTGTGTGCTTTGCTATTTTCGTCATTATATTCATTCTAGCATATCTGTCTACATCAAGCATTTTTTACTCCGTGTCAGTTGACCAAAATCAGGGTCAACAGTATGAAAATAAAGTTGTCTGGTATGTATCTAAATATTGGTCAGTAGACGAGTTTCTGAACCTCCTCCACTGTGGTGGAGGGTTTGTATTTATAGTGCTCTATTAGCCTAGGGTCTGCGCACGACGTAACTGATAGTGAAAATATCCCATTATTCTCGCAGGTAGTTACAATCCTATTTGTTAGGAAGCTTGACTGAGTCTTTAGGGCTGTTAGGTGCTCCTGGAGGGTGGTTGGGCGATTCTTGCGAAGTGCTAACGAGAGTGTAACCTCCTATTGCTGACTAGGTTTGTCTGTTTGCTATACCGACCAGTTGGGCCTCTGGTGATAGTATGCCTAGGAGTAACTTGCCATATACCTCGTAGGTATACATCGATCAGCCTGTCGAGAGGTCTGCCCATTCTACTCCACATGTTCAAGCTTAATGCCACGTCAGATATGCCAATTGTTAGGATAACATATTTTATAAGATTTGAATTTATATTAATATAATTACTAAATATTTATTATAGCAAAATATATAAAAATGAGGATTATATATTATATGTTATTTATTATTATAATAATCATATTTTATAACATTTGAATTTATACTAATTTTTAAATATCTTGTCTACTATAATATATTATTATAATAATAATATTTTATAACATGTATATTAATATTAATGTTAATATAATTAATAAATATTTAGTCTAGAATTAAATATTATTATAATAATGATATTTTTAATATTTTTTAAAAGTACATTTCATTAAAATATTTGAAATATTTCGTTAAAATTTTCAAAAAAAAAAAGAAAACGGTTAAAATTAAGAAAAACAAAAACAGTTAACTACACACTTTATATATAGAAGAGATATTTGTGTTTGAGGAAATGAGGTGATATGCCCAGTATTTAGGTTACCCGTCAAAATATATCTGCATTTTAAAAACATTAAATTTACACCGAACTTTTAATCTACATTACCAATTATAGGCCGAGAGATTAATTGCCCGGGTGCCTTAGAGCACTGAAATAAAAGAGTTGAGGGAAGATAAGAGAAAGCATAGATCGTGAGAGAAACATTGAAGATGGTGTTTTAGAAGATGAGGGCACTTTGGTCACTCTTTCTAAAAGTGGATAAATATTAATAAAATAAGATTTGTAGGTAATGAATAATAACACCTAGCAATTATCAAGTTTTCCCTATTAGTTTTTCAACTTTATACAAAAATAATTTGACAAATTTTATTTTCAAAATTACTCAATGGTTATACTAAATTGAAGAAATGGATTTTTTTTAAAATATAAGATTTTAATAGTTAACATATAATGATATGACATTCTCATATGTCTAATTTTTTACTTTAATTAATTTTAAAAAGCCATATATGATTTTTTTTACAATTAAATTTTAGAAAAATCCATATTCTAATAAGTGGTAACTATTCAATCAACAACGCGAAATATTAAACATGAATAGCATAACTCATTTAAATATATATATATATGCACGCGTGACAAATTTTTTTTATGCGTGTGGAAAGTAACGTGTTTGAACCTAGTTTTCGGTACTGTAAACTATTCAGAATTTTCTGAAAATTTGCAAGATGCTCTAAATAGCTACAATATACACGGTCATAAAAAAAATCGTGCCAAAAATTGTTCACTGGTCAAGAAACACTGAGAGCTCCACCGGTAGGGCTTAAAGTGAAGTCCCTATAGAAGAATTGTCCTATAAATATACATATATATATTGGAATTTTCTTAAGTAGGGGCATAAATTTTGCTCCTACCGTATGGACGCTACTTTTATTATTGGGACTTGAAGAAATTTTAACCCAATTTTTATTGTATGATGGAGTACATTATACTTATAATAGATATCTCACCAATTTTTGAAAAATTCTAAATAGTTTATGATGTCGAAATCTGAGTTCAAACATTCCATTGCACGCGAGGTTAATATTTTTTTTATACTCATGGAAAACATATGTCTGAATTCTGATTTCGGCACTCTAAATTATTCAGAGTTTCCCAACAATTTGCAGGATGCCTACTATAATTATTATGAACGCTCTCATATAAAAAAAAATTGGGTTATAATATCTCCATGTACTAAAAATAGAAAATGTTCTTACGGTAGGGGCAAAAGTGATGTCCCTACTTAAAAAACTCCCTATTGTTATCCAAAAAATAGGCATATCTGACGTGGCACTAAACTTGGACATGTGGGGCAGACTGAGCAGACCCCCCGACAATTTGGTCGATATATACTTGCAGGGTATACAACAAGTTACTGCTTGGCATGCTATCTCTAGAGGCTCAGCTGCTCGGCAGGACACACAGAAACTTCCTGGTCAATATGACAGGCAGACTGGTCGGAATACACTTGACAAATGAATAACAGTCACTGCTCGGTACGCTTGCCAGGATAGTAGCTGGTCGGTATGACGAACAGACATACCTGCTTGGATGGAAGTCGTTACACTCTCCGTTGGAACTCCGCAAGAATCACCCAACCACCCGTAAAGAGTGCCTGACAATCCTGATGACTCGGTCAGAGATTCTGAAGAAGAGGACAACAACTACCCTGCGAAAAGAAAGGATGTTCCCTGTAAGTTAGGCACAAAGGCAAACCAGGGGCAAAGGGAACAATATAAATACAAACTCTCCGCCACAGTGGAGAGGGTTCATAAAAATAGCCTATCGACCAGCATTAAGAACATACCGAGCAGTTTGGCTCGGTATTTTCCAGCGAATCTTCCATATTGTATTGTCTTTTACACATAGAAATCCACTTGTGATCTTGTGTAAGCCTTCAAGATTAATACAAATCTAAGAGGACGGAGGTCATTACAAATCTTTGGGGCTGAACCTCTATAAATCCTGGTGTTCTCTATTATTGATTGCCAATTATTATTAGATTCTTGGTTCATTTATGGTGTATTGATTATCTAATTGAAATCTCTCTAATTAATTATTTGACTCTGTGTCAGTTGGCTAAAAAATAAGTCAACATTATCGTGCTTTCATTGAGAGCCTAAGACAATCACATTCAGATCCTATTGCTGCAAGGATGGTAGTCTCATCTAGAAGGTCGAGCCAAGAGCCTCTAGAGCTCGAGGCTGAAGTCTCTCCCCAAGTCTCGTCAATAAGAAATTTCAATGTGCAGGGAAGTGATTTTTCGCCTAGGAATCCTTCTAATGTTGGGGGGAAAACCGTTGGGCCCACCGCTATAGGGCACAAAGCTGCTGCTTTCGCCGGAATCACTCAGGTAGGAATGTCAGGTGGAACTGTTGCACGGGGTACAGACCAATAAGGACCAAGAGCTAGGGGTCCTAGACGGTATGAGCCCCACATAGATATTGAAGGACTCAACCTTGAAATTGATCAGATAAGGGAAGTCGTTGGGAAGATGCAAGATAAGCTTGCCTCCATCAACCAGGGATGAGCCACTGCACAAGAGGCCCTTAATGAAGCTTTCGAAAAGAAAAGGAGGGATTTTCAAGAATGGATTGATTGACATGCCCGGGAAGTGGAGGATCGTCAGGAAGGCATGCATTTCTGTACTCGAGAGGCAGCTGAGTCCATCCGCAATTGTATGGAACATCAGTAAACCCAAGGTATGGGAACTGCAGCTGGGACTACTGCCCAAAACCAACAACGCCCTCCAGTTTTTGGCTTCGGTGAAGGTGTCATGCATGGGCTAGAGGCTCAACCTTAGAATGGGAACCAGGGTCTGACCAAGAGTCACAGATCTGGTCTGGGTGCCCAAGCGAACAATATTGGACGACCCTCACCAGCTGATGAGCAGGTCCTGCCAAGGCGTGGTATGGGACAGGACCAACCAGGAAATGATCGGCCAAGATCTCTGGCTAGCGACCATAATAGGAATCCTGGTGCCGCAGGACGAGATGGAAACCACCAAGCTCTAGCACCAAATAGGAATGATCAACCCCATAATTACCAACAACAACCAGGTCGATACAGACAACATCAAGAGTACCAACCAAAGTCCCGAAAGATGAGCCAGAGATTAGTACGCATAAAAGCCCCATTATGCTGACGGGTATGACCATGATGAAGCAGCAAGCCAAGTTCACCAACAGAATAATCATGTTCAGAGAAGTAACCAACTTGAAGGACTGTTTTTCCCAAAAGGGCAATATGTCCCAAACAACCAACCACCTCGAGGTGGAGGGTTCCAGGGAGTACTTCCAGTGCTAGGTAGAGAAGACAGCCAGAACGTCGAGGGTACACCTCGATCGAATTCTGTTTCCAACTGAATAGGCCCCATGGGAGGTGAAGATCTTATAGATGCTCTTAATCGCAGCATGGAAAATCAGGATTCGAACACATAGCTCCGCCTGAGCCTATTTAGGACCCAAGAATGGATGAGGTCCGCAATGCAGCACAACCCCCGGTAGCTGCAGACCCTAACATCCAAGGCAAGCTGGATCTGTTAACCTGACTGGTAAGGGACTTGACAACCCCCAAGTTAACGGATATTGAAATGAAAAGGCAGAGATGTAACACCCCAAACTCCAGGGACCGTTACGGTGTGCCTTTTAAACAGTGCTAAACTCGCTAACCGAGACATTTGGCCAAAATCGTGAACTAAGTATGATTAGCGGTTTAGGGATTAAAAACTTTGGTTAAGATGTAACGTCTCACTAGAACGTTTAATATATATATACATTGGGATCCCGAAAATAAAGTTTCAGAGTTTATTACAGAAAATATTTACAACAGGCCGTTCTAAGCGGCAAAACAGGGTTCAACCCTAGTTCCACTTTAAACCTCGGCCGTGGCGGACGAGCAGCTGCATATGTACACATCATCACCTAAGCTCTCCAACTCAAGGATGGTCCAGTTTCCTCTTGCCTTTACCTGCACCACGTAGCACCCGTGAGCCGAAGCCCAGCAAGAAAATACAATAAAGCGTGACATAGTCTCAACAACAATCATAATAACCATTCAGGACTATTAGTCCAAGCAAATAGGTGACAATAGCCAAAAGTCGCAATAATGAGCATCGCTCCTTCTAGCAATGTGACGATAGGGTCACCAGGGCTTGATTGACTAGTGATCCTTTCATAAGTTTGATTAGGACAGGTGCATGGTGAATGGTCACCAACATAACCTTCCTCCCGACCCTAGAGTCGTGCTATGGACAACGTCCCTTGGCCATATGACAAACAGTCACCCGGGTCATACACCTTGTCCATAAACATCTGGTCATAGACCAGGCAAGCGCTTATAGTTCTCATTGACCTTCCGGTCGGTCCAGCATTAATACCCCATATGAGTCGTTCAATGCCGACCTCGATTAGATCTAATCTTTATTTGGCCCAGCGTTCACAACGCACTGCCACCTCCGACCCTTAGGTCGGTAAAACACGACCAGTGCTCAGCCCGTGGTGAACCTAACTAATAAGTCACAGCTTCACAGACGGATCTGACACCATTGTCGATTCTGACTAATAAGTCAGTGCCATACACAGGTAAGCCATGCCACCAAACATATATCACATGTCCAATATCCATAGACAAGGTATTTAGCATGCTTACTAAACAGATGCCAGTACAATTAGGATCATATACAACCACAGAGGCTCAAGCTCTGAACAATATTATACCCAGTATACAAAGCATATCCTAACCACATGTTTCTCAAGCATCATATGCAATATATCCAGCAATCCAACATGCACCAATAACAGCTATGCATGTCACGTTTCATAGTCAACCAACATGCATCAAGAATAACCATGCATGTCACACTCAATAATCAACCAACATGCATCATAATAGCCATGCATGTCACATATACACAGGGTGCAGTTTTCTTACCTCAAAGTCGAGCTAGAACAATTAAAGGAACAACCCTTGAGAACGATCAACTTTTAGTCCTTTAGCGGTCACCTAGTCATAACCAAAACAACCTCCAATTAATGAAAATTACCAAAGATAGGATCTTAACCTAAACCCCACTCTCGGGACCTCAAAACATGCCCACATAGTGAGTAGATTCGATCCCGGGCCTTAAGGATTGAAACCCCAAGCCAAAAGCCCTTAAAAACACCCAAAACAGGGTTCTGAAGGAACAGGGTAGCGCTACAGCGCTGCCCTTCTAGCGCCCCAGCGCTCAAGACAGAATCACAACCGCCCTACTGAAACCCTGTGTAGCGCTATAGCGCCCTCTGATGGGCGCTGTAGCGCTACCCCCAGACAGCACCACCCCTGAAACTTCCTTCTTCGACTTCCTCAATTCTAACTCGATTCCAATGCTTCCAAATCCCATTTTCGGTGCCAAATGAACCCAAAAACCATCCCCACATGTCCTAGGGACCACAACTCCAAGAACCCTAGCCAAAACTCCAACCAATTCCCAAGTTTCCAACCCAAAAACCAGCTAAAACTTAACTAAGAAAACAGAGCAAAACCAAGAGTTATAGTGGCTAGAAACTCACCTTAATCTTGGCAACACACCCTCTTCAATGGTGGAGCATAACCCTAGCTTGGCTAAGCTTGGTTCCTTGGCTCAATTCCTTAAACTGAGCTCGAAAACCCAAAGAGAAAAGGGGAAGAAAATCTATCGGGAGAGAAGGGGGAGAGACTCTGTTTTTGTTACTCTCTTACAGCCTTAATGGCTGATATATATCTCTTAGGGTAAAAAGACCTAAATACCCTTAGGTCTAAAATGAAACCTTAGCAGCCACCAAGGTCAAAACCGTCCTTTCACACCTATTTCATCAATCACAATTAACACCCTCCAATTCCCGCTATTCCCAATATTCTCAGACACCAACAAGCCATATCCCATTACCCTCTAATTCCCGGTAATGCTCTAACCATTAAATTCACCCCGAGACTCACCCCGAGCCCCGGACTTAAACCCGTTATGACTAGACCGAACACTTACATCTCATGATCGTCTCATGTCGATAACTCAAACCAATCCACCTTATAATGTGGCTATATTAATTAATCACAATCATGCACCCAAGATATACAATTACGCCCACAGTGGCCAAATTACCAAAATACCCTCAAAATAATAAATTCTCCCATATGCATACACTCACCTTCATATAATAATATAATTCACGTAAATATGCATATAATCATGAGATACTATAATAAATCAATTATGGCCCTCCTGGCCTCCTAATCAAGGTCCTAAACCTTAATAGGAAATTTGGGGCATTACAAGAGAGGTTTCCCATTTCCAAACCGTATTAATCAGTTGCCCATACCTGTCAAATTTAAAATGCCAACATGGAAAATGTATACTGGGCTGGAGGACCCAGTATCTCATGTTCATCACTTTGAACTACACACTGATTACAGGGAGTTAGGGATGATGCCAGGTGGAGGATCTTCCCAGCCACCCTGTCAGAAATTGCCCAGCAATTGTTTTTTAAGTTACCTCTAGGATCGATTACATCATGGGATGGTTTTGTACGCACGTTCGATTCCCAATTCTCCTGGACGATGCCCCTTCCCACCGAGCCGAATGACCTGGTGGACATAAAATAGAAAGATAATGAACCTTTGAAGGAGTACATTCAACATTTTATGTGGGAAGCCACCAGGGTGAAGTCCCTTAGTGATGATGGTAAATTAATAGCCATCAATTCATGAATTAAGTTAAAGAGTCTGTTTTGGAGTAGCTTTAAAAGGAAGGCTGCACGTACCACACATGAGTTCCTTGATCAGGCAGAGGAATTTATCAAGCTAGAGGCCAAGAGGAAGGTGGATAATTCAACACAGGCGATTACCAAGAAAGGGAAAACAGATGTTGGAAATACAACCAATCCTACAAAAGGAGCAAAGAATGGGGCTATGAATGACAAACACAGTAATGGGAATGGAAATAGCGGTAACTAGAGCGACAATAAAAAGCCTAAAATTGCCATGCAACCCAAACCACGGGAATATGTTCCCAAATGTACTACTTACTTCATCCTACTAGAAACCTGGGCGGACTTTTTTAATGCTACACAGGATGTTGTACCTTACAGAAGACCTCCACCAATGCGGAAGGATGTTAATAGACGTGATATGACCAAATTCTGTCGGTTTCATAATGACTATGGTTATGAACTAATGAATGTAACCACCCGAAGGAGGAAATATAATTCCTCATTAGACAAAATAATGCTCATCTGAAGAAGTATGTACGGTCGGCTGCCGACTAGCATCCTCAACAATCTCCTCAGCAACAGTCTCAGCAGTATCAGAGCAGTCAACCTATCCTACACCCACCAGTTGCTGGTCAGCTAGATATGATCTGTGGCGGGCCGCATTTGGTCAACAACTCCAGTAAGGCTTGAGAAAGGTCTGCTCGTTCCCTTAGGCACGAGCAAGAGGAAGATGAACTAAATGTCCAGGAGCGTATTCCCAAGCAACCTCGTGACGATTGTGAGCCTATCACATTCATCGAGGAAGACACAAGTCATGTACATCATCCACACAATGATCCTTTGGTGGTAGAAGTACAGATAGCTAATATGATCATAGCCCGAACGATGATTGGCCATGGATCATCTGCCAATATCCTGTTCAAAATTACCCTAGAAAGGATGAATTTAAGCATCAGAGATCTGGAAACCATGTGAGCAGCTACTGTATGGGTTTACCGGGAATGGCATGTCCCCGACGGGAAGTTTAAGGTTGCCTTTGATAGTGGAGACAACACCTAATAGCAACATAGTAATGGATTTTTTCATAGTAACAGACATCCCTTCTCCGTACAATGCCATGATAGGTCCATCAACCCTATATGGCCTCCGAGCAATTACTTCAGTCTTCCATCTACTCGTCAAATTCACAACCTCGACAGGTATAGGATGTCTTAAAGGGAACCACCCAGTGGCCAGAGAATGTTATAATTCTTCAATAAAAAAGGCAGGGAAGGCAGCCTGCACCGCACAGCCTGCAGGGCTTAGTCACCAAAAATAGGATGCAACCTAAAACGGGGAGAGGACATAGACCCTCGTTTTGGGGATATTGATACAAGGGTGGGACTAGTCGAAGAATTAGAAGATGTCTCGCTTGATCCGCTCTAAAAGTCAAAGTAGGGAAAGGGTTGTCCGGGGATATAAGAGCCGCTCTGATTCAGTTCCTATGGAACAACCAAGATGTATTCACCTCGTCTCATGATGATATGGTGGGGATCTGCCCAACCATTACAAGCCACGCCCTCAACGTCGATACTGAACACTTCAAGCACATATAAATGAAAAAGGAGGTTACTGTTAGACAATTTATTTTTATACTCAATGGAAATATGGAAAAAACCAAAATACAAATCTATGCAAAAATACAATAGACAAGATGATAGATAAATAGGTTTACAACTCAATGACCAACAATACAAGTAAATGTGGAAATGAGAGAAAGAAGAGAATTATTAGAACAAAAATTCTAAAACAAAAGATACCAATAAATATGTAAATAGAAATTGAAGAAGAGGATTACAAAATCAATACAATAATAATACAAGAAGAACAACAAAATGAAAAAATCAATGAAAAACAAACTCTCACACAACCAAAGTGTAGAGTAGTGGGGATCACCAACTTGAACAAGGTTCAAAACCTTTATCCAAAAAGCTTATTTCCCCCTATTCTCTAAGCACTCAAGGATCTCTCTAGGAAATAACTCTCTGGAATTACCAAGTGCTTTGTGGATGGAAAATTGTGTGTCTTCCAAGTGAGCATTAGGCTCCTATTTATAGAGTTTGAGATACCCCTTTGAATTTCAAATTCCACAAACCCCCATGGTTGTTACCAATGTTTTATTTGATGTTTATGGAATTAAAATGGAGATTTGGGACTTATTTTAGATGTTAAAACCGTTCAATTTGGAAAAAAATTGAAAAACCAAATAGGCTGTCAGCCTCACTGGTCGCGGCCACAAAAAAGTCATTTTTCCAAAACGTCCCAAATCCTTTCCCACATGATTTTGTAACCTCCAAACACATATTGGGAGTTAAAAACATGTCTCCAACAGCCATATTTCATCATGGCTTTGTGAAATCCAATCTCAAATGTGTAACATATAATATACACATTATTGGGTAATATTTGGGAGTTATAAATTTGTAACTGATTTTGTAACTCCAAAATATGTCACATTTGGGCACACACATGTGTCTAATTTGTGACTCCCAATAATATGTTACAAGGTGTGACAAATCACATTTTGTCACATTATTTAATCTAACATTATATTATATGAAATAATATAACATTTCCCCACTAGATTAAATAATCACTTTTTGTAACACTTATTTAATCAATCAAACATTATATTAAAATATAATATTCCCCCACTTGATTAAATAATCACTCTCTATAGAAACCTTTGCATTGGTGCATAAAATAAAATGTCTTTTGACTTGAACTTTACCTTAGTGTAATTATCACAAAGTTTTTTGAAATTTTGGTTGCCGAAGCATTGAACCATTATCCCTTGATAACAAACCGGTGATAACACACACACCTTTGATGTGTTCACTTGAGACCTCAATGTCTCGCTTTTTCACCATTAATGGCCATGTGCACATTCCATTCATAGACTTTTCTTGAGAATGACTCCCAATTCTCATGAGGGGCGGCACCACCCCTAGGTCTATATAGGTAGAACTCTTATAGTATTTTGTTACCCTAAAATACTTGTCTTTTCAAGACTGAGTTCCATTAAAAAACCTTTCAGTTTTAACCCTCATTTTGGTAACACTAGTACTCATATCTCAGATGAGACAAAATTTGAGTACTGCTACTATTCACTTGATTGACTTGTTATTACCTATTGAACCTAATACTAGTTTGGTTACTAGTATTAAGATAGGTTACCATCAACCGTGAATCTCTTTAGGGAGTCTAAGTCCCATCCCTTGAGATGTAGAAATGATTCCATTTGAATCATTTCATTTCTCATGTATGCATACTTAACACTCTCATTATTTTATTCAAACTTTGTTGCTAGCCATAGTTTGATTATAACAGCTGCCTCTTTAAAATAGTGATTTTGACCATAGTCAACACCCCCACTATTTTATAGTTTAATATCCAAGATAAACATTTGAATATTAATTCTAGAAACCAATTATGTTTCGAGAATTCTCATTTATGTTTTAAATTGATTCCTTCTTGAATCAAAATATTACAAACAATGGCTTTAGACACCAAAGATGTCTAGATTTGTCTGTTCTATACACATATAGCCAATGTGATTTAGAATGTGAAATTCCAAATTACCTATTTGATATGATGACCAAATTAATTATTGTCAACAAAATAAATTGATTAATTTTGGAGCATCACTCCCACATTTCTCACATATTGACAATAAAATATCACTTTAAAATAAAAATCTCTTCATTTCTATTAAGTCCTTTATCCTCCAAGATAAATCTAGACCTATGATTCTCAAAGTTTATCATGTGTCCTCTATGCCACATGATAAACTCTCAAGATAAAACCTCAATATTTATCTTGATTTATTTACTTGCTAAAACAAGAAACACTTATTTGAAAGTAATTTTCTCTAGGTTGCTTTCAATTTTAGTTGTCTAAATAATCTCAAAATCACTTAAACAACTTTTGTGTATTTCTTAAGTGTAACGACCCAAAATCACTAATAAGGCTTAAGGGCATTGATTAGTGTGCCAGGAGGGCATAATTGGGATTAGAATGAATTTTGTTGATTTAAATGCGTAATTACATGATTAACAGTGAGCATATGATAATTGATGATATTATATGATGATGTGAAATATATGTATGTGATATATGTGAGAACCACATTATTATGTGGATAAATCTGCAGCTGGCGACTTGGAGCGATCCTAGGGCTAGATAGCGGGAAAAGTCACAACGGGGCATTATGATTGACTTTGGACAAGTTAGGGATATTTTAGGTATCGGGTAGTGATTTAGACTATCGGGTTATGAAAATAAATAATTGGAGATATATTTGAGGTTAGGATGTTTAAGCGGGAATATTGGGGAATTTTACTATCTTTCCCTCGGGGACCTTTCCAGTACCCCGAGCTTTGGGATTAGTCTGGTAACTTAAGGATAGACTTAAGGAATATGTTAGAAAACAGTAGACACAAGTTTAAACCGAACTTTCTCTCCTTCTCTCTCTTAGCAAAGGAAAAAAACGCTGATTTTCAAGGGGAATTAACTGAAACTTGGTGGAATTGAAGGGCTGAGCTAGAGGATTAGCTCAAGGAACTAATTAAGGGTTGAATTAGAGCCAAGGTAAGCATTGATTTTTGTTCTGTGGTTAGGAACTTTAAGAAAAGTGACTGAGTTTTTAATAGTTGTGAATTTGATATTCAAGGTGGAGTTTGAGGCTTGAAACTTTGAAGATAGGACAGGGGATTCTTGGAGGAACGATTCTACAGCTGAGGTAAGTTTCAATTCAAAGTTTGATGGTTGAATTTTAGTATTTCCATGGATGATTTTGAGTTTTTAGGTTTGAAATCTCAGAAATTGGAATTGGGATTTTGGTGAGTGTTAGGCTGGATTTTTGGTGGAATTGTGTTGTTTAAATCATTCTAATGATGTTGTTATTAATTGGTTTTGAGTTGGGAGCTTTGGCATGGCTAAAAGTGAGGTTTAGAGGTTAAAAATGGTGGGTTTTTCTGGGTTCGAAGGGTCGGGCCGCGGCATAGTTCTTGGTGAGCTGCGGCCCTTCGAAGCTGATGCATGCTGAGGAAGGAGGGCGGGCGCGCGACATGGTCTAAGCAATGCCGCGGCCCTTACCTGTTTTGTGCTTTAGGAGGGCTCTGTTTGGGGCCATACCGCGGCATGGATGGCCTATGTTGGGGCCCTTAAGGGATTTTGGGATTTTAGGCTTGGGAATTTAACCTAGGGTGCTTGGAATTGGATCTTTTACCATAGTTGGTGACGTTCAATGTTCCGGGGACTAGAACTTGGTTTGAAAACTCATTTAAGATTGTTAATGGTATCCTTCATCATGGTTGTGACTATGTGCTAAGCTAGGACTCGGGGATCGGATCGCTCAAGGAGTATCGCCCGTAACTAGTACATGTAGAAGCCAAAGGTAAGAAAACTGCACTTGGTTGAATATATGTGATGGGACTAAGAGTTCCCTATTGTGTATGCTTGAATAGATGGTATTATGCCATGCAAGCTAATTAGTGAACCAACGGCCTAAGCGTGCCATGGTTAACTTGTGCAAATGGCGCGGTTCGGACATTGATATCCGAGGATAGCTTATTATACACTGAGCTCGGTTTAAGCGGGCCAGAGTCAGTGGGTTAAACAGAGGGTGTGGCCTAAGGTGTCGGCCCTAGTTATTGTGTGAATTGTACATTGTATTGACTATTATGTGATATGAATGTTATAAGTGTTTGATTGCATCCATGATTCTAAAAATATGATGAGTGGTACTAATGTGGATTATTGGATAAGAATACATGCTTAATGAATTAACTGTCTGTTGTCATTGATTGTGATGTATATGATGTTTTCTTGTTGGGCCTTGGCTCACGGGTGCTGCGTGGTGCAGGTAAAGGCAAGGGAAAGATTGATCAACCCTGACTAGAGGGCTTTGCAGGGTGAATGTACATGTCAGGCTGCTCAGCTGCCACGATTGAGGAGATTATAGGGACGAGAGGACCAGAACCTTGTATTTTGCCTTAGTATGGCTAATGTTTACCTTTAACTGGTGAATTTTGTAAACTAGCTTTTAAACTTTGTACTTCTGGGGATCCCTTCTGTAAATTGTTTATAATTTATAAAATGTATCTTTTGAGGCCAAAATGTCTTTTAGCCCTACAACACTTTAACTAATGACACGTTTTGATTAAACGACTTGATTAGCAAGTCTCACACCTTTATAAACACACATTGTAGCGGTCCTGGCTATCCAGGGCGTTACATTAAGTCTCTTTGAGATTCTTTTGAAAACATCAATTTGACATCCATTGATTTTCTCATCAAGATCAAAATGAAAATGTCAATTGTTTAAACACTTTAAGTCAAAGAAAATAAACCCTCATTGATTTATTTAAACATTTTGATTTCTTATGTTTTTTGTTTAAAATTATCTCCTCATTGAGATTAATTTAAACATATCACCATCTTTAACCAACATGAATAAAGTTCTCTTTTATTCACCATTGGTGTAAAGAATCAAAATTGCTTTTTCCAATTTTGAAACGTGTCCTCATTGAATATTTAAGAATTATTGTCACTAAATAATTCTCAAATATATTTCATTTTACCACACTCTAGACTATAAGTCTATTGAGTCAATATGTCATCCCACAATTTTTTAATCCACTTTGATCCATTTTTCTTGCAATGGCAAGACATTTATCAAAAGATGCAACCCCTTTAGGTTCATCTTTTCTTATCTCATAATTGAGATGCTCAGCACTTTAAATGAGAATTTTAATTTATCAAATTATTCTTTTTATTCACAAATTACATACTAACAATAATATAGGATAAAACCTATTAACATCTCATAAATGTTTGCATGATTATAATTTCACATAGTTGTCAACATACATGACTAATATCATATTAATATGGCTCTTTATTAATATGAAAACATGAATTACAAATATCATACACATATGATTTCACATTTCTATTGATTCACAAAATCAATATATTTATGCATGTCATATAGAACTCATATAGTTGTCATTCTAATAATTTCCCATCAACACAAAATAAGACTATTCTATGACATGCTAGCATATTACCCAATAATCTACTAGATTATTTACATATTAATCACATATAACAAAAACTCAAGATATTATATTATCTTCTAATTTAACCAATTAAAAACAAAGGAGATTAGAAAACCATGAGCCTCATTTATAAACTTTTCTTCTTCTCATTTCTATCACTATATGAAAACCATTACATCTTCTAAGAAAACCAAAGAAGAACATTACCTTATCTTACCATCTTTTCAAGGTTTGATCCTCATATGATCTCCATGGTTTCTCCTTCCATTGAAAAGGATAATAAGCTTTTGATTGTTAAAGAATATATTTTTATACTCAATGGAAATATGGAAAAAACAAAAATACAACTCTATTTAAAAAATACAATAGACAAGATGATAGATATATAGGTTTACAACTCAATGACCAACAATACAAGTAAATAGAAATGAGAGAAGGGGGAGAATTATTAGAACTAAAACTCTAGAACAAAAGATACCAATAAAAATGTAAATAGAAATAGAAGAAGAGGATTAGAAACTCAATACAATAATAATAGAAGAAGAACAACAGAATGAAAAAATCAATGAAAAAAAAACTCTCACACAACCAAAGTGTAGAGTAGTGGGGATCACCAACTTGAACAAGGTTCAAAACCTTTGTCCAAAAGCTTACTTCCCCCTATTCTCTAAGCACTAAGGGATCACTCTAGGAAATAGCTCTCTGGAATTATCAAGCCTCTATGGTGTATTTTCCAGCCAAGTGCTTTGTGGATGGAAAATGGCGTGTCTTACAAGTGAATAGTAGGCTCCTATTTATAGAGTTTGAGATACCCCTTTGAATTTCAAATTCCACCAACCCCCATGGCTGTTACAAATGTTTAATTGGATGTTTATGGAATTAAATGGAGATTAGGGATGTTAGAACCGTTCAATTTGGAAAAAATTGAAAAACCAAATAGGTTGTCAGCCTCACTGGCCACGGCCAAGACTTTTCAGTGGTTGTGGCCACTGGCTTCTGTCCCCCAGGCCGTGGCCACTCAAAGTCAGTGGCCACAGCCATAGGCCATTTTCAGCACAAAAAAGTCATTTTTCCAAAACGTCCCAAATCCTTTCCCACATGATTTAGTAACCTCCAAACACATATTGGGAGTTAAAAATATGTCTCCAACAACCATATTTCATCATGGCTTTGTGAAATCCAATCTCAAATGTGTAACATATAATATACACATTATTGGGTAATATTTGGGAGTTACAAATTTGTAACTGATTTTGTAACTCCAAAATATGTCACATTTGGGCACACACATGTGTCTAATTTTGTGACTCTCAATAATATGTTACAAGGTGTGACAAATCACATTTTGTCACATTATTTAATCTAACAATATATTATATGAAATAATATAACAGTTACAAGATCCAAAGAGGGCAAAGGCATTGAGAAAGAAATAGAGAAGCTTCGAAATAACGACTTCATTAGGGAAGCTTTCTACCCAATATGGGTTTCCGATCCCGTATTTGTGCTGAAGCCTAATAACAAGTGAACAGTGTGAATAGATTTCACCAATTTAAATAAGGCATGCCCGAAGGACTGCTTCCCACTTCCGAGAATTGACCAGTTGGTGGATGATACAACTGGCCACGAGATCTAAACGTTTATGGATGCCTATTCGGGCTACAACCAGATAAGCATGCCTCCACCTGACCAGGGGCATACCAGCTTTCGCAAGGATGTGGAGCTGTACTATTATAAAGTTACACCGTTTGGCCTGAAAAACGCTGGAGCCACGTATCAATAGTTGGTAAACCGTATGTTCAAAGACCAAATAGGAAATAATATAGAGGTTTACATGGACGATATGTTTGTGAAATCCAAAAAGGCTGGGGGCACATTGAAGTCATGGCCGAACCTCTATAAATCCTGGTGTTCTCTATTATTTATTGCTAATTATTATTAGATTCTTGGTTCATTTATGGTGTATTGATTGTCTAATTCAAAGCTCTCTAATTAATTATTTGACTCCGCTTCAGTTGGCTAAAAAATAAGTCAATACCTATATATATGTATTTATAAAAATAGACTCTCTATAACTTCTTTTTATATGTATATACACACATATATATATTTATAACTATACATGATTTTTTTTATTGTATACATACATGCATATTTTTTATAGTTTATATATATATTTATATATACATGATTTTTCTTAGGTGATGCATACCCTTCTGTTTTCAGCCAGTGAAGTATTTTTGGCGCAATTTTTTTTATGATCGTGCATATTGTACTTATTTAGATATCCTTCAAATTTTCAGGAAATTTTGAAGAATTTATAGTGTTGAAAACTAGGTTCAAATAGAGTACTTTCGACGCGCATAAAAAAATAGTCATGTGTGCAACAATTTTTGACCCTGGTTTTCGACACTATAAATAATTCAAAATTTCTTGAAAATTTTCAGGATGCTCTAAATAATTGCAATATACATGGTCATAAAAAAAATTACGCCAAAAATTCTTCACAAGCCGAAAATAGAAGGGTATGCACTGATGCATACCTTTTTCAGGTAAGCACAGGAGAAGTATCCTATATATATATACAACTACATAGTATTTTATATACTAGGTACAAGCAACATGTAATGAACGTTTGCTTAGTTTTATTAAGTTTTGATGATTGTCATATGAATTTTAAATAAATAAACAATATTATGTATAAAAGAACGACCTAAACATATTAAACGAAAAAATTAACTAAAACATTGTCTATGATTTAAAAAAAATATGACAACATTTTAGATCACAAAAGAGTCCTATTTAAGGTACACAACATTTATGATGTTATTTAAATTACACATCAGTAATTGGAGAAGAAGCTTGCTTATTCTTGAAAAAAGATAAATGTTATTCTATTGATTTTTAATATAGTTACACAATCATACTATTTGTACACATACGGCTCTTACAAATAATGTATTTATAATGTTTGTTGTTATTTAATATGAATATATATATTTATATAAGTTAGATTAAGTAATAAAAAAAAAACATCTGTTGTTTTTAAATATAAATGATAAATTTTTTAATAGAAATTAAGATTATGTATTTGTTGACCCAAGATTTGGCCAATTGACACGGAGTCAAAATATGCTTGATATGAATGAAAGAGATGAGAAGAACGCAATGAAAAAAGTAAATAAGACACAATATTTTATAGTGGTTCGACCCCAGGATCTGGTAATGACCTACGTCCACTTAGAATGATATTGATATAAAAACCAGAAGAGTGATCAAAGAACTAGGGTTCAATGAGTTTCACCACTTTCACAAGAACAACACAGTATTCCTAGGATAATTACTATAATCTCTCCCGTCTCAAAAGCCCAAAAAGTCCCCTCCCTTGAGCTATCTCTTGCTATTTATAGGCTCAAGGGGGATTACAAAAGATTGTTACAGATATTCTTTCCTGAATAATCGGATACTCAGGAGATTGTGTGAGATAAATTCGGGATTCATAAAGATCTTCCCATAAATGTCGCCTTGTACACGGAACTATCGGCCAGCCTGGTCGCGGGTAAGACAGGCTTACACTGCTTCTAATGTGTCCTCTGGTCGATACTCTAGCAGAACGTTTCCAGGTGTCAGCCACGTGTCCAGGGATTACTTTCCACGTCACCAATGCTAATTTTATGGATAACATTTGCCCCCCAAGTTTATTTATCACGAGCAGTAAATAAACTTTTGGACGAACGACTCTTCGGTAACCCCACCTGACGTGTCAGAACCCTTCGTGTGTTCTTGAAAAAAGCAACCTACCTCTGTCTAATCACGTCCTTTCGGTTCCCCAGAAAAGATTTCGACGGCCATCCCGCTTCCCCATACTTTGAAAAAGGGAAACTAATGATTATAGTTTTTACTATCAGAAACAAACTTATATAAGACCTTCGAAGCCTTTATTTTCTTTTTACACACGCCATCGTTTCCACAAGAAAACCTAAAATCCAGAGCCCTTAACGTTCCTGAAGACCGTTCCGTCTGCACTTTCAGGACCCCGTTCGAGAGCTCCTTGATCTCCGAAGATCTTTGTTCCATCTCCACGATCACTTTTCTTGGTAAGTTTTCGAGTTCCCACGCTTCTAATTTTTTGTGATGCATGCTTCTAACTGCGTACTGTTTGAGTTTATCTGCTTCTGGTTCGAGACCCTTGTAGACATAATATTTTGTAGGCGAAATAGGGTTACGAGTTAGTTTAAAATCCGGGATCATGCTTTTTAGGACGTAAAATCGAAGTAAAAATTCAATCTTTAGGCTAGTTGAAAAATAAATTTTTCCCGCCCTAAGGGGAGTTGAAAAAGCTTTTTCAGAAAAACTTTTTACTTTCACCCTTTGATCCGTTTTTCAAACTGTTCGTGTAGAAAGATTTAGCTTTTTGTTAGAATGCTGTTGTATAAAAACTTAATTTTTATACTCGACCAGCGTTACTCTAAAAAGCTTTTAAAAGTTTTCCATCCTCACCTCCCCATTCTTCTGTATGCAGACTTTAATGCCAGATTTGTGGGGAGGTGAAAGGCCTATTGACGACGACCTTCTCGCCCAACTTCTCGAGGGAGAAGATCAACCAACTGACCGTGTCCACGAGATCCCTTTTTCGCGATCTTCTTCCAGACCCCATCCTTCTCCTTTAATTGCCCCTTCCAAATCTTCAGGCAAGAAAAGACCCGAGTCTGAAAACAGCCCAAATTCTCCTGCCCGGCCTGATTCGCAGGCAAGGGCTCCCTCGACCAGTGGTCGAGAAAATCTTGTTCTTGACCCTAATATCCAAATTAGGGCCAGCCCTCGCCATCAGAACTTGCCTGATGTCGAGTGGTATACTTCCCCAGCTAGTTCAGTAACTCTTCGAATGGTTGCTAACTGCTTCAGGAGATTCCCCCTCACAGGGGTTTCCATTATACAACCTGCCGCAGACCAGAGGGCTAACCTCCCTGGAGGTGTCAACAGCGCCTGGTCTCGGTATCATATTGAGGCGGGAGCTTATCTCCCTCTTCATCCCTCTTTTGTGGGGGTGGCCAATTATTTTGGTGTCGCCCCCTTCCAAATAACTCCAAATGGATATAGAATGCTGGCCCCACTCTATATCCTGTATAAACTTAAGAAATGGCCAGAACCTTCACCCCACGAGGTTAACTATCTCTTTGACCTCAAGTCCAACCCGCAACAACACGGAACGGGTTTCTTCCATTTTTGTCACCAGGAAACCAATCGAACATTCCTGAGTGACACAACGCATATCTCGAATGTGGGGCAGTATAATAAGGAGTACTTCCTTACCCCGGACATATCCAGCAACAACCTGGCCTTCGCACGAGGAGGTAAGCACCGTTTCTGACTGGTCGATACTTTTACTCAAGGTGTCTCCTTTCGTTTTTCTCAAACTGTAATATGCTTTTCAGGCCCTTGGTTACGTCCGACCCCAACACCAGCCAAGGTGTTGAGGTCTAATACTCTAGCCAGGATGTTCGACGCATCAAAAAGCGTCAAGATCCTGGTGACTGAAGAAAACTTGAGGCGGTCTAGCCTCCTGGCTCCTCGCCATGAAACTAGAGGGTTCGTGGTGGACGAAGCCACTTCCGAGGGGGTTCCCGAGCAGCAACCTCCCGTGTCTCCTCCTCGGAGGAGGCCAACGGGGATTATTATTAGGGAGCCCATGGGCAATCCTTCCGTAGAAAGGCCTTCTGCTCCCCAAGGCAAGGGGAAACAAAAGGCCAAAGAGCCAGCTGTGAACTTGGGAGAGTCCTCTGATGATAATGGTAACACTATTTTACTTTTAAATGGTTTGCCAATTCCCTGTCATTTGTTCGACGGGGAAGGTAATTTTACGTATACTCCAAAATTAGGGCCAGACTTCTTCATGCCAGATAATGAGTATATGAATAATAGAGTTAATAGTGTAGCGACCAGTAGTTGTAGCTTGGGTATTCACTTTGTTGCCTTTCTTCTGTTGCATATAATATATTTTTATCTGCCTCTTATTCTTATCAGTTTCCTGTGTTTACTTGCATGCAGATATGGCCACTCCCAATATCTTTGACACGTACCAGGCCGAGGAGGAAGAGGAGGTTCCCCAACTCCAGCGGAGATCCAAGAGGAGAACTGGCGAATCCAGCCGAGGCCCTCCAGCCAAGAAGGGTCGAACAGAAGACCTTCCCAAGGACGCGCCAACTGGGCAAATTCTTGGGCCAACGGGGCAAACTCCTGGGCCAACGGGGCTTACTCATCCACCAGTTCCTACTAAGAAGCAGACTCCTCCTGCCCCACCAAATCCTCCGGCTGCGCCCACTAGAGAGGAAATTACCCGTGAAGAAGCTCTCGGGGCCAAACTCATGAGCCGTACCCTTCGATCAGTCAGAGATCGCCTTGACCGCATTGGCAAAGGTGACTGTGTCAGAGATGCAATGGTCGAGGCTGAAAATAGGGGGGCCGACCAGGTTCTGAACAGGGCCCTGAATGAAATCTCCAGTGTGAGTACTTCTTCACTTTTTTAAGCCTTAGTATTTTATTCTTCATAGCAGGCTCTAACTCTTTCCTTTGTTCACAGGCCTTGTTATCTGCTATCACTGCTCGTACCTGTATCCAGGCTTCCATCGAGCAGGCCAAGGCAAAGGCCACTGAGAGGCATCAAGTGAAGGCGGCTGAGGAGCTTTCGACTGCAGAGGCTAGGCACGCCAAGGAGTTGGAGGCAATGGCTCGAGAAAGGGATGCTGCGGTGACCAAATTGTCAGAGGCTGAAGCTGCAAAAGATGCCGCAGTAAAGTTGAGGCAGCAGTATCGAGATTCCAACCAAACCCATCTTCGCGAGATCAAGCATCTGGGAGAGACACTCAAGTCCAAGGACGAGGCTATTGTCACTCTTGAAGGCAAGGTGAAGCAGCTGGAGCTTGACAACTCCAAAAATCTTGAGAAGTACAAGAGGACGACGCTCTGATGTTTCTACAACTTCTGGAAACATAATCAGGGTGCCGACTTTAGCTATCTTTCGGAGGAAGTCAGGGCTGCTGAGTTGGCTCGCTGCACCGCCCAACTGGCCGAGGAGGAGGCAAGATTGAGGATCCCTGCCTCTCCAAGCATCGTTGGTGTGGAAGAAGAAGAAGTTGTCGAGGACGCGACCAACCAGGATGCTGCCCAGGACCCTCTGGCCCCAAATGCCTCTTAAACTTTCTCATTTATTTTTTCTTTCTTTCTGGCTATACGACCCACGGGTCGTGATGTAAAGACAATAATTTCTTTTTAAACTTTGCTGCATGGGCAGTAAACCCTTTTTTCCTTTACTCGAACAGTTACATCCAAGCAGCGATGCTTGCGGTGTAAAAGCTTAAATCTTGATGCTATAATATTTTTATTTATTATAACATTTGTCCGTATGACCGAACTTAGCATAGTACTTTGGCATGATTTAACAAAACATAAATTTTGAAAAATACTCTAAGAACTGTAGCATGCTTTCACTCATTTTGTTCATGTGTTTACATACCTTGAGAGTATGCTTTGCTATCGATGTGCCTTATATGCCCCCCAAGTGATCGAGGAGCTTTAGGTCCTGGTCACTTGCCCTGACCATGGCCTGTTTGAACATTCCTGTTCGTGCGGAAAAATGATACTTGTAATACAGCAAAACAACACACATAATGAACAAATACTTGTAAATGTAAATTCACAAAGGTTGGCAAGAATGACTGGCTGCGCACAGTCCCTTATAATCTCGTATTAAAAATGGACTAAACATGTCTTTACGAGTGATTCTATAATAGAACCTTACATATACGAGCAGTTAGCCATACAACGTGGCTAACCCTCTTTGCAAAACTTGTAAAAATTAAAAAAAAATTAATACAAGCCAGTCCTTTAAAAAGGGCTGTTTACTGATAATACTTGCGCAAGTGTTCTCCATTCCAATAGCGGGGAACGAGATCTCCATTTAAGCATGCAAGTTTGTATGTGCCTGGATGAAGGACTTCTTCAATTTGGTAAGGTCCTTACCAATTGGGTCCGAGCAATCCAGCAGTAGGGTCGCGGGTATTTAAGAAAACTCGTCATAATACCAAGTCACCGACGTTGAATTTTCTTTCTTTAAATTTGGAGTTAAAGTACCGGGCGACTTTTTGCTGGTATGCAGCAACTCGGAGTTGAGATTTCTCTCGTATCTCATCGATTGAGTCTAGGGACTCCATCATTAGCTGGCTGTTCTGATCTTGGTCGTAAGTCAAACGCCGATGCGAGGGAGGATCTAACTCGATAGGCAACATGGCTTCATATCCGTAGGCTAGGGAAAATGGAGTATGTCCAGTTGCTGTACGGTGAGACGTTCTATATGACCAGAGGACTTCAGGCAACTGCTCTGGCCACGCTCCTTTAGCTTCTTCAAGTCTTTTCTTCAGGGTGTCTTTAAGAGTCTTGTTTACGGCTTCGACCTGCCCGTTTGCTTGGGGGTGTGCAACTGAAGAAAAGCTTTTAATAACTCCATGCCTCTCACAGAAATCGGTGGATAAGTCGTTGTCAAATTGGGTCCCGTTGTCTGAAACTATCTTCCTGGGCAAACCATATCTGCATACAATGTTCTTGATGATGAAATCAAGAACTTTCTGGGTCGTGATGGTTGCGAGTGGTTCAGCTTCGGTCCATTTGGTGAAGTAATCAACTGCCACAACTGCGTACTTTACTCCGCCTTTCCCTATGGGCAGGGATCCAATCAAATCTATCCCCCATACTGCAAAAGGCCATGGGCTCTGCATTTGCTTCAGCTCGTTTGGAGCTGCCCGTGGAATCTTGGAGAACCTTTGACATTTATCACACCTTCGTACATACTCCACCGAATCCTCGTTCATCATTGGCCAGAAGTATCCTTGCCTTAGAATCTTTTTTGCCAAACTCTGCCCCCCACCGTGATCCCCGCAGAAGCCTTGATGCACCTCCTTCATGAGTCCCTTAGCCTTTTCTGGTGTAACGCACCTGTGTAGTGGCATTGAGAATCCTCTTCGGTACATAACACCATCGACCAGTATGTACCTAGCAGCTCATCTTTGCAGAGTTCTGGCTTTGTTCCTATCTGTTGGGAGCATACCATTTGTCAGATACTCTAAGTAAGGCGCCATCCATGTATCCTCCATTCGAATCTCCATACTGGACTCAGTTGCTTGTATGATCGGCTTACTCAGTCTTTCTATTGGCACAATGTTCAAAGTGTCAGCATCCTTTGCGCTTGCGAGTTTGGCTAAGGCGTCTGCGTTTGAATTCTGATCTCGCGGGATCTGTTGGAGGGTGTACTTCGTGAACTGGGCTAGCAGGTCCTTTGTTTTATTTAAGTAGGCTACCATCTTTAATCCTCGTGCTTGATATTCTCCCAAGACCTGATTCACCACCAGCTGTGAATCACTGTAGATATCAAGCGTCTTTATGCTCATGCTCATATCCTTTGCCATTCTCAATCCAGCGAGGAGTGCTTCGTATTCTGCTTCATTGTTTGATGCAGTGAAGTCGAACCTGATGGCGCAGTGAAATCGATGCCCTTCCGGCGTTATCAATATCACTCCCGCTCCAGCGTGGGATTCGTTGGATGAACCATCCGTGAATAGCTTCCACGAAGGAGTTTTGTCTTGAGGCTCGGGCGCTACAGGCTGTTCGCACTGCTCGCTGTCTGGGAGTTCGGTGAACTCTGCAATAAGATCGGCTAAGACTTGTCCTTTTACTGCTGCTCGCGGTGAATAGGTTATGTCGAACTGCCCTAACTCGACTGCCCATTTTAACAATCGCCCAGCCGCCTCGGGTTTTTGGAGGACTTGCCAAAGGGGCTGATCAGTTAGAACTGTGATAGGATGGGCTTGGAAGTAGGGGCGCAGCTTTCTAGAGGCAAGGATCAAGCAATATGCTAACCTCTCGATTGGCGGATATCTCAATTCTGCCCCGATCAGTCTCTTGCTGACATAGTAGACTGCTTTTTGTGCACCTTCTTCCTCTCGCACTAGCACCACGCTGGCAGCAACTTCAGTAATTGCCAGATAAATAAACAAAGTTTCTCCTTCGATCGGCTTTGATAAGATGGGAGGCTGTGCCATATGAGCTTTCAGCGCCTGGAATGCTTGCTCGCAGTGTTCTGTCCACTCAAACTTTTTATTCCCCCTAAGTAGATTGAAGAATGGGACGCACTTGTCTGTTGATTTTGAAATGAATCTAGTTAGGGCTGCGATTCTTCCGGTTAAACTTTGTACATCTTTGATCCTTTCTGGCGACTTCAAGTCGATCAGGGCCTTTATCTTGTTGGGGTTGGCCTCGATTCCTCTTGAATTTACGATAAACCCCAAAAACTTCCCTGATCCGACTCCAAAGGAACACTTGAGGGGATTTAATTTCATTTGGTACTTGTTTAACACATTAAAGCACTCTTGTAAATCCCTCACATGCCCTTCTGCTCTCTTAGATTTTACCAGCATGTCATCCACATATACCTCCATGTTTACACCGATTTGCTCCTTGAACATGTGGTTGGCTAGCCGTTGGTAAGTCGCACCTGCGTTTTTCAGTCCGAAGGGCATCACTCTGTAGCAATACAAGCCCATATTGGTCCGAAAGCTGGTGTGATCCTCATCAGGGGGATGCATGCTAATCTGGTTATAGCCCGAATATGCATCCATGAATGAGAGGATCTCGTGCCCTGCAGTAGCATCGACCAGCTGGTCGATCCTTGGGAGTGGGAAGCAGTCTTTTGGGCAGGCTTTATTGAGGTCTGTAAAATCCACACAGGTCCGCCACTTGCCGTTAGGCTTGGGGACCAGCACCGGATTGGAGACCCACGACGGATAAAAAGCCACCCTTATGAATCCATTCTCCTTTAGCCTTTCGACTTCTTCTTTTAAGGCTCGTGATCTGTCTTTATCGAGCATCCTTCTTTTTTATTGCACGGGTGGAAAGGTCTTGTCTATATTCAGGACATGGCTGATTACTGTAGGATCTATCCCAACCATGTCTTTATGCGACCAGGCAAAAACTTCCTGGTTCTCTCGCAAGAATTCCACCAGTGCGTGCTTCGTGGTAGGCTCTAAGTTTTTCCCAACCTTTATGACTTTGGTTGGGTCTTCTTTGTCGAGTTGGACCTCCTCCAGGTCCTTGACGGGTCCAAAATTTTCTTCAAAATCCCTAAAGAGAGGATCCAAATCTCCATCCTCACTTTGGGCAACACCCTATTTGGTGACTTCATCACCTGATTGGGCTTGCGTATCAACTGCCATCTGCAATCTATCTGGGGCAGTGCTCCTCAGCGTTCCGCTTTTCGCCTTTGTGATCGAGGCGTTGTAGCACTCCCTGGCTTCTCTTTGGTTTCCCAAAACACGTCCTACCCTCGCGTCTGTTGGGAACTTCATGGCTAGGTGCCACATAGAGATGACGGCTCGTAGATCAACCAGTATGGGCCTTCCAATAATGGCGTTGTACGCCGAAGGACAATCGACCACTACAAAAGTGGCGAGTTATGTCCTTGTTGCAGGCGTTGTACCTGTCGTTACTGGGAGTTTGATCATTCCGGCTGGGGCGAGTCCTTCTCCAGAGAAGCCGTATATCGTTTGATTACAGGGCTCCAAGTCTTGTACGGACAATTTCATGCGTTCCAGTGTTGACTTATACAGGATGTTCACTGAACTTCCTGTATCGACCAGTACTCTCTTCACCATCATATTGGCCATCTGGATATCCACAACCAGCGGATCGGAATGTGGGAACTGGACGTGTTGAGCATCGCCATCAGAGAAGGTTATCTCACCTTCCTCTGATCGAGCCTTTTTCGGTGCACGGTCCTCCACAGTCATCATCTCGATGTCCTGGTCGTGGCGCAGAGTCCGAGCATATCGTTCTCTGGCCTATCCGCTATTTCCCGCGAGGTGCGGGCCTCTACAGATGGTTAAGAGTGTTCCAGCGACGGGGGCAGGCTGTAATGGTGGCAAGCGTTGGCGTGTGGACGCCTGCTCGTTGCCACCTGGAGCTTCTCGTTGGGAATTTCCCAAGGCCTGTACGTATCTTCTCAAGTGTCCTTGTCTAATAAGGAACTCGATTTCGTCTTTTAACTGGTTGCATTCATTAGTGTCATGTCTGTAGTTGTTATGGTAACGACAGGACTTGGTAGTGTCTCTTTTTGAAATGTCCTTTCGAATGGGTCCAGATTTCTTGTAAGGCACACTGGAGCTTGTGGCCTGGTAAACCTCTCCCCGAGACTCAACGAGGGCAGTGTAGTTAGTGAACCGAGGCTCATAACGATTACCCTTAGCTCGTTTGTTGTCGGAGGTGGAAGGTTCGTTATACGGCCGTTTTCCACCATTCTTTCCATTACCGTTGCCGTTTCCGTTACCTTTGCCGTTGCCATTAGGTTTGGAATTGTTGGCGGCTTTGGCGGGTTCGGCAACCTTTTTACCCTTGTTCGAGGGTTTTCCATCATCAGCAATGGCTTCTTCGAGCTTGATGTAGCGGTCAGCTCGGTCTAAGAATTCTTGGGTAGTTCTCACTCCTTCCTTTCGGAGACTTTTCTAGAGGGGAGAGCAACGTTTAACCCCTACGGTAATGGCCATCATCTTGCCTTCGTCTTCTACTGTTTTTTCTCCAGCCGCCGCTCGCATAAAGCGCTAGACGTAATCCTTCACTGACTCCCTGTCCTGCTGGCGAATTTCGACTAGCTGGTTTGCTTCGGTTGGGTGCACGCGACCAGCATAGAATTGTCCGTAGAACTCCCGTACGAACATTTCCCAAGAAACAATGCTCGCAGGAGGGAACTTGAAGAACCACTCCTGCGCATCTTCAGAAAGTGTTGCAGGGAAGATCCTGCACCGAGCGTCTTTGGACACTTTCTGAATGTCCATCTGAATTTCAAACTTATTGACGTGCGAGACTGGGTCTCCATACCCGTCAAAGTTTGGAAGCGTAGGCATCTTGAATTTGCTGGGAGTTTCGGCGTTAGCTATCCTTTGTACGAAAGGAGTGCCTTTCCTCCTATCGTGGTCGATGTATGAAGTCCTTCCCTCGACCAGTTGCTGCACAACCTGGTTGAGGGCGTCTATCTGGGCCGGCACTGCGGTAGGAATCGCTGTGGCCTCTGTTGCCGGGGGGACGTTCTCCCCGTGTCTCTCACGGCGATCATTGAGTACATCTCTCAGGTCCTCTTCTCTTCTCCGCTGCTCGCTACCCCCGAGCCGGTTGAAGACATTATTCTGTCTGGGCTGCCCCTCAGCATCCTGTCTATTTGGTTGGTCATCTTGAGGTACCTGGCTCCTGCCTTTACCTCTTTCTCCACTCCTCCCACCGGCATTTCCTTTGCCTGAGTCGGCCTCATTGTATCCGTGGCCATCTCTGAACCTCGACTGGCTATGGTAAGATCGACTGTTCCCTCGATGTCCGTTCCTGGCTGAACCATCCCGAGCGTTAGAGGGTGGCCTGCGCTGGTCGTGGTGTCCCCGTGCATCATCGTGACGTTGGGGGCCCCGGACCTCAGAGCCTAACTCTGAGTCTCTCCTGTTGCCAGGAGGGTACTGACCTCTGTTCGGTAGGTTCGGCCCATCATCCCTACGGCGTCTAAGGCTGCGAGGTTGATGGTCGGCCCTATTCTGCCTCTGTTGTGGGGGATTACCCCGAGCATCTTGGGATGGTGGCTGTGCCTCAGGATCCTATGGGACATCGTCATGGGGCATCTGAGGCTGCTCGGGCCTTTGCGGACTCGAAGGCTGGATCGGTGGGCTCGGATTAGGACCCCTTTGGGGTGGCCCATTCACCGGTTGGTCAGGCTGCGAGGCAGGTGCAGTCTGATTTCAGGCCAATAGCAAAGCTGCCTCAAGGGCTGCCATGGCTTCGTTTTGGCGGCGGTCCACCTCCGCCTGCCTTTCGCTCAATTCTGCGCGCTGCCGTTCAATCTCTTGCTGCTGCCACGCCATAACTTCAGCGGCAGTCTCCTGACTGGCTCTCAGACTAGCCAGCTCTTTCTGCAACGCGCCCAGGGCACTCTTCAGCGTTGCATCATCCATTTCCTCCTCCTCAAAGTCTAGTTGTGGCTCATCCTCCACCATGCTTCCAGGAGGAGGAGGAGGTGGCGGGTTTGACGGTGCAGCGGCGGCCGCCTGTCCAGTTTTCTTTCCAGCTTTCACCATTAGTTTTCTCAACAACGATTAATCAAGCTCTCAATGAAAGCACCAGAATGTTGACCCAAGATTTGGCCAACTGATACGGAGTCAAAATATGCTTGATATGAATGAAAGAGATGAGAAGAACGCAATGACAAAAGTAAATAAGACACAATATTTTATAGTGGTTCGGCCCCAGGATCTGGTAATGACCTACGTCCACTTAGAATGATATTGATATAAAAACCAGAAGAGTGATCAAAGAACTAGGGTTCAATGAGTTTCACCACTTTCTCAAGAACAACACAGTATTCCTAGGATAATTACTATAATCTCTCCTGTCTCAAAAGCCCAAAAAGTCCCCTCCCTTGAGCTATCTCTTGCTATTTATAGGCTCAAGGGGGATTACAAAAGATTGTTACAGATATTCTTTCCTGAATAATCAGATACTCAGGAGATTGTGTGAGATAAATTCGGGATTCATAAAGATCTTCCCATAAATGTCGCCTTGTACACGGAACTATCGACCAGCCTGGTCGCGGGTAAGACAGGCTTACACTGCTTCTAATGTGTCCTCTGGTCGATACTCTAGCAGAACGTTTCCAGGTGTCAGCCACGTGTCCAGGGATTACTTGCCACGTCACCAATGCTAATTTTATGGATAACAATATTATATATAAATATATTAATGATATTTTATAACATTTAAATTTATTTTAATATTATTATTAAATATCTAGTTTTTTATTAAATATTATTATAATAGTGATATTTTATAATATTTGAATTTATATTAATATAATTAGTATATATTTTCTACCGTTATATAATAATTAAGATTATGTATTATATATTTGTTGACTAGCTTTTTCTCTAGCAACTAATTAAACAAAAGTGTAAAGAAATGTAGAAAGAGACACAAGGATTTATGTGGTTCAGGCTATTAATTAATCTTACTCTATAAGTCAATTGTATTAAGATGAGAGAAGCTTGGGAGTTCAAGCTTCTACGGAATTCGAGTAGCATTTTAACAATGTACTAAATACAAAAATTTCAAATCTTTTACAAAGTGTGTCCTAGACCTATTTATAGATGGCTGAGGGAAATTAATTCTCTTATGAAGGGTAATTATAATTACTCTCCCTTAATGGAGCATTAATTGAACAATAAGTAATACATTCCAATAGTTAATACGCTGGTGGGCCCAGTCGTATCACAGTGGGTCAAATTCTGAGATTTCAGCCTATTACTTTTTGGGGTAACATGTCTCTGACATTGTCAAGGGATAGCTGCACGTTTTCCCATGTCAGACGGAGTCATGAGACATCCTATTTGTCGCTTGTATGGACTTGACACCACGACTTGTGCAAGAGTAAAATTTCAGATGGCTGCTTGGTGTCCAAGATCGTTGTGCTTGACACCTGATACTCTACTCCAGGGCTGGAGGATGGATCTCACAGGACTGGAGGATTTGAATGGAGTAGAGGATTTGGAGAAACATTTTGCATGTAGTCCTCGGGAAGTGATCTTCCTCGAAGACATATGTAACGTCTTAAATTCGCTAATAAGGCTTAGTGCCATGATTATTGTGCCAGGAGGGCATAATATGATTTTTATAGTTTATACATGTGCGAATATGTGAATTATATGATTTATATTAGAATATGACTATTTATGCATGTTTAAGTGTATTAAATGTGCTTATAGGCCCGGTTCTGTTAATAGGGCATTTTCGTAATATTTGACTTCTTGAGTGTGTATTTGTATTATGCATGTTTTATGAGTGGGACCACATTAATATGTGGATATATTTGAGATGTGTGGCCTGAGGTGATCCTAGTGCGAAGTTTTGTGAACAAGTCACAACGGGATCAAATACCCGGCTCGGGATGAGTTTAGGGGTATTCTAGTAATTTGGCGAGTTATTGGGGATATTAAGGTATGAATTACAATCAGGAGGAAAATGTTAGTCTTTGGAAGATTAGTGAGATTAATTGGGATTTTGAAGTGAAAATTGAGGATTAGCAAATATCAAGAAAAAAGACAGTTTTGCCCTTGAAGGCATTAAGGAGCTAATGTTTTGGGTAGATGTGTTTTAGTATTTTCTAAGCTCTAGGATAAACTTGGTTAGCTAGGGAGAAGCTCTTCGAACATTAAACATCCAGTCACTTCTCCCTCTCTCTCACTCATTTCTCTCTCTCCCTCCCTTGAGGCTTGGATGGGGGTTTGAATCATTTTGGAGGAGTTTGGCATAAGAAATTGAAGACTGGAGGCTATGATTTGAGTAGGTTCAACTTAGGGGTCATAATTTATAGATGAGGTAAGAATTCGTACCTTATTTTCTGGTGAAAGTATGTTTTGATTCAAGTTCTTGGCTGAGTTTTAAGTGTAAGCATGAATTTGAGTTTTTAGGACCTTAAGTTATAATTTATTTGTCTTAGGGGGTGATTGTTTTGAGTAGTTGAGTGACCTTGGAAAGTGTAGAAGGCTTAGGATGGAGGTAATATTGAACTTAAGTGTATAAAATGGTTCCCTTTACCCTTAAAATACATGTGGGGCCCACGAAAATTATTAAATTTACCCCCTAAAAATTTGAACCAAACATGGGAAGTGTTTTAGACTCCTATTTTCACCTTCACTTTACTCCATACCAAACACCCCCTTAGAGCCTATGGGTTGTTATTTGTTGTTTATCTGAGTTGTTGGTACTATTTTGATGGTTGCCATAGGTTAAAATGTTGTTGTCTTTTTAGGTTTTGATTCGGAGGAAATGGCTGGAAGGTGTTGGAAATCCTTTGTTCTACTTCTTGGTTTAGTAGAATTCAAGATCCTGAAGGCTATAAATTTACCTTGAAACTCTTAAATAGTCTAACTGATTTATGGTTATCCATTATTGCATTGTGACTAGGTTGCAACGCTAGGGCTTGGAGTAGGGATCTTGGTTGGAATTGTCATACATTTTCTGCTCGGGACTCGAGGTAAGAAAACTTCACCTTGGTTGTAATTAGGGCTCAGACCCCTGTTAACAAATATGACTATGACTGTATTTAAGATTATTTGGTTAGGCATGCTTGTATATGATGCATCTGATTGTGTGTTATGCAATCTATAAATGAATTATATCTTATATGAAAACTCGGCCTAAGGGCGCCTGGGCCGGTAACAAGCGTGCAGAACGGAGCTCGACCTAAGAGAGCCGGGGTCAACAATATGATCTAAAAACTCAGCCTAAGGGTGCCAGGGCCAGCAACAAGCACGTGAAACAACTGGAAGTGTTGTTTGTACTAAGAGAGCTAGGGTTGGCAATAAGATCTTAAATCTCGGCCTAAGAGAGTCGGGCCCAAACCCCACCTAAATAACTGGAAGTGTTGTTTGTACTTTTCTAACTTGTTGATTGCTTAAGTTGAGCTACATGTTTGTTTGGGAAGGGTTGTAACTGCTAAGCTTGTTGTTTATATTCTAGTACTTATTGAATCTATGATTTATGTTTTCTTGCTGAGCCTCGGCTCATGTGTGCTTTGTGGTGCATGTAAGGGCAAGGGTAAGCTTGACCAGCCATGAGTTGGAGAGTTTCAGGGGCGGTGTGTATATATGTAGCTTACTCGATCCCCACGGCTGGGGTTGCTTGGGAGGAACTAGGGTTGAACCCTGTTTTGCCGCTTAGGACGACTTTTTTGTTTTATATTTGTCTTTCTTTAGTCTATAAATTCTTTTTGGGATCCTATGTATAAAGTAAACACTTTTAATGTAAAATGAATACTTCATTGACCAAAGTTTTTAATACCAAACCATGGTTTAGTCTTTAATTACAAATTTTAGTCCAAACAACTCGCCTAGCGAGTTAAGCACTATTTTAAAGGTCTTGGCTAGTGTAGCGGTATTGGCTAACCAGGGCGTTACACATACCTTTTCGAAGGTGGTAAACAATCAATAAAGGGCAAGACTTTCTTTCCGGGGAGCTCTAGGTGAGTTTGAATAGGCTTTTGCGTGGACTTAATTACTCCTAATTCATGCCATGTGTCACTTGATGAAAATAGGAAAAACATTTGCCCCCAATACTTCACTCGTCCTCGGATAGTGGAGACTTAGAGTGAGAAGAGCAATTATGTGGGACGTACTTGGGTTTCGACGGTTGGGATTCCTTGAGGCCTGACACCTTTAGGTGATGCCATGTGTTGACTACTTATTGTTGGGCCTATTAATCGATGCCATTTAATGGCTGATCTTTTCTATGCCCAAGACGTCTATTTCGTATCCACTGTGTCCTTTAACACTGTACCCAAGGCGTCCTTTTCCCATTTTTTGATGATGATCCATGCCTTGGTAATCGCAACTGTTGGATCACGCTTAAGTACCTACTCACTAGGTGATCAATGATTAGGGGTTTCTTGCTTCTCGTCCAAATTCACGAGTACCTACTCCCTACGTGGAATAACACCTGGTGTAGTTAATTGCCTTAGTATTTCTAAGAAATGACGTTTCAATTCTACCCGCAACTTTCTGGGACAATAAAGCACCATAATAGTCCTTCATTAAGAGTATCGCATAGTTACCAAAGAGTAGATGATGTATTTCGTGGCTGAGGTGAAGTGATTGAATAGGCATGCTAACGTGTTTGGGGAGACGCGTCTGCAGTGGCCAAGGGGCAGCTGAGTGGACTAGCGCATTGAATTCCTGCAGGGAGGAACTCATTTTTCCTTGCCTACAAGTAGTGGTGCTCTTTCCTACCCTTTTCTTTTACTTTCTTCTTTTGTTTCGAATAGACCCAGGCCATCCTTGAGAAACCCTAAATCTCTTTCTCCCACCCCGTCAGAGAAAGCTAACCTGTATTCCAGTCCCTTCCTCAAGCCATCTTCTCACCTCGAACTCATCCTCAGAGATTTAACTACTGCAGGAAGTAAGTTTTCTAGGCTTTTCTTTTTTGTTATTCTTGTTCGCCTTGCGAAATTTTCTCTTTTCCCTTTGATTTTGTTACCTTGTGACTATGAATAATTTTCTTGATAAGCCCATAGATTTCTTGAATGTACGCTGGATGAATCCATAAATAGATGACTATTTTGAGTGTCTCTTGGCCTGGATAACCCATTTAAAGTTCCCATTTTGTAAAAACACTGGGTTTTAATCTCCTCTTTCTGTTGATTTACGTGCGATGTTTTTTTAAAAAAAAAAAATCATGAAGAACATCACTTAATAATTGTTCTTGGGAAAACATTCCTCTTTCTTGAATTCCCTTGTTTTAAATATGATCTTCCCTCTGTTAAGGATGTGGTTTTATGTTTGTTTTGGACTGATCGATGTAACTCATGAATCCCTACCGACCACCACTTTTTAGGTGTTCTCGCCTCACCATTCCCTTTTTCTTGTGTGCGCAGAGGGGAGGTGACCACAGAAATGTGTTGAAAAATTTAGTTCACAATGATCGATGGCCCGTATGAAACACACCAACCGTGGCAACGAGGAAGAAGATCCCCATGTGTCACGCTGTGCCACCACTGGGGTCACGGAGGGGGTCCTTTCCCCTGAGGAAGAGCCAAGCTCTTAAGGACAAGAGGGAGAAACTAGGATTGAATATGGCACGAAGATCCATACTGAGGCGGTTGTTAATCCTTCCTCTGAGAAAGACGGCGCCCCCCTTTATGAAGCTCCTAAGAGCACGATTTCTGACAAGCAGCTACAAAACATCAGAGAGCACTTCCATCTCGGAGATGTTTCCATCTTCAAACCTGTAGCTGTACAAACTGTCCAACACCCTGGGGCTTAATTTTGTGCTTGGAGCAGATACCATATTGACGCGGGTTCCACCCTTCCTCTTCCACCACACTTTTGTAGTGTGGCAGATTATTTTGGGCTTTGCCCTACCCAAATTATTCCTAAGGGCATCAGATTCCTTTCAGCCATTTATGTTTTGTACCAATCTTTAGACTAGCTAGTACCGACTGCACACGAGATTAATTATCTCTTTGATCTCAAATCCAGCCTTCGCCAAGGTAGGTCAGGGTATTTCTACTTTAGCCACTGGGACTCCAACATTTTCTTGTCGAACACCGAAGGTATCTCCAAGGTTGGGCAGTACGCTAGCCAATATTTTGTCATGGACAACATCGCTGCCAATCACCTATCATTCCATCACAATGGTCGCTTTAGTTGGCCGGCCCCCACCAGAGAAATGGAAATAAGGGCCAGAAATGTAGCTGCTATGGACCCTTGCGACAAAGATCTGGTGGCCTTGACCACCGCGGAAAGACTTGTATCTGCTGGACACTATCTTGTCCCCCAGTCTCAGGCCAAAGATGCCATACCTACCAAGAAATCACCCAAAAAACCTTCGTCTATTTCTAAATCACCTTGTCCACTCCCCAGCAAGAAGCAAACTAGATCCTTAATCCCCCCGTCCAGACCATGGGTGGCTTATTGGACCAGGAGTTCGTCCGGGGTTTTCATCAAGGAGCCTACCAAGCATAGCACTCCCAAAGTCGCCATCACCCCCAGCTTAGCAAGGGCAAGGAGGCTACAATAGAACATATAGACTGGGACTCGTCAAGTAGTGATGGGGGACTTCCGCTTGAGGCAGCCGACTGCTCGGGGGGAGATGAAGGGGGTGATTTGACTCTTCTTCCACAACTTACTTTTGCTTTTTGTTTAATTATGATGATTTCTGTTTGTTTGCTTTGACCCTGATCGATACTTTTGCTAACCTTTTGCTCTAATTTTGCAGATATGTCGTCCGTATTTTTCAATAAATTTGCCCAGAAGCATACAAGTGGTCCTAGAAGTGAAGTTCCCCTTGTTGAACCTACCGAGCAGACCGAGACAACGCCTGACATGGTCTCTTCTCAGAAAAAGGCACCCACTCCATCTCGTAAATTGGTCAAAGACAAAGGATTATCTACTGAGGAAAGTACCCATAGGGGCGGTGCACCGGATTTGACCAACCTGAGCAGAGCTCCCAACGGTACTATTGAGAATCCTACTGAAGAGGTCCAAGGCCCTCTGAAGAAAGCTCTGGCTATCTAGCAAGGACATATAGAAAGGGTGTCTACCTCCCAAACCAAATTCATGGATACTCCCAGTAGCAAATCTCTGAACTTCATTACTAGCACTGGTCTTCAGGATGTTACCAGGGTAAGTAATGAATTTGTTTGATCTCTGGGTGGTCTATCTTCTCTTGTTATTTGTTATGAATTTATTTATTTCATATTGCAGGGCATGCTGGTTCCCAGCTACGCTCATTACTGAGCAAGGGGGTGAGCAAACATGTAGTCAGCCTAGTGAAAGAGTCTGAGGATAAAACTTCTCTGGTAGCCCAACTGACCGAGCAAGTCCAGCAGCTTCAATAGGCTGCCAAGAAGATTACCAAAGAAAACAAGGGGCTCAAATCTGCTGCCTAGCAGAGGAATCTTGATGTTAACCGACTAGAAAGGATGATTGAAGAGTTAAAGGAGAAGAGTGATGCTGATGGGAAGGCTGCTCAAGGGGAAAAAGATAAGCTGGTAGAAGCTCTTAAACAAGAGAAAATTTACAGGGTTGTTGATGCTAAAGCCTTGGAGGACTTTGGTACGAGCACCTTTTATGATTTTTGGGCTCGCAACAGGACGACGGACTTTAGTTATCTAGGAGAGGCTTATGATGAGTTGATGCACTACTGTACTGAGCGAGAGAAGAACGAGGCCCAGACCGTCCATACCGAGTAGCCTCCAGCCTCTGAGCAAGAATCTACCGCGCCACCCAGTGAACCAATTATAACATTCCTTGAGAAAGATGCCTTTCCCTCCAGTCTGAGTGCTTTAACTGAAGCTCCGACCCCTGCCAACCAGTGTAGCAGCTTTCTTGCCAAAACCCGAATAGGCGAGTCTGACCAGCAAATCCAGGGCTCTTAAAAGCTTTACCTTTATTATTATTGTTGCAAAGACAAAAATAGCTGAGCTGAGCTGAGCAGCCATTAATCTCGAGGAATCTTTTAATTTGGTCAAAACAACATGATTTAGACGAGCAACCTTTTTTTTAAAATGCTTTTCATTATAGCTATAAATCTGCTTGTGCTTTTATTTTTTCTAGCTACTCGACATATACTATTTTTGGAGTTGTGCAGCTCTGTAAATAGGAGCTATTCAATTTTTTCGAATGACTTGTAAACAAAAAGTGTTCAACCCTTTCTACAACAACTGTTTTATGACTCTTTTTGTTGTCCGGTACATACCGAGCAACGCGGAAGCACATTAACATTAATAAAATTTAATGTTTTTAAGTCATTTTGATTACGTGCTTTTCTCTCTGCTTGTCCATGTATGACTATGGTGCCCCCCAAGTGACCGAGCAAGATTCATAAGTCTTGGGTTATCCTCTTGGTCACTTGCCTACTAACCAGAGCTGTTCGTAATAACCTGTTCGGGGGTACTTGGGTTCGCCAAAACATACAAAGGTTTCATTCACTGCTAACAATCCATGAAATAAATCACTAATTAGCAAGATAGTCACTGTAAAGGTAAGGCTTGTAAAAATTGACAGAAAGCGTGTCTTATTGATTAAAAGTTAACCATACAAGCTACATTGCTACTATGTAGCTTACATTCGTAAATATTAATTATTAAAATAAATGGGCAAATCGTGCCATTGCATAATTAATGTAACTAATTTCAGCTGGTCAGTGGTATGGGTAGTTTGAGCTTGTACCAGCCAGTTAATGATCACTTAAAAGTGATCTTTATTGGTAGTGCTTCCTTAGTTGTTCCCCATTCAAGTAACGGGGGACAAATACTAACTAGAGATCTTCGTCATATTGTGCTAGTTTGTACGTGCCAGGTGGTACAATCTTTGTGACCTGGTAAGGGCCTTCCAAGCTTGGCCCTAGGACTCCTGCCAAGGCATCCCGAGTTTCATGGAATATAGTTCGCAGGACAAGGTCTCCCACATTGAACTTTTGTTCCTTAACTCTGGAATTGAAGTACCGTGCAACTTTTTGCTGGTGGGCAGCCAGGCATATATTGGACTTTTCACGTCTTTCTACAATTTGGTCTAAGGACTCAGCCAGCAATTGGTGGTTACGATCCTGGACGTACACCGTACGTCTGTGAGAAGGTGGAGTCATCTTGACTAGAAACATTGCATCATACCCATACGTGAGTGCAAAGGGGGTATCACTAGTAGCTGTTCGCTTGGTAGTCCTTTTTGACCAGAGTACCTTAGGCAATTTCTCAGGCCAGTTTTGTTTAGCCAGTTCTAGACACTTCTTCAGGGTGTCCTTGAGAGTTTTGTTAACTGCTTCGTCTTGCCCATTTGCTTGAGGGTGCAAGACTGTTGAGAAACTTTTTGGGATGCTATGCTTTGCACAGAAATCAGTAAAAAGTTGACTGTCAAACTAGGTGTTGTTGTCGCACACTATCTTCTTAGGTAGACCAAATCTACAGATTATACTTTTCACCACAAATTCCACTAGTTTTTTGGAAATGATGGTTGCCAGTGCCTCGACTTCCATCCATTTGGTGAAGTAGTCAACTGCAACGACTGCATATTGTACTCCTCCCTTTCCTTTTGGTAACCTACTAATGAGGTCAATCCCCCAAATAGTGAAGGGCCACGGGCTCTACATTTGAGTGAGCTCATTTGGTGCTGCTTGGGGTATCTTGGCATATCTCTGACACTTGTCCAATCTTCGAACATATGCAAAGGCATCTTCGTTCATAGTTGGCCAAAAGTAACCTTGTCTTAAAATCTTCTTAGACAGACTTTGCCCCCCTGCAAGGTTCTCACAAAAGCCCTCATGTACTTCCTCCAGCAGCCATCCTGATTCTGTTTGGGTGACAAACCTGAGTAATGGCATGGAGAATCCTCTTCTATAGATAACTCCGTCCAAGATTATATACCGAGGAACTCATTAATTTTTTGGATTCATTGCGACTATTGGGTAGGATGTCGTGTTCTAGATAAGCTGCGATCGTGGTCATCCAGGATGAAGTGTTCTTAATAAGAAAGATTGGTTCTGGTAGGTTGATACTTGGTTCTGCTAGTTATTCAATAGGGACAAGGTTCTAGGATGGAGTGTCCATCACAACACTGCTGGTTAGTCTAACCAGTGCATCTGCTGTGGCGTTTTGCTCTCTTGTTATCTGTTGGATATCGTACCACTTAAGCTAAGCAAGCCGGTCTTTGATCTTATCAAGATAGGCCATCATTTTTCCCCCGAGCACTGTACTCTCCAAGGATTTGATTGACAACCAATTGCAAATCACTATATATGTCCAAGACTTCAGCCTTTACTTCCTTGGCTAACCTCAGCCCCGCGATTAATGCTTTGTACTCTGCTTCATTATTGGATGCTTTAAATCCAAAACGAAGTGCACAATTGATGCATTTCCCTTCAGGAGTGATTAATGTTTGACTGACCCCACACACCTGATCATTAGATGAGCCATCAACGTGCAACGTCCATACCTAGGGTTCCTCGTTGGAATGAACAATATTGGTCGTTGGGTTCTCAGTGTTCTGTTCAGTAGCTTTGGCAGTGGTCCAGACTCCTATGACTGCTCGGCCATTTCTTCATCTACATCTAGAATACCAGTACATTTGGCTACAAAATCTACAAGAGCTTGGCCTTTAATTGCTGTTCGGGGCTGGTAAGTGATTTCATACTGTCCGAGCTCTATAGACCATTTTAGTAACCGACAAAAGGTGTCTGGTTTTACCAGGACTTGACGCAATGGTTGGTCAGTAAGAACCTTTATGGGATGACCTTGGAAGTATAGGCAAATTTTTTTGGATGACAGGAGTAGGCAGTAAGTTAATTTTTCAATTAGAGGATACCTATTCTCGGCTTCGACCAGCCTTTTACTGACATTGTAAACCGGATAATGGGTCTTGTTTTCTTCTCTGACCAGGATTGCACTAACAGAGTGTTGGGTTACTGCCAAGTATATGCAAAGTACTTCACCCTCCAGAGGTTTTGAAATGATAGGGGGTTATGCCAGCTGCTGTGTTAGACATTGGAAGGCTTGTTTGCACTCTTCAGTCTATTCAAATTTCTTTGTGCCTATGAGGATATTAAAAAACGAAATACACCTATCAGTTAATTTGGACACGAATCTGTTGAGTGTTGCTATTCGTCCTGTTAGACTCTACACGTCATTGATCCTAGCTTGTGAGGGCATGTCCAGCAATGCCTTTATCTTTTTGCGGTTTACTTCAATTCCTCGGGAGGTTACTATAAACCCCATGAATTTTACCGACCCCACACCAAATGTAACGCCTTGGTTAATCCAAGACCGTTACTGTGAGCTTTGAATCGTGCTTAACTCGTTAATCGAGTTATTTGGTTATAAATGTTCATCTAGGTGTTATTAATAGGCTAAGGTGGAAAATCAATCAAAAGGAAATAATATAATTTATTTAAAACATAAAACTGTTCATGGGCCCATAAAAATGTTTACAAGTTATTTACAATACAAAATGGTCACTACAATGTAAAAATTACAACCCGCTGACCTAAGCGGAAAAAATAGGGTTAACCACCTAGTTCCTCCGAGAAACTCCTTGGCCTTGGTGGTCAAGTGGCTGCATATGTACACATCACCATCTAAGATCTCCACTCAAGGTCAGCTGAGTTTTTCTTTCCCTTTAACTGCACCACATAGCACCCATGAGCCAAAGCCCAACAAGAAAACTCATTACTGCATATAAATAATATCAAATGATGATCATGACAATCATACAGAGCTTATAGCCCTGAATAGATGAGTGAATAACACTTTAAGGTTCTATTTAACCATGATGGGGCTTATAGCCCTAATCAGATGAGTGACTGATGAGCAAGTCACTAACGTAAACCAGATGAGTGACTGATGAGTAAGTTACTAGCGTAAACCAGATGAGTGATTGATGAGTAAGTCACTAGCATAAACAAATGAGTGACTGATGAGTAAGTCACTACGGGGCTCAGCACCCAAAGCCATGTGATGATGTAGTCACCAGGGCCTTCTGGCTCTGGCTCTAAGTGACTAGCCATAGGCTAGACAAGCGGTTTTAGTTTTCATCGAACTTGAGGTCGGTCTAGCATTAATGCTCATGATGAGTCATTCAATGCAGATGTCAATTAGATCTAATATTTTCAGCTTGCATTAAACATGCTAAGTCTGTTCTTGACTCTTAAGCCAATACCATATGACTAGTGCTCAGTACTACTGCCGAACTTGATTAGTGAGTCACAGCTTCACAGTTAATACTAACACCATTGCCAATTCTGACTAATTAGTCAGTGTCATTCATAAGTAAGCAAGATTTGCTAAGCATTTGATATGCAATCAATGTCCACATTTAAACACTCAACATTCCTCAATGATGGCCATGCATTTCACATATGGGGTGCAATTTTCTTACCTCTGGTTCGAGCGAGAAATAGAAAAAAAAAGGAACCTTGAGAATGATCGATCTTTTGATTCCTTGGCGTTCACCTAGTCATAACCAATTATAACTTGCATTAGTGAAAATCAACAATAAAAAGGGTCTTGACCTAAACCTCACTCCCGGGACCCCGAACTGTACCCTACCGGTGAGTAGATTCGATTTCGAGCCTTAAGAATTGAAACCCGAGCCAAAAACCCTCAAAAATGCCCAAAACAAGAATCTGGAAAAATAGGGTAGCGCTATAGCGCTACCCCCCTAGCGCCCCAGCGCCCTTGGCAGAGGAGAATCCCTCTTTGCTAGAGCTGTAGCGCCCACTGATGGGCGCTGTAGCGCTACAACCAGGGTTTTCAACCCTAGTTTTCCCATCCTTCGACACCTCTATTTCCAACCTAAAATACCAACTTCCAAACCTCATTTAAAGTCCTAAATGAACCCAAAAACCATCCACACATTTCCTAGGCATCCTAACCCAAGTAACCCTAGCCAAAAACTCCCATAAATTCCCAATATCAACTGTAGAAAACGAAGCTGAAATCCAAAACAAAAATAGAGCAAACCAAAGTATTAATGGCTAGAAACTTACCTCAAGCTCATTTTAGAACCCTCTTCAATGGTGGAACACAATTCTAAGCCCCCAAGGTCCATTTCCCTAGCTTGAATCCTCAAAAGAAGCTCAAAAATCCAAGAAGAAAAGAGGAGGAAATGATGTACGGGAGCAGAGTTCTTGATACTCTGTTTTGGCTAAGCTCCTAAAACCTTCAATGGCTTATACATATCCTAGGGTGAAAAGACTTAACTACCCCTAAGCTATTTAAAATCCTTTAAACGCTCCCAAGGGTAAAATCGTCCTTTCCCACCTATTTCGTTAATCATAATTAACACCCTTCAATTCTCGTTATTCCAAAAATTATCAAATACCAATAATTCATATCTCATTAACCTTTAATTCTCGGTGTTGACGCGGTTCTTCGCCAACAGGTAATTAAGAAATGAAGAGAAAGGGATTAGTGCTAAGTGTGAACCGAAACAGATATAAGATCTTAGAAAAGGAAAGAGGTGACACAAGACACGTTTTTGAGTCGTTCAAAGGTTAAAATCCTTCTACTCCACTAGTCAGTATTATTGCTCTATACTGGATATTTGATTACAGGGCCTTTTTTACAATAGAGAATCCAACCCTTATAAAAGTCCCAGGGTCTCCATATTTATAGGAGAAGGCACCTGGGAGTTGGTAAGAAGGTCACCCCGTGACCCTCTTATCTATCACATCAACTCTGTGACATTCATGATTAATTCCTAAACCTGACACATTAGTATGGTCAAATCGATAGGTAAGGAGATAATGGGCCGCACGGCCCAACCCATTCGTGGGTGTCTGAATACGCACGTTCCTGCTACGTGTCCGAGAAGTCAGGGGCATATCAGACACGTGATGTCTGATATATGCACATTTACCTTGCGTGTGTTGACTTTACAAAGGGTCACAACCTTCATACCCAGTTCGTACCGCGAGCTGGATACTTAACTCGACCATAGGCCTTCAGAATCCGGGGTCAAGTCTTGTGCAATCTTGGCGAACCCTTGAGTTTCCTCGAGCTAAGTAGGTACGACCTAATGACAGAAGCTCCGGTATGCGGGACGTCCACGAGATAACTATGATTAGGCCGCGGCTCGGCTCGCTAATCAGCTTGTGGGAAAAAATAGGGCATACATCTGCCCCCCAAGCCCCTGCTCATGGTATGCCACGTCGGGTAAGACTGCAGTAGGGGCTTTTAGGCTTCCCCATGAACTCTTCATATTCCACCTCTTACGCAGGCGCCTGATACGTGGAACATCGTGGTTGGTGACGGTACGCCTTACGAGAACCGCATTAAATGGCCTAGCCTATGCTCAGCCGTCGTTCCGTATTTTGAGTGGAGGGCCTCGGATCCCTCATCAGGGCCATCCAATGGCCCTTTACACGTGACCCTTCACGTATATAAAAAGGGGTGGCCACCCTACGCACGGGCCACCATTTCATTTGAAATTTTTCCGAATCTCTTCTTCTTCTCTCTTCATCTCAGAAGAAAAAAAAAACCCTCTTCTCTGTGACTGCTATACTCAGCGTTCAAGAGGCTCAGACGTCAGGATTTCTTCAAAGCTTTGGATGCCGGTACTCTGACGAAGCTTTCACCCAGGCAATACCTTCATCCACCTCCCAGTAAAACACTGTAAGTTCCCTGACCATGTGTGTTTTGGAAATATATTTCACTGTAGCTTAGGTAAATATTTTACTGTAGCCGCATGCATGGTTTTACTGGGTTTTTTCGATATGAAGGGCGAAAGCCCCTTTTTAGGCTAGGGTACCTTTGCTGTAGGAAATCGTTTAAGAGTATGGTTTATAGGATGCTTTTTCTGGGGAAAATTTATGGGTAGGAGTTTTGGAACTTTTGGGTGCAAAACCGGGTAGCTTAGGGAACACGCTTCACAGGCGGTTTTGCATTTTTTGCCTACTGAAACTTTCCCCCCAAGGAAAATTCTATCCTGACCCTCCTGACACACGAATTCCGAGTAATCGGGGATCTGTTGGGAGCACAGGCGCGTGTTCATCGAACCGCGTGGTCCCACTCTCAACGGGCTGGGCTTACCTCAGCTCGTGCAAATAACATTTGATTTTTCCTCACGCTTGGGTCGCCTTTTCTGAAATGTTTTCTTTTGTTCATTAGGCGACCAAATGGCACTGAAAAGGAACGCCCCCAAGAAGACCATCAGCAGCTTGGCCTCACAGTAGGACAAAGGAAAGGCGGTGATGCCGGACTCCCCAATCCCCAACTTTGGGCCGGCGGTGGAGCAGGAGGTCGAGGTCGCCTCAGACGCCTTCTTTGAGCCAGAGAGGATCGTCTCAAAGGTCACCGACCAGACGAAGATCAAAAAAATCTTTCTCTCCCACAACATCGCCATGGGGAGAGCATCCATGGTGGCTCGACCTGCCGCAGAGGGCGAGCGGAGCTGTGCGCCGCTCGACGAGTCGTTCGCGGACTGGAGCGGCAAACATTTTAAGGCGGGGGCCTTCCTCCTGCTGGATCAGTATTTTGCTGATCTCCTTAATTACGTGGGGTTGGCCCCATTTCAGCTCCCCCCAAACTTCTATCGTTTATTGGCGGGGTTGAAATACTTGTTTCAGAAGCATGAGTGGGAGGTCCCCACTCGTGCGGATATCTTATACTTTTTCTGCCTCAAGGCCAGCCCGGACCAGTGACGGCGAGGCGACGGGTTTTACTACTTAACCCGATTTCCCAATACGGCTGCGATCATCGAGCTGCCCAGCCACCCCAATGACTTCAAGGACCAGTTCTTCATGTCGACGGGGTTCAGAAACTGCGAGCTCCACTACTTCAATCACCTTCGTAAGTGTTTGTTTGTTTTTTTTTTATCCATAGCTCGGAAGTTAAGTGTCACTTTTGCTCCTCCCCTATCCTTTTCTGACTTAGACCAATCATGCAGCCATCTGTGACCCTCGGGGCCCAATATGAGACACTGGCGGGCTTTCCCCCCAGTGAGAAAGATTACCGCGCGCTCGTAACGGACGAGACGATGGTGGCCTGCAAGCTGATTTTCCCAAATCAGACTTTGAACCTCAGGAGGCCCCGGGGGCTTCCCCCAGCTCACGACACCAGACCCATCATCGTGGAGGAGGTCGCAGAAGACGAGGATGAGGAGGACGAGGGCGACGAAGTTCCCCTCGTGAGGAATAGGAAGCGGACCTTGGAGATCGTCCTGGGGACGGGCGAGGAGAGGATCCAATCCGGAGTAGCTGCGGGTCCTTCTGGCCAAGGTAACCCTTACATGTTTAGGAGTCTAGATAGGGCCACAGCAGACCCCCGGCTGGCTAGGTTCAATCCTACGCAGCTCGTCCATCGTCACCGAAGCGATCTGGACCTGAACACAACCCTGCTCCATTGTGTTGACTGGCTTGTGCTGGACTATCAAGATAGGCGGCCTAGGGGTACCGTAGTAGTAGATAACACCCTAGCCTTTAGGTCGATCCTATTCGAGGAGTATGGGAGCAACCTTCGTACATGGCCCTCACTCCGGAGGGGCGTCGCAGCTCTGGGGATTAGGCAATATGTAGAGGAATCTACCCCTGAGTTAGACCCGGACCTGGAACTTGCGCTAGCTCGGGAAGTAATCGACTTAGATTCTTCTTCTAGCCCGGGGGGTAGGATTCCCTTAGTACACATACTTGAATTTTTCTTTATCCCTTCGCTTTTGTTTTTACATGATCGTTAATTCTCGTACTAACCATGTTTTTGCCTTGGCAGAAGATATGTCTCAGCCCGAGGAGAGCCTGCAAGGTGCGGTTTTCGGAGGGAACGCCGCCGCGGGAACAAGAGCGAAGAGGCTTCGGACGCCCAAGAACGTCGCTGGGACACCCACCAAGTCCCCTGCGAAGGAGAAGGATCAAGCCCCAGCTGCACAGGTCGCGGGAGCGGTCCTTCCTGCTGCAGGGGGAAGCAATATGCCTCCACCGACTCCGCGAGCTCCACTCGCTGCCTGGGATGTGGGAACGGAGGTCGGGACATCGGCCATCGTACCTTCCGATGTACGCATCCCAGTCAATCCCCAGGACCTGGAGAAGATCCCCGAGGCCTTTCGGGGAACGGTGTATGAGTCGGCGAACTACGCCGTCAGGCACATATACAAGTTCACCGAGAAGGAGCTCCGGGCCATCGAGACAATGAGCCCGGTGGGCGTGCTGGAATCTACACTAGGCATGGCCATGACAGTAAGCTAACCTTAACCTTTTTGTGGTTTTTTACATTGTTATATTTTGCCCTGTTTTTATCTTTCTTCTAAGGCAATCGTCTTTCCGTCTTCGCAGAGCGTTGTCGCCCTTCACCGGAGCATCATCAGGACCAAAACTCAGCTCGGGGACATGAGGGACGAGCATCAGACTACCCTGCAGGCGGCCAAGGATGCCCTGGCGGCCTCGCAGGTCGAGCTGGAGAAAACTCGTTTGAAGGTCCAAGAGCTCGAGACCTCCCTTGCCACCTCGAGGACGGACCTAGACGCCGTGAAGACTGAGGTCCAGGCCGCCCAGGCTGCCCTAGAGGCCGAGCGAAAAAATTTGGAAAAGTCCATGGAAGATCTGTTCTACCACTGCTGGGCCTACAATCCAGATGCAGACTTCTCCTTCATGTCAGCGAGCCTCTGGGAGCGCTTGCTGGTGAAGTTCCAAGCTCGCCTTGATAAAGAGGCGCCCTCGGAGACCGGGGATGGTTCTGGCACGGCTGAGCGAGGCGAGACGGCGACCTCCAAGGGCCCACCTAGCGGAGCTTAGGGAGTTTCTTCTCTTGTGCCCCCCAATATTTTTTAAATAATTTTTATGTAACCTTTGCATGAGGTGCTTTCACCTCGAGACAATTTGCTTTAACGCTTTTAATTGATCATCTCTTTTTTGCCTTTATGCACTTCGGCTACAATTTCTTGAAAAACTTAGTTTATGCTGATCTTTTTCCATATCTTGAGCTCTTTAGGGAGAACAACGATCCATAGACTTAAACCAACTTCTAAGTTTTATGACCCGGTTAGGAACAGGAACGTAATTTGAAAACTTAGTTCGCGTTAACTTTTATCCATATCTCGAGCTCTTTAAGAAGAACAGCGATCAATAGATTTAAATCAACTTCTAAGTTTTATGACCCGGTTAAGACCAGGAACTTAATTTGAAAACTTAGTTCGCGTTAACTTTTATCCATATCTCAAGCTCTTTAAGAAGAACAGCGATCAATAGATTTAAATCAACTTCTAAGTTTTATGACCCGGTTAAGACCAGGAACTTAATTTGAAAACTTAGTTCGCGTTAACTTTTATCCATATCTCGAGCTCTTTAAGAAGAACACCGATCAATAGATTTAAATCAACTTCTAAGTTTTATGACCCGGTTAAGACCAGGAACTTAATTTGAAAACTTAGTTCGCGTTAACTTTTATCCATATCTCGAGCTCTTTAAGAAGAACAGCGATCAATAGATTTAAATCAACTTCTAAGTTTTATGACCCGGTTAAGACCAGGAACTTAATTTGAAAACTTAGTTTGCGTTAACTTTTATCCATATCTCGAGCTCTTTAAGAAGAACAACGATCAATAGATTTAAATCAACTTCTACGTTTTATGACCCGGTTAAGACTAGGAACTTAATTTGAAAACTTAGTTCGCGTTAACTTTTATCCATATCTCGAGCTCTTTAAGAAGAACAGTGATCAATAGATTTAAATCAACTTCTAAGTTTTATGACCAGGTTAAGACCAGGATATGACTTAGTTAGCGTTAATCCTTATCAATATCTCATGTTTTTTTTAAGAAAAACCATGGTCAATCGATATGAATCAACTTCTAAGTCATTAAGGAGACCTGGTTATATCCAGGTACCATATGCCCTCCAAGTAACTGGGAAAGGGTCTTTCATAGTTACTTTAGATTACACTTGCAAACATACATAAAAACTGATTCTCATTAATACATAAAAAGTGGCCTTACAAGTGAATTACTGATAATATTTCTTTAAGTGGATGGCGTTCCAAGTGTGCGGGACCGCCCCTCCATTAAGCCGGGCTAACTTATAAGTTCCCTCCTTAATGATTTTGATGACCTGGTATGGTCCTTCCTAGTTTGGTCCCAAAACTCCATCTTTGGGATCTTTCCCGGCCAGGAAAACTCTCCTTAGGACCAGGTTGCCAACACTGAAGGCACGCTTTTTGACCTTGGCGTTGAAGTAGCGAGTGATTTTCTGCTGATAATGGGCGAGCTGGAGTTGTGAATCCTATCGCCTTTCATCAACTAGATCGAGGGAATTGCACAGGAGCTCGTGGTTTTGATCTTGGTCGTAAGACTGGACTCTATGCGAAAGCACCTTAATTTCCACAGGGAGGACAGCCTCACTCCCAAAGGTTAGGGAAAAGGGAGTATGACCCGTAGGAGTCCGATGTGAGGTCCGGTACGCCCATAGGACCTGGGGGAGCTGTTCTGGCTAGACCCCCTTTGCTTCGTCTAATCTCTTCTTGAGGCTCGCCTTTAGGGTCTTGTTGACAGCTTCGACCTGGCCATTCACCTGAGGATAGGCCACGGAGGAGAAACTTTTCACAATTCCGTGCCTCTCGCAAAACTCGGTGAACAGGTCGCTGTCGAACTGGGTGCCGTTGTCGGAAATGATCTTCTTGGGTAGGCCGAATCGACAGATGATGCTTTTAACCATGAAGTCCAGCACCTTTTTGGACGTTATCATTACCAAAGGTTCTGCCTCAGCCCATTTAGTGAAGTAGTCGATGGCTACCATGGCGTAACGGACCCCGCCTTTTCCAGTGGGGAGGGCGCCAACCAAGTCTATCCCCAAAATGGCAAATGGCCATGGGAAAGAGATCATCTTCAGCTCGACTGGAGGAGCTCAGGCAACTGCAGAGAACCGCTGGCACTTGTCGCACTTCTTCACGTACGAGATCAAGTCTTTGGACAGAGTTGGCTAGTAATATCCTTGCCTCAGGACCTTTAAGGCCAAGCTTTTCCCCCAATGTGGTGTCCGCAAAATCCTTCGTGCACTTCCTGTAGGATGGACTTTGCTTCGCTTGGAAGAACACACCGGAGGAGAGGTAGGGAGTGCCCACGTCGGTACAACAGCCCATCGACTATCACATACCGAGGAGCTTGATACAGGACTCACCGTGCATCGTTACGTCCTTCAGGTAGCTTGCCCTCGATGATGTATTCAAGGATGGGGGTCATCCAGGTCGGCCTGGCATCGATCATCTCGACCTTCATCCTGACATCTTCTACGCTTGGTTTCTCCAAGAATTCGACTGGTACTAGCCCCAAGGTCTCCGTTTCTGTAGAGGTGGCGAGCTTGGCGAGAGCGTCTGCGTTAGCGTTCTACTCCCGAGGTATCTGTTCGATCGAGCCTCGCTCAAACACGGACAGCTCAACTTTTACCTTTGCCAGATAGGCAGCCATCTTGGGTCCCCGTGCTTGATATTCGCCCACAACCTGGTTGACGACGAGCTGGGAATCACTGAAGCACTGGACGGAGCTCGCCTTTAACTCCTGGGCTATCCTCAGTCCCCCCAGCAAAGCTTCGTACTCGGCCTCGTTGTTGGAGGTTTTGAATCCGAATCTTAGCGCCGAGTGGAATCTATATCCCTCAGGGGATATCAGAATGATTCCAGCTCCGGAGCCGTTCTTGTTGGAAGAACCATCTACAAAGATCCTCCACGAAGCCTGGGGCGAGCTGATTTGGGGTGAGTTCTCTGCGGGATCCTCCTGGAATCCCGTGCATTCTCCCATAAAATCGGCCAGGGCCTGACTTTTTATAGCAATTCGCGGAGTGTTTAGAATTTCGAATTGACTAAACTCGACGGCCCACTTTAACAAACGTCTCGATGCTTCAGGTATTTTCAAAACCTGCCTTAAAGGTTGATCGGTCATGACGTGAATCGAGTGGGACTGGAAGTACGGCCTGAGCTTTCGCGAAGCCGTGATGAGGCAGAACGCCAATTTCTCCATCTATGGGTATCAGGACTCAGCTCCAAGAAGTCTTTTGCTAATGTAGTAGACCGGCTTCTGAATTTGGTCCTCTTCTCGAACCAGAACGACACTAGCTGCGTCCTCAGTGACAGCCAGGTAGAGAAAAAGAGGCTCTCCTGCCTTTGGTTTGGATAGCACGGGCGGCTCAGCCAGATGTGCTTTCAGGTCGAGGAATGAGCATCAAGGATCCTAAGCTAGACTTGAAGATTGGCAAGGGATTAGCAAGAACACATCAAACATTGAGGTAAGTTTTAGAAATTTCAGTTTTAGGGTTTGACTGGTTTGAGCTGTGTATTTAAACTAAATAGATGGGGATTTTTGGGGAAATCAGGCCAAGGTTGAGAAGGAGCAAGCTAAGGAGGTCTAGGGTTCAACTCAAGGTCGAATTTCCATCCACGGTATGATTTCTAAGTCCTTAACTATGATGATTGACTGAATTTCTAGGTTTAGGGTTCATTATGGTAGATCTTGAGTTTTGGGTTGCTTGAGCTTGGGTTATGAGTTCTTGGGATGCTTGGGATGAGTGTGAGGTGTTGATAAGTTTGTTTTTGGGTTTGGGAAAGATTTGGACAAGTTTGGGGTTGAAATGGTTGAAAGAAATCGCAGAAAACGATTTTGGGTGTTGCCTGTCTGCAACTAGCGCTACAGCGCTAATCTTTGGGCACTGTAGCGCTAGGCCCTGTTTCTTGGGATGTGTGGTTCTGCTTGTAGCGCTATAGCGCCCTCTTAATAGCGCTGTAGCGCTGCACTGTTCACAGAAAGGGGTTTTTGGGCTTTTGTTGAGGGATTTTGACCTAGGGTTCGGGGCTCGATTCCACCACCTTGTTTTGGGGATCTAGGACTTCCCAGGGGCTCAGGATTGGTCCCGAGGCTAGGTTTTGGACTTGAGGTTTGGTAATGACTTTGACTTTTGGATTTTGTTTAGGTGAGTGCTAGGGCTCGTGTAGGAACGTGCTCGAGGAGTCAGGTGATCAAAGTTATCGAATTGAAAGGTAAGAAAACCGTAACACCCGAGAACAAGGCATGGGCCCACAGTGTTATTGCAGGGCATGGCACTAGATTGTATTATGTGTGAATGTATAACCTTAAATGAATTATTATATGTTTGAATGATTGTTTCGAAATGTACTATATGTGTGATTATAATGAAATGAATGGCTAAGGCCGAGAGCGGCGAAGGCCGAGAACGGCCTTGGGGTCGGAAGTAACACTTAGCACATGGAGTGCTTATAGCCAGGGTGGGACCCAATGGATACATGAGCTATCCTTACGGTAAGGACCGAGAACCCAGGCTTTGGTAAGGCCTCTGGGGCGCCATGGCCGTGCTTGTTCAGTCTGATGGTTTTCCTATTTATCAGTGAATTATATGTCAGCTATATTCTATGCGTATGTTATATACAATATGAGTTTTCTTGCTGGGCTTCGGCTCACGGGTGCTCTGTGTGGCAGGTAAAAGCAAAGAGTCAGTCAACCGGCCATGAGTATGGAGAGCGTGGGGGCGGCGCGTACATGTTCGGCCTGCCCGACTGCTTTGGTTGGGGGCATTTTGTCTATGGCTGTATTAACTTATTCTTTTGATAGTTAACTAGGTGTAAATCTATTTTTGAGTTGTAAATATTTTGTAAACCTTATTTTTGGGATCCCAAATGTTTGACACTTAATGTTTTCAATGAAACTAAGCATTTTCAAAGACTACAGCCTTAACTTCTGATCAAGTCACACTTTTGGTCTTAGAAACCTCGTAGAGTCAGTTAGTTGCACACTTTTCATTTTAAACTCACTTAGTAACGGCTCTAAGGTAGTAGGGCGTTACAACTTCGGCATTCGGGCCGAGGATGACAATCAGGGTCAGGACCCTCCACCTGCTCCTCAGAACTGGCAGCAGATATTAGCCGAAATGGAGGCTAGATTGAAGAAAACAGAGGAAGAACTTAGTCAGTTGAGGCAACAGGCTCCTCCACCAGTCATCGGGTTACCACTACAGCAGAGTGTAGCACCAGCTCCGGTTCAGCCTATGGTTGAGAACAGGGTGGAACCTCTGTATGAAAGATTCAGAAAACAACAACCTCCTACCTTTGAGGGGGGAACAGACCCACTACGGGCTGAGCAGTGGATGAATATGATTTCTGTAATCTTGGATTTCATGAGGGTTGAAGGAATGGAGAGGGTTGATTGTGCCAGCTATATGCTTAGAGATGATGCACGAATATGGTGGGATGTAGTAAGGCAGCGAAGGGATACTGCAACAATGACTTGGGAAGAATTCAAGAGCATTTTTAATGAGAAATACTACAGTGTAGCAGTTCAAGCTGCGAAGGCTGATGAGTTTATCAACCTGACTCAAAGCAGGTTATCAGTCACCGAGTACGCCCTGATATTTGATAGATTGGCGAAGTTTGCGCCAGAGCTAGTGCCGACTGATGCGGCCAGGAGAGATAGGTTTATACGGGGATTGAATGTGATGATCGCCCATGATGTGAGTATTACATTGGCTCCAGAGACTACTTATGCACAAGTGGTGGATAAGGCCTTTACTGCTGAGAGGGCTGAGGATCAGATCTGGAAGGATAGCACTGCTAGGCGCGATACCAGAAGGATAGTGCCTCCTTCTTCTGGGCCTAGTCGGGGCAGCGGCCCCAGTGAGCAGAAAAGAAGAGTACCAGATTCATTTGTTCCTTATGGTTTTGATAGGAGGGTTCGCGATTCTGTTGGTGGCCGTCAGGGCAGAAATGACAACTGGAGGAGCTTTCCGATGTGTCCTCGATGCAGGAGACAGCATCAGGGCAAGTGCCGGACCAGGGCATGTTTTATTTGTGGGAGCACCAATCACTTGAAGAAAGACTGCCCACAAGCTAAGAAAGAGGAGCCAAAGCAGGGAGACAGCCTCGCTCCTGCTAGGGTTTTCACTTTGACTCAGACTGAGGCAGAGGCCAGTCCCTCAGTTCTGACAGGTCAGATTTTTAGCGCCGGTTCTTTGTATACTGCATTGATTGGTTCGGGTGCTGCTCACTCATTTGTATCTGCTAGGGTGATTGATCAGCTTTGTAGACCTAGTATTTTGTATGCTAGGGGTTTTCAGACTTTATTGCCAACAGGAGAACTGGTAGTCTCTAGGAGGTGAGTTAGAGCATTGCCAGTAGTAATAGACGGTAGGGAATTGTTTGTTGACTTGATTGAACTAGATATGGACGATTTTGATATAATACTAGGAATGGATTGGTTAACGCGGTATGGAGAAACAATTGACTGTAAGCGACGAATGGTGACCTTTGAACCAGTAGGCGAGGTACCCTTTGTGTTTGTGGGAGCGGTGAATGGACCGCGGGTGCCTATGATCTCAGCACTAAAGGCTAGAGACCTGATGCAGGAGGATTGGATAGGATTCCTAGCGAGTATTGTAGATTCCTCAAAGGTGGCAGCAGGGGACCGAATGAAACTAGAGTGCTCTGTGAGTTTCCAGACTTGTTTCTAGTAGATCTGCCAGGATTGCCGCCACAGCTGGAGATTGAGTTCGTCATAGAGTTGGCTCCGGGAGTAGAGCCAGTGTCCAAGGCACCTTACAGAATGGCTCCGGCAGAATTAAAGGAATTGAAGATTCAGTTGCAGGAACTACTGGATTTGGGGTTTGTCAGACCGAGTTTCTCGCCATGGGGTGCTCCATTAATATTTGTTAAGAAAAAGGATGGATCGCTCAGGATGTGCATTGACTACAGGGAGTTGAATAAGTTGACCATCAAGAACAAGTATCCGTTACCTAGGATTGACGATCTATTTGATCAACTTCAAGGGAGTATAATGTTTTCAAAGATTGATCTCCGATCAGGCTATTATCAGTTGAGGATCAAAGAAGAGGACGTACCAAAGACTGCTTTTCGGACACGGTATGGGCATTATGAATTTCTGGTTATGTCCTTTGGATTAACCAATGCCCGAGCAGCATTTATGGATTTGATGAACAGAATTTTCAAAGATTATCTCGATAAGTTTGTGATTGTATTTATTGATGATATCCTAGTGTACTCCCAGTCAGAGACAGAGCATGAGCATCATCTGCGCCTGGTGTTGCAACGGCTGAGAGAGCATAAGCTATATGCTAAGTTTATCAAATGCGAGTTCTGGTTATCGCAAGTTTCATTTCTGGGCCATATTATCAGTAAGGATGGGTTACTGGTCGACCCAAGCAAGACGGAAGCAGTAAGAGATTGGCCTAGACCAAGCAGTGTTCCTGAAGTTAGAAGTTTCCTTGGACTAGCAGGTTACTACCGGCGGTTTGTAGAGGGGTTCTCTAGAATTGCTACTCCATTGACAGAATTGACAAGAAAGAAGACCAAGTATGTGTGGACAGATCGATGTGAGAACATCTTTAAAGAGTTGAAGCGGCGGTTGATTACTGCACCAGTGCTGAGCCTGCCAACAGATGATGAGAAGTTTGTGGTCTACTGTGACGCTTCTAGACAGGGTCTGGGATGCGTGTTGATGCAGGCTGGGAAAGTGATAGCGTATGCATCAAGGCAATTAAAGGAGTACGAGCAGAGATATATCACGCATGACCTGGAGTTAGCTGCAGTGGTATTTGCACTTAAGGTTTGGAGACACTATCTGTATGGTGGGAGATGCGAAATATACACTGATCACAAAAGTTGAAAGTATTTCTTTACCCAGAAGGACTTGAATATGCGCCAGAGGCGGTGGCTAGAGTTGGTAAAGGATTACGATTGCGATATCCTATACCATCCTGGGAAGGCTAATGTAGTGGCTGATGCATTAAGCCGGAGGGGCCCAGGACAGCTGTATAGTTCGAGGCAGATATCTGATAGACTAGCTGGAGAGATGACCAGAGTAGGTATAGAGTTAGTGGTTGGTAGGTTAGCCAACATTACTCTTCAGTAAACTCTCCTCGAGAGGATTAAGGAAGCAAAAGGAATGGATCCCCAGTTAGTTGAACGTAGAGAGAATGTCCTAACTGGAGCAGCTAAGGACTTCTCTATTTCTGAGATGGGTTTATTGAAGTACAAAGGACAGATTTGTGTTCCGATTGATCCAGATATTCGGTGGGAGATTCTGGATGAGGCTCATACCACTCCCTACTCTTTGCACCCAGGTTCTACGAAGATGTACCATGACTTGAAAGTTTTGTATTGGTGGTCAGGCATGAAGAGGGACGTGGTAGACTATGTGGCTAGATGCTTAACCTGTCAGCAGATTAAGGCTGAACATCAGAGGCCAGCAGGATTATTACAGCCTCTAGGGATTCCCGAGTGGAAATGGGAAGATATTTCCATGGACTTTGTGGTTGGGTTGCCAAAGACCGTGGGTCAGCATGACTCGGTGTGGGTGATTGTGGACAGGTATACTAAGTCCGCCCACTTCTTGCATGTGAGGACAACTTATACTATGGAGTAGTATGCAGAGCTTTATGTGAAGGAGATTGTTCGACTTCATGGGGCTCCGAGGTCAATAGTATCCGACAGAGACCCCACTTTCACTTCCAAGTTTTGGAAGAGCCTACAGAAGGCAATGGGCACATAGCTTCGGTTTAGTACTGCTTATCATCCTCAGACGGATGGACAGTCTGAGAGGACAATCCAGATACTGGAGGACATGTTACGAGCTTGTGTGTTGGATTTTGGGGGATCTTGGAGTAGGTATCTCCCTCTGATTGAGTTCTCGTACAATAATAGTTATCAGGCGACTATCGGAGTGGCTCCGTATGAGATGATGTATGGAAGAAAGTGCAGATCACCGATTCACTGGGATGAGGCAGATGAGAGAAGGTATTTAGGTCCTGAGATGGTTCAGAGGACCAATGAGGCACTTGAGAAAATTAGAGCTCGTATGCTCGCCTCCCAGAGTCGCCAGAAGAGTTATTCAGATCAGAGACGCAGGAGCGTGGAATTTCAGGTCGGTGATCATGTATTCCTCAGGGTTTCACCCCTGAGAGGAGTAAAACGATTCGGCATTCGGGGCAAGCTGAGTCCCAGGTTTGTTGGCCCCTTTGAGGTTTTGGAACGAGTTGGGGAGGTGGCTTACAGGTTAGCAATGCCTCCAGCTCTATCAGGGGTTCATGACGTGTTTCATGTATCCATGCTCCGGAAGTATGTATCGGATACTACTCATGTGTTGAGCTATGAGAACTTGGAGTTGTATCGGGATTTATCATACGAAGAAAAGCCTGTTCAGATCCTTGATAGAAAGGACAAAGTCTTGAGGAACAAGACCATCGCCTTGGTTAAAATATTGTGGAGGAATAGCAAGGAGGAAGAGGCGACGTGGGAATTGGAGTCGGATATGCAGGAGCGGTACCCCGAGTTGTTCAGGTAAATTTCGAGGACGAAATTTTCATGAGGAGGGGATAGTTGTAACGACCCAAATTCGCTAATAAGGCTTAAGGGCCTTGATTAGTGTGCCTGGAGGGCATAATGGGATTTTGTGTGTGACTTTAATGAGTTAATGCATGATTATGATTTAATGCATGTTATATGACTATTTGAGATGCATGACTATGTGTATTAGTATGCATGTAGACCTGATTATCTTAGAAAGAGCATAATTGTAATTTGGCCATTTTGGGCATGACTGTGTTGATATCTGTGATCTGTGACTCGAGACGATCCTAGAATGAGCGGGATAGCGGAAAAGTCAAAGCGGGAATTTATACCCGGCTTGGGGTTAAGCCTGGGGAGTTTAAATGGGAATTTGGAAAATATATTGAGGTTAATCTTGATGATGAGGGATATATATTTGGTGATTAATCAGGTATTGGGTAGCAAGCGGGAAATTATTAGAGACACTCGAGGAATTAGTGGGAATTGGGTAAAATGACTAACATGGCCCTACATGGACAAAAAGGTTTAGAATTAACAGGGAGGGCATTTTGGTCTCTAGGCTTTTTAGAGATAAGTTAAAGGAAGCTTTTTACTTAGTGGAATTAGTGGAAAGTGTGATAAGGCTGTAGAAAAGAAAGAAGAAGGAAGAAAAAGAAAAGAGAGAGAATCAGTGTGGGTTTTCTTCAAAGGGTCGGTTTGTGGTTCTCCCACCATTTCCCTTCATTTTTCTTGGAGCTAAGCTCAGTGGTGAGCTAGGGTAAGCTGAGCATCAAGGATCCTAAGCTAGACTTGAAGATTGGCAAGGGATTAGCAAGAACACATCAAACATTGAGGTAAGTTTTAGAAATTTCAGTTTTAGGGTTTGACTGGTTTGAGCTATGTATTTAAGCTAAATAGATGGGGATTTTTGGGGAAATCAGGCCAAGGTTGAGAAGGAGCAAGCTAAGGAGGTCTAGGGTTCAACTCAAGGTCGAATTTCCATCCACGGTATGATTTCTAAGTCCTTAACTATGATGACTGACTGAATTTCTAGGTTTAGGGTTCATTATGGTAGATCTTGAGTTTTGGGTTTCTTGAGCTTGGGTTATGAGTTCTTGGGATGCTTGGGATGAGTGTGAGGTGTTGATAAGTTTGTTTTTGGGTTTGGGAAAGATTTGGACAAGTTTGGGGTTGAAATGGTTGAAAGAAATCGCAGAAAACGATTTTGGGTGTTGCCTGTCTGCAACTAGCGCTACAGCGCTAGTCTTTGGGCGCTGTAGCGCTAGGCCCTGTTTCTTGGGATGTGTGGTTCTGCTTATAGCGCTATAGAGCCCTCTTAAGAGCGCTGTAGTGCTGCACTGTTCACAGAAAGGGGTTTTTGGGCTTTTGTTGAGGGATTTTGACCTAGGGTTCGGGGCTCGATTCCACCACCTTGTTTTGGGGATCTAGGATTTCCCGGGGGCTTAGGATTGGTCCCGAGGCTAGGTTTTGGACTTGAGGTTTGGTAATGACTTTGACTTTGACTTTTGGATTTTGTTTAGGTGAGCGCTAGGGCTCGAGTAGGATCGTGCTCGAGGAGTCAAGTGATCAAAGCTATCAAATTGAAAGGTAAGAAAACCGTAACACCCGAGAACAGGGCATGGGCCCACAGTTTTATAGCAGGGCATGGCCCTAGATTGTATTATGTACGAATGTATAACCTTAAATGAATTATTATATGTTTGAATGATTATTTCGAAATGTACTATATGTGTGATTATAATGAAATGAACGGCTAAGGCCGAGAGCAGCGAAGGCCGAGAATGGCCTTGGGGCCGATAGTAACACTTAGCACATGGAGTGCTTATAGCCAGGGTGGTACCCAATGGATACATGAGCTATCCTTACGGTAAGGACCGAGACCCCAGGCTTTGGTAAGGCCTCTGGGACGGCATGGCCGTGCTTGTTCAGTCTGATGGTTTTCCTATTTATCAGTGAATTATATGTCATCTATATTCTATGCGTATGTTATATACAATATGAGTTTTCTTGCTGGGCTTCGGCTCACGGGTGCTCTGTGTGGCAGGTAAAAGCAAAGAGTCAGTCAACCCGCCATGAGTATGGAGAGCGTGGGGGCGGCGCGTACATGTTCGGCCTGCCCGACTGCTTTGGTTGGGGGCATTTTGTGTATGGTTGTATTAACTTTTTCTTTTGATAGTTAACCAGGTGTAAATCTATTTTTGAGTTGTAAATATTTTGGAAACCTTATTTTTGGGATCCCAGATGTTTGACACTTAATGTTTTCAATGAAACTAAGCATTTTCAAAGACTACATCCTTAACTTCTGATCAAGTCATACTTTTGGTTTTAGAAACCTCGTAGGGTCAGTTAGTTGCACAATTTTCGTTTTAAACTCACTTAGTAACGGCTCTAAGGTAGTAGGGCGTTACCGCCACCCTTCCTGTCAGGCCTTGGATTTCTTTTCGCGACCTGGGAGAAGGAAGTTCGAGCAGGGATCTGATCTTGTCGGGGTTTGCCTCGATTCCTCGGGTATTGACTATGAACCCCAGGAATTTCCCTGACGCGACTCCAAAAGTGCATTTCTGTGTATTTAGCCTCATGCCATATTCCCGTAGTATCTTAAAACATTCTTCCAGGTCGGAAACATGGTTATCGGCAATCTTTGACTTGACTAGCATGTCATCAACGTACACTTCCATGTTTTCTCCGATCTGGTCTGCGAACATTCTATTTACTAGCCTTTGGTAGGTTGCTCCGGCGTTCTTCATACCGAATGGCATGACCTTGTAACAATAGACGTTAGTTGGGGTCATGAAGCTGGTGTGCTCCTGGTCGGCCGGATTCATCGCGATCTGATTGTAGCCCGAGTACGCGTCCATAAAGGACATGAGCTCGTGCCCCGCTGTGGCATCCACCAACTGGTCGATCCTGGGCAATGGGAAGCAATCCTTGGGGCAGGCTTTATTCAGGTCAGAGAAATCGATGCAGGTCCGCCATTTCCCGTTAGGCTTTGGAACCAGCACGGGGTTGGCAACCCATATTGGAAACTTGGCTTCACGGATAAAGCCGCATTTCTTGAGCCGGGATACCTCTTCCTCTAGGGCTTTAGCTCGAGTGGTTCCTAAACGCCTTTGCTTCTGGGACTTGGCAGGAACGCTTTTATCTAGATGAAGTGTGTGCATGATGACACTCGGGCTAATTCCCACCATGTCCTCGTGCAACCATGCGAATACGTCCAAGTTATCCTATAGAAACGTAGTCAGTTCCACCTTCCTCTGGCTGCAGAGGTTTTTCCCGAGCCTGACCATTCGTGACGGATTCTGCGGATCAAAGATCACTTCCTAGAGCTCCTCTATTGCCTGGAGCTCGGATCTGTCCTCGCCTATTCGGGGGTCAATATCCTCAATTAAGACGACATTTTCCCCCTCGGCGTTTTGAGGTTTTTCAATCTCAGGATCCGCTAAGGGTTCCCGAGATTCCTCTTCACCTTGAATGGCCATTGCCAGCTGCCCGGGTTTAGACTTTCCCTTCATGGAAATGCTGTAGCATTCCCTGGCAGTGAGCTGATCGCCGTGGATATTGCAGATTTCCATTCAAGTAGGGAATTTCATTGCGAGGTGGCAAATGGAAGTGACGGCCTCGAAGGCTATGAGCGTAGGTCGGCCCAAAATGGCGTTGTAGGCAGCGGAGCAGTCAATGACGACGAACTCGAGGAGTTTGGAGACTGTCCGAGACCCTTCACCTAGGGGGATCACTAACTCGATCGTCCCAATCGCTGCTGATCCTTCTCCCGAAAAACCATACAACATCATGGAGGTTGCCTTCAGCTCGGCGACAGTCAAACCCATCTTCTCTAAGGTGGATCGGAATAAAAGGTTCACCAAACTCCCATTGTCTATCAGTACCCTCCTCACCCTCCGGTTGGCGAGCTGGACTGCTATGACCAGGGGATCATTGTGTGGGAACTGGACATGGCCTGCATCTTCCTCCATTAAAATGATTGGTTGCCTTTCCAATCGCTGTTGCTTTGACTGACGCTGTTCCGGAACGAACTCCACTCCGTTATGAGCCTTTAGTTCGTTCACGTATCTCTTCTGGGCGCCTCTGCTCGTGCTGGCCATGTGCAGACCTCCAGAGATGGTGGATATCTCCCCCCCTACAACAGGGGGAGGGATATCCTGATCTAACCAAGATCCAGGCTGACTGGCCGGGACATCCGGAGTAGGTCGGGTTGCTGGAACCCTGTTCCGTGCGTATTGAGCCAAGGGGCCGGCTCGGATGAGATTCTCGATCTCGTCTTTTAGGTGTCTGCAATCATCGGTATTGTGGCCGACGTCGTTATGAAAACGGCAAAACTTAGAAGTGTCTCTCTTCCCCTTGTGGTGCTTTAATGGCTCCGGCCTCTTCCAAGGGACTCGAGTAGAGTTGGCTAGGAAGATATTCTCCCTAGACTGGGTTAGCTCGGTATAATTCGCGAAGACGGGCTTAAACTTGTCTATGGATTTGTTCTTCTTTTGGCCATGCAGACTGTTTTTGCCATTTCCCTTTCTTTTGCCTCCATCGAGCTGGTTGTTCTGTGTGATGTTCTGGGTCGCTGCCACGACCTCTGTCCCTACTCCAGCGGGCTGTTCGGGGACCTGGCTGGTTCCCACAGCTGAAGCTTCGACTTCTTCCAAGTTGATCCATTCTTGGGCTCTGTTAAGCAATTAACCGAGCTGACACCCTTCCTTTGTATATCCTTCCAGAGATCTCCTCCGACGAGGATTCCATTTCTCATGGCCATGAGCTTGGAGCTATGATCCATGTCTCTGGCTCGAGCAGCAACGTTCGCGAATCTACTCAGATAGGCCTTCAGAGTCTCACCCGGCTGCTGCCTCACGTTAGCCAGGGAATCGGCCTGAACACGGGCGGCCTGAGAGGCTCGGAATGCCCTTTTGAAGTTAGGTGAGAAAGTCTTCCAGGAGCTGATTGACTGTCTTTTACTTTGCTTGAACCACTACCTGGCAGGCCCAGTTAGTGTCGAAGGGAAGATTAAACATCTCAGCTCGGGGCCAATGTTGTGGGCCATCATCAGGGTGTTGAACATCCCTAGATGGTCCGATGGGTCTCCGTCCCCATTGAACTTTGAAAAGTGGGGCATACGGAAACCAGATGGGTACGCCGTTGCTGCTATACTGGGGGCGAAGAGTTCCATCTCGTCCCCTGAATCATATTCATCTTTTTCTTTTTCTGATAGGAGCTTCCTCATCAGCTCCTCCATCTGAGTCAAGTGCTCGAGGGTTTGGTCCTGATGTCCTTGGTTATTCCGGGGCTGTTCAACAACTCCGGACCCATTGTACATATTTGGTGGGTTATTGCCCCTCCTATCTTGAGATAGGTTATTTGGGACATTCCCTCCGTTACGTACTTCGGACAGAGCCCCCCTTGAGCGAGCATGGTCATCCCCTCCTGCTTGTTCCCCTCTATGAGAGTTGAGGCGATCTCGCAGGTCGCCTCCCTGGGTGGTTTGATGAATTTGCGCCGAACTCAGACGCTGGCGCAGGTCTCCCCCAGAGAGATCACTCTGGCGACTGCCGGTCCAATGGCTCCTGCTTGATAGGCTTGTAGTCCGCCTATGGTGCTGAGGATCTGGGCTTTCCCTCGGCGCCCTGCTACGTCAGGAAGGTCCTGCCGATGGCGAATTTCTCCTACTACTCCCATAGGCTGGGATGTCTCGGACGGGCCGAGGAGGAGACGGATATCTAATTGGAGAAGGAGGATGCCTGACTGGAGAGGCTATCTTAGTTCCGTCAAGACGGGTCAAGTTTGGTGGGGGCCTTTCGGCCCTGCCAACCTGCTGGTCCCGAGCTTGGCGATCTGGACGAGGCGCACGATGGTTGCTGGGAACGGGCTGATGTCGTGAGCCCGCTCTGGATCTCCTTCGAGAATTTCTTGGAGCTCCTCTGGGCGTCCTCGAGGATGGTTGGGAGCTAGGAGTCGACATCCTGACCGAACGGCTGTATTGCTGTTGTTCAGCTCTAGGCATTCCTCCGAAGTCTGCCTCTTGATGGTGTGATGAAGGGGTGGAGTTGGCTGCTGGAAGTCTGTCCGAACGGCTATGCCTGGACCGATTACCCCGGCGAGACTTAGGAGCCTCACCTTGCCTCTCTCCAACGTTAGCGTTGGTTGTGAGAGGGGGTAGTCGGGCCAGCATATCCTTAATCTGCTGACTAGCTGTTTCTAACTGGCTCCTTAGCTGAGCGTTCTCCATCTCCACCGCAGTATAGTAACAGGGGTTCGGATTAGGCGGTCGAGGCGCCGAACTACCAGTATCATCTTGGCTCGTCGGCTGCTTTCCTGGCCGCTGCTGGACTTCAAGAACTTGTTCACTAGGGATGGCAGTATGATGAGCCTCCTACCCACCATGTTGCTCTGTTTCGTTACCGTGCCTGGATCAAGTTGTCACCATAGTCGGATGTTTGCGACAGCACTGAATCGGACTTGCTCTCAATGAAAGCACAAAACTGTTGACGCAGTTCTTCGCCAATAGGTAATTAAGAAATGAAGAGAAAGGGATTAGTGCTAAGTGTGAACCGAAACAGATATAAGATCTTAGAAAAGGAAAGAGGTGACACAAGACACATTTTTGAGTGGTTCAAAGGTTAAAATCCTTCTACTCCACTAGTCAGTATTATTGCTCTATACTGGATATTTGATTACAGGGCCTTTTTTACAATAGAGAATCCAACCCTTATCAAGTCCCAGGGTCTCCATATTTATAGGAGAAGGCACCTGGGAGTTGGTAAGAAGGTCACCCCGTGACCCTCTTAACTATCACATCAACTCTGTGACATTCATGATTAATTCCTAAACCTGACACATTAGTATGGTCAAATCGATAGGTAAGGAGATAATGGGCCGCACGGCCCAACCCAGTCGTGGGTGTCTGAATACGCACGTTCCTGCTGCATGTCCGAGAAGTCAGGGGCATATCAGACACGTGATGTCTGATATATGCACGTTTACCTTGCGTGTGTTGACTTTACAAAGGGTCACAGCCTTCATACCCAGTTCGTACCGCGAGCTGGATACTTAACTCGACCATAGGCCTTCAGAATCCGGGGTCAAGTCTTGTGCAATCTTGGCGAACCCTTGAGTTTCCTTGAGCTAAGTAGGTACAACCTAATGACAGAAGCTCCGGTCTGCGGGACGTCCACGAGATAACTATGATTAGGCCGCGGCTTGGCTCGTTAGTTAGCCCGTGGTAAAAACAGGGCGTACACTCGGCAACACTCTAATCATCAAATTACCCCGAGACTCACCCCGAGCCCCGAACTTAATCCCGTTATGACCAAACCGCTAACTTGCATTCAAAGATCGTCTCATGTCGAATAGCTCGAACAAATCCACATTATTATGTGGCCTCAATAATATTTCACAACATGCATACAAATATACAATTACGCCATCAACAGGCCAAATTACCAAAATGCCCCTATGATGAAAGGTGGACCCCCATGCATGCATTTAACATCATATTATAATATAATTCACCAAAATGCCTCGCTTTGGGATGAATACTATTTTTGGTGATTGGGCCCTGTAAGCTGCGCGGTGTAGGCTGCCTTCCCTACCTTTTTTACTGACGAGTTATAACATTCTCTGCCCACCAGTTTGTTCCCTTTAAGACATCCTATACCTACCCAGGTTGGGAATTTAATGAGCAGATGGAAGACTAATGTAACTGCTTGGGGGTCATACAGAGCTGGACGACCTATCATGACATTGTATGGAGATGGGATGTCGATCACCACGAACAAAGCGATTATAGTATTACTGTTGGGAGTCGTTCCCACTATCAACGACAACCTTATGCTTCCTTCCGGGGGCATGCCATTCCCCGTGAACCCATACATCAACTGCTCGCATGGTTCTAGATCTCTAATGCTTAAATTCATCCTCTCCAGGGTACTCTTGAACAGGATACTGGTAGATGACCCATGGTCAATCATCGTTCGGGCTATGATCATGTTAGCTATTTGTACTTCTATTACCAAGGGATCATTATGTGGATGATGTACATGACTTGTGTCTTCCTCGTTGAAAGTGATAGGCTCACATTCGTAGCGAGGCTATTTTGGAGTATGCTCCTGGACAGCTAGTACATCTTCCTCTTGCTCGTGCCTAAGGGAATGAGTGTACCTTTCTCGACCCTTGCTGGAGTGGCTGGGAAAATGTGGCCCGCTGCAGATCATATCTAGCCGACCAAAAACTGGTGGTGGTAGGATAGGCTGACTACTCTGATGCTATTGAGACTATTGCTGAGGAGGCTATTGAGGATGTTGTTGAAGATGTTGGTTGGTAGTCGGTCATACATACCTCTTCATATGAGCATTGTTTTGTCTAATGAGGAATTCTATATCCTCTTTTAGGTGGTTACATTCATTGTTTTCATGACAATAGTCATTGTGAGACAAACAGAACTTGATCATATCCAGTCTATTAACATCCTTCGTCATTGGTGGAGGTCTTCTATACCGTACGACAACTTGTGTGGCATTAAAAACATCCGCCTGGGTCTCTTACAGGATGGACTAACTAGTAAATATGGGAACATATTCCCATGATTTGGGCGGCTTGGCGGTCTTAGGCTTCTTATTTTCACTCTGGTTACTGCTAGTTCCAGCCCCATTACTGCGTTTTCCATTCTTAACATCGTTCTTTCCTCCCTCTGAAGGATTAGTGGTATTCCCAGCATCTGTTTTCCCTTTCTGGGTAGCGGCCTGAGTTGGATTATCCACCTTCTACTCGACCTCCTCAATCTTGATGAATTCCTCTGCCCGATCAAGGAACTCCTAAGTGGTACGTGAAACCGTCCTTTTCAAACTGCTCCACAACAAACTCTTTACCATAATTTCCTGAATTTGTTGCTATTAATGTACTGTCATCACTAAGGGATTTCACTTTGGTGGCTTTCCGCATAAAACATTTAATGTAATCCTTCAAAGGTTCATTATCCTTTTGTTTTATATCATTCAGGTCATTCGGCTCGGCGGGGAGGGGCATTATTGAGGAGAATTGGGAATATAATGTGTGTACAAATCAATCACATGATGTAATCGATCTTGGCTATAACTTGAAAAACCATTGCTTAGTAATTTCTGACAGGGTAGGTGGGAAGATCCTACACCTGGCATCATCCATAACTCCCTATAAACCAGTCTGTAGTTCAAAGTGGTGAACATGAGATACCGGGTTCTCCAGCCCAGTATACATTTTCCATGTTGGCATTTTTAATATGACAGGTATGGGCAGTTGATTAATATGGTCTGAAAATGGGGAACCTCTCTGCCTCTCCATTTCAATATCTGTTAACTTGGGTGCTGTCAAGTCCTTACTAGTCGGGTTAACAGATCCAGCTTGGCTTTGATGTTAGTGTCTGCAGCTGCCTGGGGATGCGCTGCATTGTGGACCTCATCCATTCTCGGGTCTCGAACAGGCTCAGGCAGACCTTTGTCGTTTGAATCTTGATTTTCCCTACTGTGATTAATTGCGTCTCTAAGGTCTTCACCTCCCATGGGGCCCATTTGGTTGAAAACAGAATTGGTCGAGGTCTGCCCCTGGTATTGTGGCTGTCTGCTCACCTTGGTACTAGAGTTACTCCCTGGAACCCTCCACCTTGAGGTGGTTGGTTGTTTGGGACATCCTGTCCTTGTGGGACAAATGGTCCCTTAGGCTGGTTACCTCTCTGACCTTGATTGTTCTGTTGGCGAACATGCCTTGCTTCCTCATCATGCTCATACCCATCAACATAGTTGGGCCTGTATGCACTACTAACCTTCGGCTCATATCTTCAGGACCTTGGTCGGTATTCTTGATGTTGTCTGTATCAACCAGGTTGCTGCTGGTAATTATGGGATTGACCACTCCTATTCGGTGCTTGAGCATGGGAGTCGACATCTTGCCCTACAACACTAGGACTCTTATCACAGCCGCTACCTCGAGATCTTGGGCGAAAATTTCTTGCTTGGTCCTGTCCCATGCCACGCCTTGGCCGGACCTGCTCATCAGCTGGAAAGGGTCGCCTATTATTGTTTGCTTGGGCACCCCGACCAGACCTGTGACACCTGGTTGGCCCCTAGTTCCCATTCTAAGGTTAGGCCTCTGGCCCATGCATGACACCTTCGCTGAAACTAAAAATGGGAGGGCGTTGTTGGTTTTGGGTTGTTGTAACGACCCAAATTCGCTAATAAGGCTTAAGGGCCTTGATTAGAGTGCCTGAAGGGCATAATCGTAATTTTGGCCCGTTGCGGACATAACTCTATGTATATGCGATAATTGATAAGACCACATTATTATGTCGATATATTTATAATCGGTGATTCAAGACGATCCTTGTGAGCGAGTTAGCGAAAAAGTCACGGCGGGATTTATACCCAGCTTGGGGGGAGCCTGGGGGTATAAATGGGAATTTAGAGAATATATTGAGGTTAACTTTGATAATGAGGAATATAATTGGTGATTAATTAGGTATCGGGAAGTAAGCGGTAAATATTAGAGACACTTGAGGATATTAGCGGGAATTGGGTAAAATGACCACAATGCCCCTAAGTGGATTAAAAGACTTGGGATTAAAGGGGAGGGCATTATGGTCATTTGGCTTTTAAGAGATAGGTATTGCTGAGGCTTTATGTCAGTGGAAGTGGTAGAATAATATAGAAGTCTGGGGAAAGAAAGAAAAGAAGGAAAAAGAAAGGGAAGAAAATAGAGCTGTTTTTCTAAGGGTCGGTTGGTGATCTCCTTCACCATTTTCTTGAGTTATTTTGGAGCAGAAACCCAGGGGAAACCAGGGTAAGCTTGAGGCAAGAGTTCTTGGTCTGACTTGAAGATTTGGCAAGGGTTTAGCAAGGATAAGCCATTTGGTTGAGGTAATACTTTGAAGTTTCCTCAGTTCTGGTTTTGATTTTTAACTAAGGTATCTAAGCTGAATTGATGGGGAATTCTAGGGAATTTGGAGCCAAGGATTGAGGAAGAGAAAGCTAAGGAGGTCTAGAGGCAACTTAAGGTCGAATTTCCATCAAAGGTATAAAATTCTAAGGTTTAAACTTTGAAGGTTTGATTGTCTTTGCTGAGTTTCTGAAGTCTATGAGCAACTATGGTGAATTTTATGATTAGGGATGCATTTGATTGGGTTTTAAGAATTTGGGATGCTTGGGATGAGTGGAGTATGTTAATAAGCTTGTTTTTAAGTTTGGTGAAGGTTTGGAGAAGTTTTGGTTAAGTTTGGCTCGGGGAAATCGCAGGAAGGGAAAATGTGATGTTGGCTGTCTATGACTAGTGCTACAACGCTAGCCTTTGGGTGCTATAGCGCTAGGCCATGCTTTCTGGGGGATTTTGGTTCTGCTTGTAGCGCTATAGCGCCCTCCTTAGAGCGCTGTAGCGCTGCCCTGTTTCCAGAAATGGGTTTTAGGGTTATTTTCAAGGGTTTTTGACCAAGGGTTCGGGGTTCGATTCCACCACCCTGTTTGGTGGAATTAGGACTTCCCGGGGGCTCGGGATTGGTCCCAAGGCTAGGTTTTGGATTTTAGGTTTGGTGATGACTTTGATCTATGGTTGTGATTAGGTGAGCGCTAGGGCTCGAGAGGGATCGTGCTAAGGGATCTAAGTGATCAAAGCAAGCGAATTCAAAGGTAAGAAAACTGCACCCAGTTATATGTTTGTGATGGGACTAAGAGCTCCCAATATTTGTATAATTTCAATGATGGTATTATGCCATGGGACATGTTATAGCGGCCTAAGGGTGCCGTACACAATATTTGCGCACATGGCGCAGCTTGGCCACTGGTAGCTGAGGATAGCTTAATATTCACTAAGCTCGGTTTAAGCGGGCCGGAGTCAGTGGGATAACGGAGGGTGCGGCCTGAGGGCGCTAACCCTAGTTATCATTTGTAAATTGATATATGATATGAGTTGATATGTTTAGTGTGCTGAATACTTGGTTATTCTTAATGTTTATGTGGTTGTGAACATGTTTATGCAATATGAGATATTAAATTGGCTGTTGATTGCTTATGCTCTGTTGTTGTGTTTTCATGCTGGGCCTTGACTCACGGGTGCTACGTGGTGCAGGTAAAGGCAAAGGCAAGTTGGACCAATCCTGAGATGGAGAGCTGCGGGGTTGAATGTACATAGCCAGTTGTTCGGTCGCCATGGCTGAGGAGTGGATCAGGACAGAGATTGCCTAATTGTCTGTTTTGCCATAATATGTCTGATACTGTATTTAACTCTCGAATCTTTTGTAAATTGTTTTAATTTTAATATTTTTGGGATCCCGTGTAAACAAGAAATGTTTCTTTATAAGAAATGTGACTTTTAAGACCAAAATCTTTTAACCCTAGTTCCATTATAGTTTCAGTAACACGATTTTAACTAAATGACTTGATTAGCAAGTCTAACACTTTTATAAACACACAGTGTAATGGTCTTGGCTATCCAGGGCGTTACAACTTGGTATCAAAGCGTCCTAGGTTTATGGGTTCCTGAAGACTGGCTGGACATGTACATTCACCACGAGAGACAAGCTCGACTCAGGGTTTGGTAATTATGTATACATGATTATGTGTTTAAATGATTTGAATGGGATATGACTGTTGATATCTGTTTGATTAATAGGGAGCATGAGATACTGATAGGGCCTACCCCTTGACTATTGTATGATGCTATTGAGGCATGCTTATTAGCACTGCTGTGCATGTGGATGAATATCTGGATAAATAGATATATCTTGATTGCTTGTGAATGTTTGGAGTTCAAGTGATGGATCATTAAAGGATTATTATCCTCTCATCATAGTCTAATTGTCGAGTCGTTGATTATAGATTGACTTGGATAATTATGCGTCCAAGAAAATCCATGCGACTAGCCGGCAGGTCTGGGGATAAAGATGATGATCAGGGCCAGACCCCTCCGATAGTCCTTGAGAACTGGCAGCAGTTAATGGCAGACATGCAGGCTCGGCTATAGAGCTAAGATGAACATATCCGAATTCTGCGGCAGCAGGCTCCATCTGGGAGTGTTACCCCTATTGTGCCACCTGGAGTGGTACCTGTTGTGCAGCTAGCTGAGGTTGGTAATAGATGGGAACCGTTGTATGAGCGGTTCAGGAAGCAATAACCCTCGATCTTTGAGGGAGGACCAGATCCACTGAAGGCTGAGTAGTGGATGACTATGATTACTACTATTCTTGATTTCATGAGGGTAGAAGGACATGACAGAGTGGTCTGTGCCACTTATATGCTGAGGGAGGATGCCCGAATCTGGTGGGAGGTGGCATCACAGACTAGAGATGTTACTGCATTGACTTGGGAAGGATTCAAGGATCTATTCAGTCAGAAGTATTATAATGCTGCCATCAGGGCAGCGAAGATAAATGAGTTCGTGGGGCTAGTACAGGGCAGCATGACAGGTACAGAGTATGCCATAAAGTTTGACAGACTTGCGAAGTTTGCACCGGATCTTGTGCCCACTGATACAGCTAGGCAGGACAGATTTATCAGAGGGCTGAATGCTATGATAGCCCGAGATGTGAGGATTACCACAGTTCCTGGAGGGACAACTTATGCCCAGGCTGTGGAGAAGGCTCTTACCGCTGAGGAAGCGGAGAATAGGATATGGAGAGAGAGTGCAGTGAGGAAGGAGGGCCATAGGGCAGTGCCTCCATATTCTGGTTCGGGTAGGGGCGGAGGCCCCAGTGATCTGAAGAGAAAGACTCGTGATGCTTCAATCACTTCTGGCCCTGATAGGAGAGGTCGGGGTACTTAGGGAGGCTGTCAGGGAGGCGGTGATACATGGAGGACTTATCCTGAGTGCACGAGGTGCAAGAGGCGCCATCTGGGCGAGTGTCAGGCTAAGGCCTGCTATGTGTGCGGGGTGGTGGGACACCACAGGAAAGATTGCCCGACAGTGAAGAAGGGTGAAGCAGGAAAAGTGGATAGCTTGACTCCAGCTCGAGTATTCACTTTGACGCAGGCGGAGGCCGAGGCTATTCCCTCGGTAGTGACAGGTTAGCTCTCTAGTGCTGGCACTTCTTTTACTATTTTGAAAGACTCTGGTGCTACGCATTCGTTTGTATCTGATAAGTTGATTGATAGATTGTGTAGACCTAGTGAGTATAGTACTTCAGGGTTTGGGACTATTTTGCCTACAGGAGAATTGGTAGTATCTAGAAGGTGGATTAGGGCACTGCCAGTGATAGTTGATGGAAAGGAGTTATCAGTAGACTTAATTGAGTTGAGTATGGAGGAATTTGATACGATTCTAGGTATTGATTGGTTGGTTAGATATGGAGCTACCATTGACTACAGGAAGAAGATGGTGACTTTTGAGCCAGAGGGCGAGGATCCCTTTGTTTTTGTGGGAGCGATGCATGGACCCCGTGTACCCAGGATATTGGCGTTGAGAGCCAGAGACTTGTTACAGGGTGGATGCATAGGCTTTCTGGCTAGTGTGGTGGTAAACCACCAGAGTTTCACCAGTAGGACCGGAGGAGATCAGATTGGTTTACGAGTTCCTGGATGTGTTTCCTGAGGATTTGCCTGGGTTGCCGCCACGTAGAGACATTCAGTTTGTTATTGAGTTGGTGCCAGGGAAAGAGCCAGTGTCGAGGGCACCATATAGGATGGCACTGGCGGAACTGAAAGAAATGAAGATACAGCTACAGGAGCTTCTGGTTTTGGGGTTCATCAGACATAGTTACTCGCCATGGGGTGCTCCAGTTTTGTTTGTGAAGAAGAAGGACGGGACTTTGAGGATGCGCATAGACTACCAAGAATTGAACAAGTTGACTATCAAGAATAAGTATCCCCTACCAAGGATTGATGACTTGTTCGATCAGTTGTAGGGTAAGATGGTGTTCTCAAAGATTGATCTTCGATCTGGTTATAACCAGCTGAGGATCAAGGATGAGGACATACCTAAGACGACCTTCCAAACGCGGTATGGGCACTATGAGTTCTTGGTCATTTCGTTTGGTTTGACTAACGCCCCAGCAGGTTTCATGGATCTAATGAATAGGGTGTTCAAGGATTTTCTAGATCAGTTTGTTATTGTCTTCATAAACGACAACATGGTGTATTCCAGTTCAGAGACAGAGCACGAGCTTCATCTTCGACAGGTTCTTCAAAGGTTGAGGGAGCATCAGTTGTACGCTAAGTTTAAGAGTTTTGGTTACCAGAAGTGACATTCCTTGGACATATCGTGGGTTCAGATGGGATTAAGGTGGATCCATCTAAGGTAGAGGCGGTTAGGGATTGGCCGAGGCCAAGGAACGCCTTGGAGGTGCGGAGTTTCCTTGGTTTGGCGGGTTACTACAGACGGTTTGTAGAGGGCTTCTCAAAGATAACACCACCGATAACAGAATTGACACGGAAGAATCTGAAATTTAACTGGTCAGACAGGTGCGAAGATAGTTTTCAAGAGTTGAAGCGATGGCTTATTACAGCGCCAGTGTTGAGTCTTCCTTCGGGGGAAGGGAAGTTTGTTGTTTACTGCGATGCATCGAGACTGGGTCTAGGCTGTGTGTTGATGCAGAATGAGAAGGTTATAGCTTATGCATCACGACAGCGGAAGGAGTATGAGCAGCGGTATCCTACCCATGATTTGGAGCTGGCAACAGTGGTGTTTGCACTGAAGATTTGGCGACATTATTTGTATGGGGAGAAGTGCGAGGTATATACTGACCATAAGAGTCTGAAATATTTCTTCACATAGAAGGAAATGACCAAGAACTCATAGTGCCCATAAGTTGGCCTAACTTCCTACAAACTCGACCTACCAGCATGGATGAAGACACACCCAATGCTTCACGTTAGCAACATGAAGACGTATCATGAAGATCCAGCAAATCCAGAGCGAAACCAGTCAACGAGAGGAGGAGTCATCATTCAGCCAGGGAGCAAGTGTCAACCTAAAGAAATCCTGGCGGAAAGGACAGTCACCATTGACCATAAAAAGCATAAGCAGTATCTGGTAAAATGGAAGGGGCTCGCAGTTAATGAGATCAGTTGGGAGAGGGCAGAAGACTTGAAGAAGCTCACGTAGAAGATTAAAGATCTACAAGCTACTTCGTCGAGGACGCCGAAGAATTGAGTGGGGGAGAATGTGGCGTGTTGCCCCTTTAGCACATCCACATGGGGCCATTTTGTAAGTGAGCATGCCTTGGTGCTTGATCATTAGTCAAGTCTTGCACCAAGCAACCTCATGGGATAGGGTAGTGGCAATTTTGTAATTATGCATATGTCTCCCAGACAAAAATCATATATGTTACGGGGAAGACCTTGTATCCCTAGAATGCTCCTTAGGGGGAGGTGACCTGGTGACTTAGGGAAGCACCATGGCCACCAGCAGATAGGGGCCAAAGTTTTGTACTCCCTTGCCCTATCAAGGCTATATATTAATAAAACAATGTTTATCCATACTTGCCCTTGTATGCTCCCTTGTTTCCTATGTGTTACTTGTTTGTTATCTTCGTTGGGCCATTGCGTGCCACTTGCCTTGTTGTGTGCTTTGTGTTGTGTGGATGTTCCAAGGAATGACTTCCTTTGTGCTTGATCATACTTTGTTATTGCCCATTGCATGTCCGAGATGCGTATGTCGCTAACCACTGAGTTTGTTTGCCTGCAGGTCTGTGTTATAGTTTGACTTGCTAGCTTGAAGTGTCTCCAAGTGTCGCACGTTCCATCTACTTGGAGTACCCAAATAGCTAGCCCGTGACACTACGCGGGGTACCGACTAGCTAGGACACAGAGCTGGAGGTCTTGGACGGTATGAGCCCCACATAGATATTGAAGGACTTGACCTTGAAATTGATCAGATAAGGGAAGTTGTTGGGCAGATGCAAGATGAACTCGCCTCCATGAACCTTCGGCAAGCCACTGCGCAGGAAGCCCTTAATGTAGCTTTCAAAAAACAAAGGAGAGATTTTCAAGAATGGATGGCGACAAGCCCGAGAGGTACAGGCTCGCCAGGAAGACATGGAACGTCGGACATGGGAAGCAGCTGAGTCCATCCACAATTATATGCTGTAGCAGCAAACCCAAGGTATAGGAATGTCAGCTGGAACTACAACTGTAACGCCCTGGATAGCCAAGACCGTTACACTGTGTGTTTCTAAAAGTGTTAGACTTGCTAATCAAGTCATTTAGTTAAAATCGTGTTACTGAAACTATAATGGAACTAGGGTTAAAAGATTTTGGTCTTAAAAGTCACATTTCTTATAAAGAAACATTTCCTCTTTACACGGGATCCCAAAAAGATTAAAATTAAAACAATCTACAAAAGATTCGAGAGTTAAATACAACATTAGCCATATTAAGGTAAAACAGACAATTAGGCAATCTCTGTCCTGATCCACTCCTCGGCCATGGCGACTGAACAGCTGGCTATGTACATTCAACCCCGCAGCTCTCCATCTCAGGATTGGTCCAACTTTCCTTTGCCTTTACCTACACCACGTAGCACCCGTGAGCCAAGGCCCAGCATGAAAACACAACAACAGAGCATAACAATCAACAACCAATACAATATCTCATATTGCATAAACATGTTCACAACCACATAAACATTCAGAATAACCATGTATTCAACACACTAAACATATCAACTCATATCATATATCAATTTACAAATGATAACTAGGGTTAGCGTCCTCAGGCCGCATCCTCTGTTATCCCACTGACTCCGGCCCGCTTAAACCGAGCTTAGTTAATATTAAGCTGTCCTCGGCTACCAGTGGCCAAGCCACACCCTGTGCGCAAATATTGTGTATGGCACCCTTAGGCCGCTATCACATGTGCCATGGCATAATACCATCATTGACATTATAAAAATATTGGGAGCTCTTAGTCCCATCACAAACATATAACCGGGTGCAGTTTTCTTACCTTTGAATTCACTTGCTTTGATAACTTAGATCCCTTAGCACGATCCCCCTCGAGCCCTAGCGCTCACCTAATCACAACCATAGATCAAAGTCATCACCAAACCTCAAATCCAAAACCTAGCCTTGGGACAAATCCCAAGCCCCTGGGAAGTCCTAATTCCACCAAACAGGATGGTGGAATCAAACCCTGAACCCTCGGTCAAAAACCCTTGAAAATAACCCTAAAACCCATTTCTGGAAACAGGGCAGTGCTACAGCGCTCTAAGGAGGGCGCTACAGCGCTACAAGCAGAACCAAAATCCCCCAGAAAGCATGGCCTAGCGCTATAGCACCCAAAGGCTAGCGCCGTAGCGCTAGTCACAGACAGCCAACACCACATTTTCACTTCCTGCGATTTCCCCGAGCCAAACTTAACCAAAACTTCTCCAAACCTTCACCAAACTTAAAAACAAGCTTATTAACACACTTCACTCATCCCAAGCATCCCAAATTCTCAAAACCCAATCATATGCATCCCTAATCATAAAATTCACCATAGTTGCTCGTAGACTTCTGAAACTTAGCAAAGACAATCAAACCTTCAAAGTTTAAAGCTTAGAATTGTATACCTTTGATGGAAATTCGACTTTAAGTTGCCTCTAGACCTCCTTAGCTTGCTCTTCCTCAATCCTTGGCTCCAACTTCCCTAGAATTCCCCATCAAGCTTAGATACCTTAGTTAAAAATCAAAACCAGAACTGAAGAAACTTCAAAGTATTACCTCAACCAAATGGCTTATCCTTGCTAAACCCTTGCCAAGTCTTCAAGTCAGACCAAGAACTCTTGCCTCAAGCTTACCCTGGTTTCCCCTGGGTTTCTGCTCCAAAATAACTCAAGAAAATGGTGAAGGAGATCACCAACCGACCCTTAGAAAAACAGCTCTATTTTCTTCCCTTTCTTTTTCCTTCTTTTCCTTATTTTCTTTCTTTCCCCAGACTTCTATATTATTCTACAACTTCCACTAACATAAAGCCTCAGCAATACCTATCTCTTAAAAGCAAAATGACCATAATGCCCTCCCCTTTAATCCCAAGTCTATTAATCCACTTAGGGGCATTGTGGTCATTTTACCCAATTCCCACTAATATCCTCAAGTGTCTCTAATATTTACCGCTTACTTCCCGATACCTAATTAATCACCAATTATATTCCTCATTATCAAAGTTAACCTCAATATATTCTCTAAATTCCCATTTATACCCCCAGGCTCCCCCCGAGCCGGGTATAAATCCCCACCGTGACTTTTTCGCTAACTCGCTCACAAGGATCGTCTTGAATCACTGATTATAAATATATCCACATCATAATGTGGTCCAATCAATTATCGCATATATATACAGTTATGTCCGCAATGGGCCAAAATTACGATTATGCCCTTCAGGCACTCTAATCAAGGCCCTTAAGCCTTATTAGCGAATTTGGTTCGTTACAACTATCCCCTCTTAATGAGAATTTCATCCTCGAAATTTACCTGAGTAACTCGGGATACTGATCCTACATCGCTGTCTCATGCTCCCAGGTCGCTTCCTCGACCTTACTATTCCTCCACAACATTTTAACAAGAGGAATCGTCTTATTCCGCAATACTTTATCTTTTCGGTCTAAGATCTGAACTGGTTGCTCTTCGTAAGCCAAATCTGTCTGTAACTCCAAATCCTCATATCTCAACACATGAGTCACATCTGAGACATACTTCCAGAGCATAGAAACATGGAATACGTCATGAACTCCAGACAACGATGGCGGCAAGGCTAACCTGTAAGCCACCTGACCAATCCTTTCCAGGATCTCAAATGGTCCAATGAATCTAGGGCTCAGCTTGCCCTTTACCCCAAACCTCCTCACCCCTCGCAATGGTCAAAATCGAAGAAACACGTGGTCCCCAACCTGGAACTCCACGTCCCTACGCTTAGGATCAGCGTAGCTCTTCTGTCTGCTTTGAGAGGTGAGCATCCTAGCTCGGATCTTTTCTATAACTTCACTTGTCCTCTAAACCATGTCTGGTCCCAAATATCTCCTCTCACCCATCTCATCCCAATGAATGGGTGATCTACACTTTCTCCCGTACAACATCTCGTAGGGAGCCACTCCAATCGTTGACTGATAACTATTGTTATATGAAAATTCAATCAACGGAAGATACTTACTCCATGAACCTTCAAAGTCAATCGCACACGCTCTAAGCATATCTTCCAATACCTGAATCGTCCTCTCAGACTGTCCATCAGTCTGAGGATGAAAGGCTGTACTGAACTTCAACTGAGTCCCCAAAGCCTTCTGCAGACCACCCCAGAACTTGGAAGTGAAGATAGGCTCCCGGTCTAACACTATAGACTTAGGAACCCCATGGAGACGTACAATCTCCCTCACATACAACTCAGCATACTGATCCACAATATAGGTCGATCTCACCGAAAGAAAATGGGCTGACTTGGTGTACCTGTCCACTATCACCCACACCGAGTCATGTAGCCCCACTGTCCTGAGTAAACCTCCCACAAAATCCATAGTAATGTCCTCCCATTTCCATTCAGGATACCCAAAGGCTGAAGCAACCCTACTGGTCGCTGATGCTCAGCTTTCACCTGTTGACAGGTTAAGCATCTGGCAATGTACTCCACCACATCCTTCTTCATCCCAGGCCACCAATACAACGTCCGTAGATCCTGATACATCTTCGTGGTACCCGGATGTAGTGAGTACGATGTTGTATGAGACTCATCCAGTATCTCTCATCGGATCCCCTCATCTGCTAGAACACATATTTGTCCCTGATACCGAAGTAACCCAACCTCAGAAACGGAATAGTCCTTAGCTACTCCCGCTAAGACATCCTCCCTAATCCTCTGTAACTGAGCATCTACCAACTGTCCTTCTCTAATCCGCTCTAGTAGAGTCGACTGCAGAGTAATATTGGCCAACCGACCTACCACCAACTATATCCCTACTCTGACCATCACATCAGCTAACTCTCTTGAGATCTGAATGGAACTGTATAACTGACCTGGACCTCTCCGGCTCAATGCATCTGCCACCACATTGGCTTTCCCCAGATGGTAAAGAATATCACATTCATAGTCCTTTACCAACTCCGGCCAACGTCTCTGTCTCATGTTCAGGTCCTTCTGTGTGAAGAAATACTTTAGACTCTTATGGTCAGTAAATACCTCGTACTTCTCCCCATACAAATAATGTTGCCAAATCTTCAGTGCAAACACCACTGCTGCCAGCTCCAAATCATGGGTAGGATACCACTGCTCATACTCATTCCACTGTCGTGATTCATAAACTATAACCTTCTCATTCTGCATCAACACACAGCCTAGACCCAGTCTCGATGCATCACAGTAAATAACAAACTTCCCTTCCCCCGAAGGAAGACTCAACACTGGCCCTGTAATAAGCCATCGCTTCAGCTCTTGAAAACTATCTTCGCACCTGTCTGACCAGATAAATTTCAAATTCTTCTGTGTCAATTCTTCTGGTGATCAATCCCCCTCTTTTGTGGAAAGGCTTTGGGGGGTTTATTTGGCATCACATCCCCATACATCTTCAAGACCCTCGTAATTTCTAGTGCAACAATCTCTTCCACTGATTCTTCAAACACGGTGGGTACTGCTACATAAGTGGTATCTTGCTTTTTCACACCATTCTTGAACTGTAAAGCTGATAGAAGCTTCACACCAGGGGGTGGTTTCACCTTTGCGGGCACCATTGAAGGAGTCTCTCCCATTATGAGCAAACTCCCAGTGGCAGGAATTGGAATGGCACCATTCTCGGTTAGGAAGTCCATCCCCAAAACTACATCATAGTCGTCCATATGGACCACCACTAAGTCAGTCTGTCCCTCCCACGTGTCGATTTTAACTTTTACGCCTTTAGCCATGCCAGTTGTGGCCAAGGCCTTGGAGTTGACCACTTTCATACGGCCTGCATTTTTCTCCAGTTTTAGTCCCAGTCGCTTTGCTTCGAGTTTTGAGATGAAGTTTTGGGTGGCGCCAGTATCGATCATCACGCTTTTGGCGGGCTTGTCGTTGATGGTGGCATCCACATACATTAGCCCCTTCCCCAAGGTCTTCTTCCCTTTTTCGCCATGTTTCTTGAGAGCATTCAACAGGCAGACAGCACCCATGTGCGCATACTCTTCATCCTCCTCTTCTCCCTCACCCTGTTCTTCTTGGCCAATAAGGGAAAACTGCCGAATTATGTGGTCCTTTGCAGAACCAACAAGCTAGCGGCTTCTCTCCCTCACTCTTGCCCTGCCATGACTTCCCAGACTTCTTACTCCCAGTGCTACTTGAACTAGTTGGAGGGGTAGCCCTTTTCGACAGGCTGCTCTCCGGAGTGTAGTCTATTAAGTGTTCAGCATCAGCTTGAGCGATGGCTAGGTCAGACACACAGTGTCTATGAAGAACTTGCTTGGCCCATTGTTTCAATCCCTCGAGGAAGCAGAAGAGCCTGTCTACATTGGACTTGTCCTTTATATCGAGCATTAGTCCCATGAACTTCTTCACATATTCTTGGACTGTCCCGACTTATTTAAGCTCTCTCAATTGGCGTCGAGCAATGTAGGCGACATTTTCTGGCAGAAATTACGTCTCCAGTTCTCTCTTCTGGTCTACCCAAGATGTGATGGTGCACCTACCGTTCTCTATGTCGTCATACTTTGTCCTTAACCACACCTTGGCATCCCTAGACAAGTACATGGTAGCCATGGCGACCTTTCCTTCTTCCGAATCGGCCTGCACAACTCTAAAATAGTGTTCCATGTCGAAGAGGAAATTTTCCAATTCTTTGGCGTCTCTAGCCTCGTTATAGGGCCTCGGCTCGGGGACTTTAACTCGGCCATATTCCATACCTATCGGCCCTGTTGCAGAGGCATTCCCAACCGTTCGCATGGTTAGGTTTACTTTTGCAGTTAGCTCAGCCATTTCTTCTTTGTGCACGCCAACTGCCTCCCTGCAGTCTTCCATAGTGTCATTTATGGAAACTTGTTCTTCCTTCAGTATGCGCTCCATCGCCGCAATGCGCTCTTCCCACCAAGGGGAAACAGAAGTACTTGTTGGAGTGTTTCTTTGCTCCAATGTGATTATTCTGGATAGGAGAACATCTTTTTCCTTCTCTAGTGCAGCTATGCGATTGCTTGCATCTGACGATCTAAAGTTATGACTTGTAGAGGAAAGATCCCTGACCCTTTCGTCCAGGCCATCTAATTCCCCCACACGCTTCTCAAGTGCTTCGATCCTCTGAGTGTTGCTCACCATTAGTGTGTTTTGCCATGCTCTCTCTAACCTGACTCTGATACCAACTATCACAGGCTGTCTATTTAGGTACTCCAAGTAGACGGAACGTGTGGTACTTGCAGACACTTCAAGCTAGCAAGTCAGCCTACAACACACACCTGCAAGCAAACAAACTCAGTGGTTAGCCACATACGCATCTCAGACATGCAACGGGCAATAACGAAGTATGAGCAAGCATAAATCAAGTCATTCTTTGGAACGTCCACACAACACAAAGCACACAACAAGGCAAGTGGCACGCAATGGCCCAACAAAGATAACAAACAAGTAACACATAGGCAACAAGGGAGCATACAAGGGCAAGTATGGATAAACATCATTTTATTAATATATAGCCTAAATAGGGCAAGGGAGTACATAGCTTTGGCCCCTATCTGCTGGTGGCCATGGTGCTTCCCTAAGTCACCAGGTCACCTCCCTCTAAAGAGCATTCTAGGGATACAAGGTCTTCCCAGTAACATATATGATTTTTGTCTAGGAGACATATGCATAATTACAAAATTGACGCTACCCTACCCCATGAGGTTGCTTGGTGCAAGACTTGACTAATGATCAAGCACCAAGGCATGCACACTTACAAAATGGCCCTATGTGGGTGTGCCAAAGGGGCAGCATGCCACACGTAGCAGCTCCACCTAACGTTCCTGCATGGGTGATTCCAGCGGAGGTAGTAGCTCCTCGTCCTAGTGCCGTGGGCCCAGCGGTTTTCCCCCCAACACCAGATGGATTCCTAGGTGGCATGTCACTTCGCTGCCCATCTAAATTTCTCATTGACAAGACTTGATGAGAGACTTCAGCCTCGGGTTTTGGAGGCTCTTGGCTTGACCTTCTCCTTGAGACTACCATCCTTGCAGCAATAGAATCTGAATGTGATTGTCTTATGCTCTCAATGAAAGCACAAAAATGTTGACTAGTTTTTAGCTATCTGACGTGGAGTCAAATAATTAATTAGAGAGCTTTTAGTTAGAAAATCAATACACCATAAATTAGCTAAGAACCTAGTAATAATGAGCAATGAATAATAGAGAACACTAGGAATTATAGAGGTTTGACCCCAAATATTGGTAATGACCTACGTCCTCTTAGATTTGTATTAATTTGAAGGTTTACACAAGATCACAAGGGATTACAAGTGGATTTCTATATGTAAAAGACAATAATGTATGGCAGAATCGCTGCTAAGTACCAAGTCAAGCTGCTCGGTATATCCCTGGTGTTAGTCGGTATGCTATTTCTCTGAAGCCTCTCCACTGTGGTGGAGGGTTTTTATTTATAATGCTCCGTTGGCCCAGGGCTGCACATGTCGTAACTGATTGAGGAAATATCCCATTCTTCTCGCACGTAGTTGCTGTCCTACTCTTCAAGAGGCTTGCCCAAGTTTTTAGGGTTGTTAGGTGCTCTTTGCAGATGGTTAGGCAATTCTTACGGAATGCTGACGGTGAGTGTAACTTCTTTCATCTGAGCAAGTATGTCTGTTCATCATACCGACCAACTGATCTCCTAGCAAGCGTACCGAGCAACAACTATTATTCATTTGTCAGGTGTACTCCGGCCAGCTAAGCCTCTGTGATAGTATACCGAGCAGTAACTTGTCGTATATCTTGCAGGTAATCATTGATCAACTTGTCAGGAGGTCTACCCAATCTGTTCAAAATGTCCAAACTTAATGCCACGTTAGACATGTCAATTTTGTGATAACAATACTTGATTCTGGAAGCACTTACGTCTTTGGTACTAACACATTATTCTTTGTTTTCAAGCCTCAGCCTTTTGTCAACGCTTGTGGGATGTCGTGACAATGAATGCTTGAGCCCTCGAGCACAACTATGTATAGTATAATTTTTTGAGAATGGCTTTTGGTTGCACTAACTACTTTCCTTCTTTGCTTTTTCACTTAACACGTTTTTAACACTGTTTAGTAATAATTCAAATTAGACTTAAAATGTACAAGGATTTTCTCAAATTTTTAGCGTAATGTAACATCATGAAAAAATTGATTTATACAACCTTATTTTATCCACCATGTGTGGGCCTCAGTCTTAAGAGACTTAGGTCTAGAATGCCCTAGTTGATGCAACTTGGAACTTGTGCTAAAGTCTTGGTGACTCAAGTCTTGCAAATTCCACAAATTTGTTGGCTTCCGAGTTCTTATACTTACTTTGTAGGCACTTGGTTCCCGAGAAATAACTTTAGTTTATAGCCTAGTTTGGGTAACTTGAGGCTTGTACTCGAGTCTAGGCAACTCAGATTTGTGGAAGGCCAGAAAAAAATTAGGTTCTATGGAACTTAGTGTTGCTCTACGGGCATTTGGCCCAGTCTAGGGGACTTGGGTCTTTCTTGCTCAAGTTATGGTAACTTTACGCTTGCGCCCGAGTATATGCCACTTTGTAGTAGTAGATGCCTTTATCTATTTGGAAGATGGTGTGCTCCTGGTCAGCAATGCATGGAGATCTGAGCTCATACCCGGTGGTGGCATCGACTATCTGATCAATCTTCGACAATGGGAAGCATTCTATTAGGCAGGCCTTGTTAAGGTTGGAGAAGTTAATACATGTTTTCTAGGTACCATTAGGCTTTGGGACTAGCACCAGATTGGATAACCATATGGAGTATTAGGCCTCCCATATAAAGCCATTCCCAAGAAGCTTCTCGACTTCTTCCTTCAAGGCCTTCGTCGTGGTCATGTCTATTGTCCTCATTTTCTGTTGCACCGGACCAACATTTGGGTCAATGTTTAAGGTGTGGAAGATGATGTTCAAGTCAATACTCATCATGAGACCAGGAAAATATGTCCTGGTTCTTGTGGAGAAAGCACACCAAAGCTTCTCAGACATCTGCCTTGAGGTTCTACCCGACCTTAGTTTTCCTTTCTAGGTTGGAGTTGTCAAGAATCACTTCTTCAGCTTCCTCCATGGGCTCAATATCCTTATCATCTTTAACCTTGGTATCCAACTTGCTGGACTCCTCTTCTTGAACAGTTTGGACCACCATTTCCACTGGAGGAGGCTGCTACTTCAACCACCATTATTGGATGCTATAGCGACACATTGTAACATTGGCGAGCTTCTTTTTGGTCCCCGCAAACTGTGTTGGTTCCTACCTCTGTGGGAAACTTCAGGGACAAGTGGCGAATAGAGGTGGCTGCCCCATACTCCATCTGGGATGGCATCCCATGATGGCGTTATAAGCCAACGAGCAGTCCACCACCACAAAATTGCAATACTCGAAGGTCTGGCAAGACACTTCTCCTCGTGTCCAAGGTAGCATGATTTTCATTATTGGAATTAGGCCCTCACCCGAGAACCCATAGAGTGTTGAGGTACATGAGAAGAGTTCACTTCCCGGCAACCCAATCTTCTCGAAAGCTGACTTGAACATGATGTTCACGGAACTCCTGTTATCTACCAGGATCTGAGCTGCCATCTTGTTGGAAATCTGGCATTTTATTACCAAAAAATCATCATGGGGGAAATGCACTCTCTGAGCAACGTTCTCAGATAAGGTTATGATCTGGCCCGTCATTCGAGGCATCTACACTAGGAGTTGGGCCAATGTCAGCACTTCATCATCATCATGTTTTAGGGCTCACGAGCTCGCATTCAATTTCGCAAGCCCCTTTATGTGCCCTCTGGTGGAGTTCTCCAGATATTGTCCCTACACTTCCGTTCATCGAAGGAGGTCCATTTACCACTTGTTGTGGTGCAGTTAGAACTTGGCCTTGAGCCTGAGGAGTCTCCACCTTCTATGGAGGATGCTAAACTACAACCGAAGCCTGGGTTGGGCGTTCTCTAGCCCTGACATACATGTGTAGGTGCCCTAACTTGATGAGATTCTCAATCTCATCTTGAAGTTATCTGCACTCGTTGGTGTGGTCTCCAATGTCATTGTGGAATTCGCAGAACTTCGTATTTCCCTGCACTCCTTATCCCTTTGGATGGGAAGAGGTCTCTAGTAATGGAATTGCTGCTCTGTGGCAAGGAAAATATTCTCCCGAGTATTCACCAAATCAATGAACTAAGAATACGACACTGCTATTGGGCTTCTTGTTCTGCCTTTTCCAAGGCTCTTGTTTGGAATTGTGCCCATAAAGCAATTGTAGTAGACAATGTTTTAATGAAATAAATGAATGAATTAAATTATTGTATATATGTAGCTTATGTACTATATTATTGTAAATAACATTAAGTATAAATCAGAAAATTCCCATGTTCATCTATGTGGTGTCATTCTCATATTGATATGAGAGGATCGAGATTGAGATAATGAACTTAAATAGTTCACAGTAAAATAAAGTTATGGAATCTTTAGATTAATTACTGGTTGTACGGTCCACTAGTATTATGAATACATGTGACCTAGATCTGGGTTACTAGTGTAGTAGGACACTTTAGTGGAGGTACTTTGCATGTTGAGAGTATGAAGAACTGGACCAGAAGTGATTTAATAATACTTGTTTGAATAATGTTTCGTAGTATTATAAAGCACATCAACTGATTATCATATGTAAACTAATCTTAATCCTGAAGTTACCATGAACTCCTATATATGTCACATGATCCTTTGATTCATGCATTACGGTTTGTGAGAATGATCAGGCTAAGAACTATTGTTTTGGGGACTCAATGATATATATGGTTGGAGATATAGGTTAACAGATATGGAATCTATACCTTCTTATAGATTGAATGATGATTCTCTATTGGATTGGCTTTTGGAACTGAAAAGGTTATTGACGTCAAATTCTTAATCAAATTATGAATTAACCTTCACTAGTAAAGTCAATGGTACACTAGCAATCAAGATATAATTAAAAGGGTAAAACAATAATTTTCTTCGCACTTAATTATGAATCATCAATAGAGGATTAATTTGTATGTAATGATTATATCAATAGACACTTTATGGTTACAATAAAGCATTCAATAAATATATGCCTTTAATTCTGAATAGTTTAGTGTCATATTTATAATGGAATAATCATGAGATTAATGAATATGATTATTTAATCAAAGAGTTTGGGTTATTGGAGCTTGAAATTATTGGTCCATAGGTCCCTGGAGCGGCTCTATCAACACTAATTAATGTAAGAGATGATATAAGGGTTAAATCGTAAATGAGCTATTTGAGAGAATATTAATTCTTCGGGATAAATGTGCAATTATGTGATAATTGAAGTTGCACAATTTATTATTGCATTTGATCAATTTTGAAAATTGTGTGGAAATAGAGTAAATTGATTTTAATCAATTATTTCATTTATGTATGAATACATAAATATGGATGGTCAAAATTGGTTTTGATTATTATATTTATTTATTTAATAATAAGATGATAATGAAAATTCAATTTTTGAATTTTGAATTTTGAAATTTAAGTTGTTATCTTTTTCATAAAAATATGATACCTTATTTCGATATCTAATTATGAATTAATGAAAATAAAAAACATATAAAAAAATCAAAATCCCATTTTAGGGATAGGCCACACGCATAGGGCTGAGATTGCTCTATGCGTGTGGAACTTCTGATGTTATCAAAAGTTGGTTTTTAATTTTTATTTTTAATTAAATAATAAAATATTTTAAAAGAGGTTTTAAAATGGAATGTTAGACTTTGTCTTTTATCATTACTATAATTTTCTTCATTATTATTATTATGGTAATAATGTCAATATATTCAATATGATAGAAAATAAAAACAACAAGGCTTAACATGTTTTTACAAAGAAGAAAAACTATCATCTTTTTTTAGAAAGCAAAAAACATTTCTCTCTAGCCTATAATCAAAAGTCTCATGAGTTGAGAGTACTATTTATTCAGAAATTGATCTTTGTTCTCTATGTGCCCACCCACATCTTATGGTGTAGAGAACGTCTTGTAGGATCTAGGTGTGAGTACTCTAGAAAGGATAGGAAGATTGAAACATATACGAAAAGATTCAAGGATTCTTGATAGGCTACAAGATGTAAATCGTTTTGTATTATTTTTCATATTTATATTATATATTGATTAACATATTGCTTATTAAAGGATCATCATATAAAGTTGTTTATATGAAATTTTTTGTTGTATACCATTACTGCAATTTCCGTTGCACACTAGGAATTGTTCCTAACAGCTCTTGCTTCTATTGGTGCCCTCGTTGGGAGTCGCTGATTGGGCGGAAACCGTAGTTCCAGCACTGAAAGTAGGTCAAAAAGTGCTATACCCAACTTGAGGAACAATTGGACTTTATTGAGGGGCACTCATGACACTCGTTTATCCATGATTGTATGGCGAGAACTACGACCCCGGAGCCATGAGAGCTGGCACTATAGGAACCGGGAGTGAAATTGGTCCTCTGAAGGCTCCAATCTAGGCATCCTCCAAGTGAATATATTCTTGGGCCCGAGGTATGAAGTCGTCGAGCCTTGGCATCCATGCCTATGCAGGTCATACCATAGTGGAGAACCTGGTCGAATGCCAACTTCCAAGGCCATCAACTGTTGGCCATCATTGGCCCTCTTGGTCGTGGCTGCTTCATCCTTAAAGGGTTTTATTTATGCTTTGAGGGTTTCTAGGTGTCCCTACTTAATGTTGGCTAAAGCATTGACCTCGAAATGCATCTTCCAAGCAACTATGAATTGTCTTTGGAGGGTGGCGGAGAGTTGGTGCCAAGAATGGATTGATCCTCATCAGTGTTTCATGAACCATTCGTCAAAAGGTCCCATCAATATTAACGAAAAGACATGGCATCTTGCATCCTTGGAGACGAGATGTACAGACATCAATCTGTTGAACTTAGGCTAATGGTCGGAAGGGTCTTTGACACCCCTGTAGGGAGTGATGTCCAACATTTTGAAGTCTCGATGTAACGGGGCTTCAACAATGTGTGGACCATATGGCTCCCCATCTTCATCATCTGAATCAGAGTTGTGGTCCTGTATTTTGGCCATCTTCAGTATTATCTTCTTCAGACTCTCTAGCTTTGCGCAGAGAGGATAGTTGTTGGCACTTGTGCCAGATATGCCCTCTGGACGGGCATTGTAACGACCTACTACCCTAGAGAAATTTCCATGGAATTTTAAAACGTGCAATTAACTCGCCAATCGAGGTATCAGACCAAAAAGTGTGATTAATTAATGTAAAGACTCATTCAAAAAAGAATTCAGTAAAAAAGTTTAGACATTCATATAAATCATAAAAGTGTTACATTGGGATCCCAAAACATTGGTTTAAAAATATTTACAACTAAAAATTTAAAATACAGTCAACCTAGGGGACAAAACTAGATATTTATAACGTGTTCCTCAAAACAACCCCAGCTATGGCATACAAGTAGGCCAAACATGTACGTGCCGCTCCATGCCGTCAAACTCATGCTTGGTCGGCCTTTCCCTTGCCTTTACCTCCACCATAGAGCATCCGTGAGCCAAGGCCCAACAAGAAAACTCCACAAACATTGCACGTAATAATTAATTTCAGTAAATGCATAACTAAATACGAACATAACAGACAATTCAAAAAAGCGGCTTGAGCTTATCAGGGTGCATTACCAGGCACCAAGTTCACGGTCCTAACTGAGCGGGTGAACACAACACCCTAGATGGCCATGCCATAGAGTCCTGCATTCAGCATGCTTAATGCCAATTCTGGCCCTTCCCGACCCTAACCCTAGCCGTTTAGTGTCAACATACATACATGAAATAATAATTACAGACATTCACATATAACACTAATTGTAGATAATCGAGCCATGCCTTGCTCTACGAGCAAAAACAATTTCTTCTCCTAAGTCCTGCAAGCCCTGGATAAGCGGCGTAGATACGATCCACGTCAACCTCTCAGATTGGTCATAAATCACAATGATATGGTACCTCAATAAATCTTAAATAAATAAAGACGACCGAACCTAGTTTTAGTCCTCTGGACCTTGAATTCTACTAAACCAGATAGTAGGATCCTTCCCGAACACCCTAAGTTGAGTTTCCAAACCTAAAATCCCTAATTTCCCTATATTTTCTATAGGAGTCGCTGTTCTCCTCAGAGGCACCGCGTCCCTCTAGAAGTCAGAGAGCAGGAGGCTCTCACTAGGGTGAACGGGCTGCGGTGCGCCTCAACCTGCGCTGCTACGCCGAGGGGATTCAGCAACCCCTTTAGGCCTTCTAGGTTCAAGCGAGCTTCGACGCTCAAGAATAGCACTGCGGCGTAATCCTGCGAACCCAGTTTTTCCCAACATTTTTCAGATTTCCAAATTTCCAAAAATCATTCCAAACACTTAGAGCAGTAGAAACATCTTAGAAAACCAATCAAATACCTAGTTCAAATCAAAAGCAAACCTAAGTCTAAAACTTAGATAAACCTCAACAGAATTTTAATAAAGAAAAACAGAGATAACCTTACCTCAATGACAATTTCGATCCTCAGCTGTTGTTAATCACTTTCAAACTTCAATTACCTTCAATCCCCAAGCCCTTTTCCTCTAGAAATTCATAAAGAAAAGTAGACAAGTGATCCTAAGGGAGAGAGGGAAAGAGAAACATGTGTGAGAGAGAGTGAGAGGCTAAGTGACTAAGTGGTTCCTTTCTGATTATTTCTCAAAGCTTCCCAACTCTATCCTTAACACCAAAAGACCATCATGCCCCTAGATCAATTCTTAGCCCTTTAATACCACCAAGGGAAATTTGTCATTTGTCACATTTTCTCTAATTCCTCGAGTAGTCCTATAAATCCCCAATTTATCACGGCATACCCAAATAATCGCTAAATAACTATGTGTTATCCGGTAACCCCAAATACGTACTATGTTCCCAAAATACACTGAGGCTCACCCCTAGCTGGGTATTTGACCCTATTGTGACTATTCGTTGGACCGCCTCGGACAACACATCTCAAATATATCACCAGAATAATATGGTCTCAAGCATAACACACATAATTACATTTATGCCCTCAACAGGCCAAAATTGAAAACATTCCCTTATTAACCAGAACGGGCCCACATGCATATTTAATACACCTAAACATGCATATCTAGTCATATCATATCATAACCCAGGCAATCAAATCATGATGCACATATATAATAATTAATCACGTAATAATACAATTAAATTAAGCACGCTAATCAAGGCACTAAGCCTTATTAACAAATTTTGGGCGTTACAACTATCCCATCCTTATAGAAATTTCTTCCTCAAAATTTACCTGAATAGTTCGGGATGCTGATCATGCATATTTGACTCAAGCTCCCACGTTGCCTCTTCTACTTTGATGTTTTTCCACAACACTTTCATTAAGGCAATGGTCTTGTTCCGTAAGACTTTGTCCTTTCTGTCTAGCATCTAAACTGGTTTTCCTCATAAGACAAATATTGGTCCAATTCTAGGTTATCATAACTCAACACATGTGTAGGATCTGATACGTACTTCTAGAGCATAGACACATGAAATACATTGTGAGCCCCTGATAAGGTTGGAGGAATAGATAATCTGTAAGCCCCCTCTCCAACCCATTCCACAATCTCAAAGGAGCCAACAAAAATAGGACTTAATTTTCCTATCACTCAAAATTGTTTCACTTCCTTTAAAGGAGAAACTCTACACTTCTACGTTTCTAATCTGAACTCTTCTGTCTACTTTGGGAGGCGAGCATCCGAGCTCTAATCTTCTCAATTGCATCGTTAGTCCTCTGAATGGTCGCACGACTTAAGTACTTCCTCTCACCCATCTCATCCCAATGAATGGGCGATCTACACTTCCTCCCATACAAGATTTCATACGAAGCCACTTCGATAGTCACCTGATACCTGTTATTATAAGAAAACTCAATCAAAGGGAGATACTTACTCCAAGATCCCCCAAACACCAGCACATAGGCCCACAACATATCCTCTAGTATTTGAATCATCCTTTTAGATTGTCCATCCATCTGAGAATGATAAGCTATACTGAATCTCAACTGCGTGCCCATAGCCTTCTGTAGGTTTTCCCAAAACATTCAACTCTACATACAACTCGGAGTCCCTGTCACACATTATCAATCTCAGAGCCCCATGGAGACGCACAACCTACTTTACATACAACTCTACATACTGTTCCACCTTATAAGTTGTTTTAACATGAAAAAAGTTGGCTGATTTTGTGTACCTGTGCACAATCACCCTCACAAAGTCATGTAACCCACCATTATCGGCAATACAACCATGAAGTCCATGGAAATATCCTCCCACTTCCACTCCAGAATCCCTAAAGGTTGCAGTAATCCTGCTAGCCTTTGGTGTTCAGCCTTCATCTACTAGTAGGTTAAGCACTTGTCTAATATTCCACCACATCCTTCTTCATTCCTAGCAACCAATACAATGTCTTTAGGTCTTGGTAAATCTTCTTCGTACCCGGATGTAGAGAATAAGGATTGGTATGAGACTCATTCAGAATATCTCACCTGATACTAGAATCCATCGGAACACAAATCTTATTTTTATATCTTAACAGATCTACCTCTGAAATAGACTCTAGCCAATCCATCTAAGACATTCTCCCTGTGTTTCCTCAACTAAGGATCCTTCTTCTGCGCTTCTCTAATTCTCTCAAGGAGTGTGGATTGAAGAGTAATGTTGGCTAGCTGACCAACTACCAGTTCAATTCCCACTATCTTCATCTCTTAAGCTAGATTTTCTGATATCTGTCTCGAATTGAACAACTGCCTCGGACCCCTCCGACTCAATGCGTCGGCCACCACACTGGCCTTTCCTGGATGGTACAAAATCTCACAACCGTAGTCCTTTACTAGCTCTAGGCAATGTCTTTGGCGCATATTCAAATCCTTTTGAATAAAGAAATACTTCAAACGTTTATGGTCAATGCATATGTCACACTTCTCTCCATACAGGTAGTGCCTCCATACCTATAGTGCGAATACTACCCATATCATGAGTGGGGTACCTCTGTTCATACTCTTTCAGCTGTCTAGATGTGTAGGCTATCACCTTCCCATTTTGTATCAATACACAACCCAAACCCTGCCTTGAAGCATCGAAGTAGACCACAAAATTTTCCTTATATGATGGAAGACTCAGTACCGGAGCGGTAATCAGTCGCCACTTCAACTTCTTGAAACTATTCTCACATCTATCTATCCAGACATACTTGGTCTTCTTACGCGTCACCTGAGTCAACGGTGTTGCTATTCTGGAGAATCCCTCAAGGAACGACTGATAGTACCCTACTAACCCCAGGAAACTTCTAACCTCTGATACACTGCTTGGTCTAAGCAAATATCTCACCGCCTCTATCTTTGTTGGGTCCACCAGAATCCCTTCCATACTCTCAATGTGGCCTAGAAATGTTACTTGGTGTAAACATAACTCAAATTTACTGAACATAGCATATAGCATATGCTCCCTTAGCCACTGTAGTACCAAACGAAGATGTTGCTCGTGTTCTATCTCTGATTGGGAGTACGCCATTATATCATCAATGAATACGATCACAAACTTATACAAGTAATCCCTCAAGGCCTTATTCATCAAATCTATGAAGGTTTTTGGGGCGTTGGTTAACCCAAAAGACATGACCAAGAATTCATAATTTCCATACCTGTACGGAATGTGGTCTTTGGTATGTCCTCCTCCTTAATCATCAACGGATGGTAGCTGGACCGAAGGTCATTCTTAGTTGATCAAACAAATCGTCAATCCTGGGTAGTGGATACTTATTCTCAATAGTCAACTTATTCTGCTCCCAGTAATAAATGCACATTCTTAAGGATCCATCCTTCTTCTTGACAAATAACATTGGAGCAGCCCACGGCGAAAAACAATGCCTGAAGAATCCTAAGTCTAGTAATTCCTACAACTAAATCTTTAGTTCCTTTAACCTTGGTGGCACCATTCTATAAGGTGTCCTTAATATTGGTTCTCCTCCTAGTGCCAACTCTATGAAAAATTTGACCTCTCGATGTGGCGACAATCCTAGCAGATCTACTGGAAATACATGAGGAAACTCACACACCAACCTGGTCTCACCTGGTCCAACTGAAACAACCCTAGAGGTATCCACTATGTTTGCTAGGAATCCTACATAACCTTCTTGCAACAGGTCTTTAGCTCTCAATGTAGAGATCATAGGTACTCGTGGTCAACTCACTGTCCCCACAAACACAAAGGGTTCCTCCCCTTTCGGTTTAAATGTTACCATCCTTCCCTTGCATTCTATTGTCGCCCCATACTTTGCCAACAAATCCATCCCCAAAATCATATCAAAGTCATAGATCACCAGTTCAATCAGATCCACAGATAACTCTCTACTGCCTATCTCTACTGGTAAAGCTCTAAACCACCTCCTAGAGACTACCAGTTCCCCAGTTGGCAAGAAAGTTCTAAATCTCCTAGCATACAGATCACAAGGTCTACACAAATGGTCTATAACTCTAGTAGATACAAATGAATGAGTAGCTCTTAAATCGATCAATGCAGTAAACAAAGAACCAATACTTGAAGTCTGACTTGTCACGACCGAGGGACTAGCCTCAGCCTCGGTCTGAGTCAAGGTGTACACTTTGACTTGGTGAGGTTTTCACCCCACTCTGGTTCCTCTTTTCTAGCTTGTGGATAGTCTTTCCTCAAGTGGCTGACACTCCCATAGATGAAACATGCTCTGACTCTACACCCCCAGATGTCGTCGCTTACACCGTGGACACTCTAGGACATTTCTCTAGTTCTTTTCACTTCCCTGAAGGCCACCAAAGGCATCCCATGCCCTCCTGTTTTGACCAAGAGGAACAAAATAATTTGGGCCCTTTCTCTTATTCTCATTGGGGCCACTACCTTGGCTAGAGCCACTGAAGGAAGGCACCATCCTCCGAGCATTGTGATTTGCAGCGCCTTCTTTCAAAATCTGGTCTTCAACAACCTCAGCAGTAAGGGCTTTTTCCACTACCTGAGCATAAGTGGCAGTCCTCGGATCCAATGTTATCTTGACGTCTCGGGCTATCATTACATTAAAACCCCGCACAAATCGATCTCTCCTTGCCATGTCACTAGGCACCAACTCTGGTGATAACTTAGCCAACTGATCGAACTTCAAGGCATACTATGTTATAGTCATTCTGTTATGAGTTAGGTTGGTGAATTAGTCCACCATTGCAGCTTGAATTGAAACACTATAGTATTTCTCAATAAAAACATCCATGAACTCATCCCAATTCATGGTAGTCACATCTCTCCTCTGAGACACAACTTCCCACACAAGATGCGGGCGTCATCCCTTAACATATAGCTGGCACAAGCCACCCTCTCGTTTCCTTCCACCCTCATTAAATCCAGTAAAGAATAAGTCATGTTCATCCACTGCTCTGCCCGCAGCGGGTTTTGTAACATCCAAAATTCCCAAATATGGCTTAGTGCCTGGATTAGGGGGTCGGGAAGCAATAATTGTTTTAATTATTTATTAATATTGTATGAGCATGTTATTATATGAATTATATTATAATATAATTATGCTTGTTTGTTTAGAATATTAAATGTTTATGTGCGCTCGTTTCTTATAAGAAGGGCATTTTAGTATTTTGATCCGCTGAGGGTATAATTGTAAATTGTAGTCTGTGTGATTGAGACCACATTGTTATGTGGATATATTTGGGTTACTCGATGTGAGGTGATGTTGGTGAGCAAGTTAGCAGAAAAGTCATAACGGGGTCAAATACCCGGCTCGGGGTGAGCAAATGGGTATTTTGGTAATTCAGCACATTGCTGAGAATTATAGGGTAATGAGAGATTAAACGATTATTATTTTGAGATAGTTGGGGATTTAGAGGAACACTCGGGGATTCATGGGAAGTGGCAATAGATGGAATTTCCCTTGGAGGGCTTTGGAGAGATTGGATTGGCCTTGGGGTATTTTTTTCATTTATGCCTAATTAGAGACTTAAGTGAAGTGTTTCTATAGGTGAGGGAAAACTAAAAACAAAGATAACAAACCAGAACCATTTCTCACTCCCGTAACTCTCTCTCCCTCTTCCAGAAAGCTTGGAAAATCTTGAGGAAATTGAAGAAGAAGGCTTAGGAAATTGAAAGATTAAGCTTGGGAAACTTGGGGATTAGCTCAAGGGTGTTATCATCTCAGAGGTAAAGGTTTAAATTCAAATTCTTCATGATAATTCTATGATTTTGTTGAAAGGTTTGGTGTTTGCATATGTGTGAGTTGGGAGGTGAATTTTGGAATTCTTGATGAGTTTTAGTCAACTAATTAGTTAGGTTTTGTAGATGGAAAAGAGTTATACTGATTATGGGGATTGAATTAAAGGTTTGAGAGTGATCGATTTTTTCTGTTTGGGTTCGGCTAAAGGAAAATCCCAGAATTCTGGGTTCAAAGGAGTCAGGCCGCGACCCTGTTCTTTGTGTGTCGCGGCCCTCTAGAACAAGAGGAAACCAAGGAGGGCTTTGTCGCGAGGGCACGCTGTGGCACCTCTTAGATTGGGTCACAATGTGTGAGTGGTGTTTTGGGGAGGCTGAGCCTTGGATTGAAGTGGGTCGCGACACAAGAGCATGGGGTCACGACTTTTAAGGGGTTTTAGGACCCCGAGAAGGTTTTGAGTGCGGGAACTGAACCTTATGAGCTCGGGATTGATTCTACTACCGTGTTTGGTGGAATTCAATGTCCCGGAGGCTAGGACTCGGTCAGAAAGCCTTTATTTACTCATTGTTCATGGAATTCTTTATCATGGTTGTGACTAAGTCAACCCTAAGGGCTCGGATCAGGGATCGTACTCAAGAGTCGTTCGTTGGTAGCTTGCACTTGGACCAAAGGTAAAAAACTACACCCAGAATATGATATACATGATTGGGGATCGGCCCGAATGCTGAGTATAATCTTGATTTAGGCGTTAAGCCTGTGAATGCGCATTATTATGATTATGTCTATGTATGTTTGATTAAATGTATTATAATACATTGTATCTGTATATATGTACGATAAACATAATATGTTATTGTGTACTGTGACTAGGGAGCTCGATTTATATACCAGGGAATTATTGTGATATCTAGTTAGAGATCGACTTATTAGTCAAGGGTGTATCTGGTTTGAGGGGCTCGACTTATAAGTCGAGGGTCTTAAAACTTCGACTTATAAGTTGAGGGCATGTGAGGCTTGACTTATAAGTCAAGGACCTGTAGGACTCGACTTATGTGCAGGCCACCATGGCTAGGCCACCTTGGGGGTGTGCCAAGCACCTGACTAGCTCGGATGCCAAAAAAATTGGAAGGGAGTGCAACATGCACTTAAGCAACTCTATGGTTGCTGATTTGTATAATGTGTATGCTAGATTCAGTTATTACTGTTAGTCAGATATATTCCTTTGTGAATTGCTTAATATGTTTTCTTGCTGAGTCTTTTGGCTCACAGGTGTTTCGTGGTGCAGGTAAAGGTAAAGAGAAGATTGGACAGCCATGAGTCAGAGGGCGATAGCAGTGACATGTACATATGCAGTCCACTCGACGGCCACGGCTGAGATACTCGAGGATGCTAAGGTTGAACCCAACTTTTGCCGCTTAGGTCGGCTTTTTATGTAATCTCAGTGTTGTAAACAACTTTTAAACTTGTGTTTTTGGAATCCCGTATAAGAACAAAGTTTTTGATCAATGGAAAATATTTTAATACCTAAACCTTTAATGGCTTAATCACACGTTTAGTCCAAATGACTTGTTTAGCAAGTCCAGCACTGATTTTAAACACACTTGGTAACGGACCCTATTAGCAGGGCGTTACATCTTGGTATCAGAGCTACCAAGGTTTAAGGGCTCCTGATGTTGGACTGTGCATGTACATTCACTGCTAAAGAAAAGCTCGACTCAGGGTTAGGTAACTATTAATATAATTATGTGTAAGTTTGCTTAAATGAATTACATATGCATTTCCTGCTAGCTTAAATAAGTAGCATGAGCTATTCTGATAGGGCCTGGCCTTTGACTGATGTATGTAGGTTGAGGATGTGCTTATTAGCACGATAGACATTTGTAAATGTTGTAGGATTGCTTATCACCATCATTATTGTTGTTGAATGTCAGAAACGCTTATTAGCGCTACTGTATGTGTGCATTTGATAGGGGATGCTTATCAGCACCGTTACATGTTAAAGGAAAATGCTTATTAGCATCGTTAAATGTTTATGCATGCTGGAAAATGCTTATTAGCATTCTTCTTGCTCTTGAATATTGGAAATGTTTAATAGCATTAAGTTATGTGTATGCATGCCAAGAATGTGCTTATCAGCATCTTGTTCAAGAATTATCATGAATTCCTCTACTTATTAGCATGATTGTTATGTTTGAACTATTGGAATGCTTATTAGCATTTTTAATTGCTTGTGGATGCTTATTCAATTGGTGTTGAATATTGTCTTTACTGCCTGATAAGCCGAGTCATTGATTGTAGATAGACTTGGAAGTATGCTTCCAGGGCAATCTAATGAGCCACCTAGCACTGAGAATCAGGTCGGATGTATTGACCAGGGTCAGAACCCTCCGCCAGTCCCTGATACCTGGCAACAAATGCTTGCAAATATGCAAGCTAGGCTGTAGAGAGAGGATGACGAGATTCGCCAGTTAAGGCTACAATAGGTTCCGTCTAGGAACGCTGCATCAGGGGTCCCATCTGCTGTTCCAGTACCGACCGTACAATAGCAGACAGAATTGGAGAACCATTGGGAGTTAGTGTATGAACGGTTCAGGAAACAACACCCTCCAGTTTTTTAGGGTAGTGCAAATCCACTTAAGGTAGAACAGGGGATGGCTATGATTACATCCATCCTGGATTTTATGAGGGTGGTGGGCAATGAGAGAGTGGCCTGTGCAAAGTACATGTTTCAGAATGATGCCAAAATCTGGTGGGAGGTGCTGCCTTAGACTAGGGATGTAACCACAATGAACTAGTAAGATTTCATAACCCTCTTCAATGAGAAATATTATAATGAGGCCATTAGAGCTGCAAAGGTGGAGGATTTTAGTAAACTTTTACAAGGGAACATGTCTGTGACCAAATATGCCCTGAAATTCAACAGACCAGCCAAGTTCATTGCAGACTTGGTACCCACTGATGGGACAAGGAAGGAAAGATTTCGTCAGGGGCTACAGCCTATGATAGCCTGGGATGTCAGAATTACTACAGTACATGGAGTGACGACATACGCTCAGGTAGTACAGAGAGCCCTTACTGCAGAGGGTGCTGAGAATAAGATCTGGCGCGAGAACGTGACCAGGAGGGATATGAGGAGGACAGGACCTCCCTTCACAAGTCTAGGAAGGGGTGGAGGCCCCAGTGACTAGAAAAGGAAGACCTCAGACATTGTTTGGGCTCCTAGACATGATAGGAAGCCACAAGGTGTACATATTGGCTGCCATAGCGGTAATGAGAACTAGAAGACATATCCAGAGTCTGCCAGATGTAGGAGACGTCATATGGGAGAGTGTCGGGCAAAGGCCTTCTTTGTATATGGAATTGTGGGGCATCTTAAGAAAGACTGCACAAGAATGAAGAAAGAGGAACCTAAGAAGACAGACAACTCGACTCCAGCTCGAGTATTTGCTTTGACACAAATCTGAGGCTGAGGCGAGGCCCTCAATGGTCATAGGTTAGCTTTCTAGTGCTGGCATATCTTATACTGTGCTGATTGATTCTTGTGCTACACAATCTTATGTTTCTAGTAGGATTATTGATAGACTGTGTAGGCCCTGTGAGTTTTATGCTGTGGGGTTTGGGACGTCACTACCCACTGGGGAGTTAGAAGTTTCCACGAGATGGGTTAGATCCTTGCTAGTGATGGTGGACGGTAGGGAGTTGTCAGTCGACTTAATAGAGTTAGTTATGACCGACTTTGACATGATTTTGGGAATGGACTGGTTAACTAGATATGGAGCAACCATTGATTGTAAAAAGAAGATGTAACATTTGAACTTGAGGGTGAGGAACCCTTCATATTCGTTGGCACTATGCATGGACCCCGAGTCCCTATGATTTCTGCATTGAAGGCTACAGATCTACAGCAGGGAGGTTGCATAAGATTCCTAGCCAGTGTGGTGGATACCACTCAGATCATGCCAGTGGGACCAGAAGAGACTACGTTGGTCTGTGAGTTTCTAGATGTGTTCCCAGAAGATTTACCAAGGTTGCCTCCACACAGGGAGATCGAGTTCATTATTGAGCTGGCACCAGGGACAGAGCCAGTGCCTAGGACACCTTACAGAATGGCCCTAACAAAGTTGAGGGAACTCAAAGTACAATTACAGGAGTTGTTGGATCTGGGTTTTATCAGACCCAGTTTCTCACCGTGGGGGGCACCAGTGTAATTTGTGAAGAAGAAGGACAGTTCTCTGAGGATGTGCATAGAATACAGAGAGCTGAATAAGTTGACTATTAAGAACAGGTATCCTCTACCAAGGATAGATGACTTATTTGACCAACTGCAACGAAAGGTGGTATTTTCGAAGATAGATCTTCGATCTAGTTATCATCAGTTGAGGATTAAGGAGGAGGACATACCAAAGACAACTTTTTGTACCAGATAAAGGCATTATGAATTTCTCAATATGTCATTTGGTTTGACTAACGCCCCGACAACTTTCATGGACTTAATGAACAAAGTGTTCAAGGACTATCCGGACCAGTTTGGGATCATTTTCAATGAAGATATTTTGGTTTATTCACAGTCAGAGGAAGAGCATGAGCAACACCTCATATTGGTCTTGCAGAGACTGAGGGAACACAGGTTACATGCGAAGTTCAAGAAGTATGAGTTCTGGCTACCTTAGGTGACTTTCTTGGGTCAAATGTCTGAAGTGTCAGCAGATCAAAGCTGAACATCAGAGACCAGCTGGACTGCTATAGCCCTTGGACATTCCAGAGTGGAAGTGGGAAGCATCACAATGGACTTTGTGGTGGGATTTCCCATGACGGTAGGTCTGCACGATTTGGTATGGGTGATTGTAGACAGATATACAAAATCGGCTCACTTTCTACCAATGAAGACGACTTATACCATTGACTAGTACGCAGATCTCTATGTAAAAACGATAGTACGTCTACATGGAGCCTCGAGGTCGATCGTATCGGATCGAGACCCCACATTTACTTCCAAGTTTTAGGGAAGTTTGCAGAAGGAAATGGACACACATCTAAAGTTTAGTACAACCTATCATCCTCAGACCGATGGTCAGTCTTAGAGGTCTATCCAGATGCTGGAGGACATGCTGAGAGCATGTGTACTGGAGTTTGAGGGGTCTTGAAGTAAATATTTACCCCTGATAGAGTTTTGTTGTATGGTAGGAACTGCAGATCACCTATTCACTGGGATGAGTTGGGTGAGCGCAGATACTTGGGTCCTGAGGCCGTTACACTGCGTGTGTATAAAGCTGGAAGACTTGCTAATCAAGTCATTTTGTTAGAAACGTGTTACTGAAACTATAATTGAACTAGGGTTAAAATATTTCAGTCACAAAAGTTACACTTCATATAATCAAACATTTTGAACATGGGATCCCAATAGTAATAACATTTAAATGACAGTTTACAAAATTTCAGGATAAAAGTACAGCTACTAGCCACTCTAAGGGAAAAATAGACATTTAGGCTTATCCCGTCCTGTACCACTCCTTGGCCGTGGGGGCCGATCAGATAACTATGTACATTCAGCCTCAAAGCTCTCCAACTCAAGACTGGTCCATTATGCCCTTGTCTTTACCTGCACCACGTAGCACCCGTGAGCCAAGGCCCGGCAAGAAACCAGATAACAAAGTACAGTCATTAAACAATCAATTTACAAATCAGCAATCAGATAACTCATAAAGCGTAGACATATACTCAACAATTCATAATAGTTACATAATTAGGCATTCAACATACCAAGTTCATCAAATATCATCAATAACCAATTCATATATTAACTAGGGTCGACGTCCTTAGGTCGCACCCCCTGTTTATCCCACTGACTCCGGCACACTTAAACCGAGCTCAGTGAATATTAAGCTGTCCTCAGCTACCAGTGGACGAGCCGCGCCCTGTGTACAAATATTGATTTCGGCACTCTTAGGTCACTTATCATATGTCCATGGTATAATACCATCAATGACATCATACATATATAGGGAGCTCTTAGTCCCATCATTAACATATAACTGGATTAGTTTCTTACCTTTAGGTTCCGATAGCTTGATTAGTGAAACCGACCCTCATGCACGATCCCGTCCAAGCCCTAGCATACACCTAGACCTAGCCATAAATTAATATCATCACCAAACTTCAATTCCAAAATCTAGACTCGGGACTAATCCCGAGCCCTCGGGAAGCCCCAAATGGGGCAGTGGAACCAAACCCCGAGCCCCCGGGCAAAGACTGTAAGAAATAACCCAAAAACCTTCTTCTGGAAATAGGGTAGAGCTACAACATCCTAAAGTGGGCGCTATGGTGCTACAAACAGACCCAAAAATGCCCCAAGCACCCAAGTCTAGCACTGTAGCGCCCAAGGGTTAGCGCTACAGCGCTACTTCCAGAGCCAAAATGCCCAGATTTGTCTCCTTCGAATTTCCTTGAACCAAAACCCCTTAAAACCTTTCCAAACTTCAACCAAACATCAAAACAAGCCTACCATCATCTATAACTCACCCCATATGACCCAACCATACAAAACTCAACCACATGCACTCCAAAATAAAGAAACTGCCATGATTGAGCTGGAAGCTCAAAAACTCAACAGACAAATCAGAACAGTCCATAATTCAAGTAACGAAGTCCAGAGTTTCTTACCTTCAATGGGGAAATCGACCCTAGGTTATCCTCCACACCTCCTTAGCTTTCACTCCCCAAAACCTCAGCCTTAACTCCCTAGAATTCCCATCAAAACTCAGCTTAGAAAACCATTTTAGCTAAAACCAGAAAGTCAAGGGAAGAATCTTGAAACTTACCTGAATTGGGTGACGAATTCCTGCTGAATCCTCAAGCTTGATCAAGTTCCGAAGTGTGAAGCCTTAGCCTAAAGCCTCCTCTGAATTTTAGCTTCAAGTTCCCGAAGAAATGGTGAAGAAAAGCCTAAACCGCATAAGAGAAAAGACCTTGTTTTTCCCTTCTTTCTTTTCTTTTCTTTTTGTTTCTTTCAGTTTCTACTACCCTCTAAACTTTCCACCAAGGCTAAAAAGCAGACTGATACTTTTCTCAGTTTTTAAACCAAATGACCAATTTTCCCTCCCATTAAAATCTAAACCCTAAAGCATTCTAAGGGCATTTTGGTCATTTTCTCCCAATTCTCGCTAATTCCTCGAGTGTCTCGAATAATTACCGCTTACCTCCTGGCACCTATCTAATTACCAATTATATTCCTCAATATCAAATAGCCTCCAATATATTTCCTAAATTCCCAGAAAGACCCCAAGACTCACCCCGAGCTGGTTATAAATTCCCACTGTGACTTTTTCGCTAAACCGCTCACTAGGATCGCCTCAAGTCAAAAATTGCAAATATATCCACATAATAATGTGGTCTCAAAAATTTATAACAAGTATTTACATTTGCCCTCAACGGGCCAAAATTACGATTATGCCCTTATAACGTAATTAGAGCCTACATGCATACTAGTACACATAGTCATGCATCACATATTTACAAATAATCATATAAGCATGCATTTAATCATTTCAATCACACATAATCCAATTATGCCCTCTCGGCACACTAATCAAGGCCCTTAAGCCATATTAGTAATTTTGGGTCGTTACAACTACCCCCTTCTAATGAGAATTTCGTCCTCGAAATTTACTTGAATAATTCGAGATACGGATCCCGCATCGCTGACTCAAGCTCCCAGATCGCCTCCTCGACCCTACTATTCCTCCATAACACCTTAGCCAGAGGAATCGTCTTATTTCGTATTACTTTATCCTGCCAATCCAAAATCTAAACTGGTTGCTCCTCATAGGATAAATCTTTCTGTAATTCTAGATCTTCATATTTCAGTACATGTGTTGTATCTGAGACGTACTTACGGAGCATCGAAACATGGAATATGGATGAACTCCTAACAATGATGGTGGCAAAGCTAACCTGTAAGCCACCTGACCGATCCTTTACAGGATCTCAAAAGGTCCGATGAATCTAGGGCTTAGCTTGGCCTTCTTCCCAAATCTCCTCACCCCTCGTAGTGGTGAAACTCGAATAAACACATGGTCCCCAACCTGGAACTCCACGTCCCTATGCTTGGGATCAGCGTAGCTTTTCTGTAAGCTCTGTGGGGCGACCATCCTAGCTCGGATCTTCTCAATAGCTTCATTTGTCTTCTGAACCATGTCTGGCCCCAAGTACTTCCTTTCACCCATTTCATCCCAATGAATGGGTGATCTGCATTTCCTTCCATATAACAGCACATATGGAGCCATACCAATCGATGAATGATAATTGTTATTGTATGAAAATTCAATCAACGGGAGATACTTACTCCAAGATCCCTCAAAGTCGATCACACACGCCCAGAGCATATCTTCCAATACCAGAATCGTCCTCTCAGACTATCCATCAGTTTGAGGATGAAAGGCTATGCTAAACTTCAACGAAGTCCCCATAGCCTTCTGCAAACTACCCCAAAACTTGGAGGTAAAGATAGGATCCCGGTCTGACACAATAGACTTTGGAACCCCATGGGGATGAATGATCTCCCTCACATATAAATCTACATACTGATCCATTGTATATGTTGTCTTTACTGGAAGAAAATGAGCTGACTTGGTGTATCTGTCCACTATCACCCACACCGAGTCATGAAGCCCTACAGTCCTGGGTAAACCTCCCACAAAATCCATCGTAACCTCCTCCCATTTCCATTAAGGGATTCCTAAAGGCTGAAGCAACCCTGCTGGTCGCTGATGCTCAGCTTTCACCTACTGACAGGTCAAACATTTGGCCACGTACTTCACTACATCCTTCTTCTTCCCGGGCCACCAATATAACATTCGTAGATCCTGATACATCTTCGTGGTACCCGGATGAAGTGAGTACGGCATAGTACACGACTCATCCAATATCTCTTGTCTGATCCCCACATCAGCTGGAACACAAACCCGCCCCTGATACCGTAGCAAACCAACCTCAGAAATAGAATAGTCCTTAACTACTCTTGCCAGGACATTCTCTCTAACCTTTTGTAACTAAGTATCTACCAACCGTCCTTCCTTAATCTGCTCTAGCAGGGTCGACTGCAGAGTAATGTTGGCCAACCGACCCACCATCAATTCTATCCCTTCTCTGGTCATCTCATGAGCTAACTCTCTCAAAATTTGGGTAGAACTATATAACTGACCTGGGCCCCTCCGGCTCAACGCATTCGCCACGACATTGGCTTTCCCTGGATGGTAAAGAATATCACAGTCATAGTCTTTTACCAACTCCAGCCAACATCTTTGCTTCATGCTCACGTCCTTCTGTGTGAAGAATTACTTCAAACTCTTGTGATCGGTGTATATCGCGCACTTCTCCTCATACACATAGTGGCGCCAAACCTTCAGTGAAAATACCACCGCTGCTAACTCCAAATCATGGGTAGGGTACCATTGCTCATACTCCTTCAGCTGTCGTGAAGCATAAGTTATGACCTTCTCATTCTGCATCAACACACTGCCTAAACCCACCCTGGATGCAACGAAATAAACAACAAACTTTCCTTCCTCCGAAGGAAGACTCGGCATAGGTGCAGTAATTAGTTGCCTCTTCAATTCCTGGAAACTGTTCTCACACTTCTTTGACCAGACGAACTTCAAATTCTTCCGTGTCAATTCTGTCATCGGTGCAGTGATCTTTGAGAACCCTTCTACAAACCGTTTGTAGTAACTTGCTAACCCAAGGAAACTCTGAACCTCCGAGGCGTTCCTTGGCCTCGACCAATCTCTAATTGCCTCCACCTTAGACGGATCCACCTTAATCCCATCAACACTAATAATATGTCAAAGAAATATCACTTTTGGTAGCCAAAATTCACACTTCTTAAACTTGGCATACAACTGATGCTCCCTCAACCTCTGTAGAACCTGTTGTAGATGTCGCTCATGCTCTTCCTCTGAACTGGAGTACACTAAGATGTCGTCGATGAAGACAATAACAAACTGATCCATGAAATCTTTGAACACCCTGTTCATTAAGTCCATGAAGGCTACTGGGGCATTGGTCAAACCAAACAACATGAACAGAAACTCATAATGCCTATACCTCGTTCGAAAGTCCGTCTTCGGTATGTCCTCCTCCTTGATCCTCAGCTGGTGATAACCAGATCAAAGATCAATCTTTCAAAACACCATCTTACCCTGTAGTTGATCGAACAAGTCGTTCATCCTTGGTAGAGGATACTTATTCTTGATAGTTAACTTGTTCAATTCCTTGTAGTCTATTCACATTCTCAGAGTCCTGTCCTTCTTCTTCACAAACAAAACTGGGGCACCCCAAGGGGGGAAACTTGGCCTGATGAACCCCAAATCCAGAAGCTCCTGTAATTGTATCCTCAACTCCTTTAGTTCTGCCAGTGCCATTCTATACGGTGCTCTTGACACTGGCTCTGTCCCTGGTGCCAAATCAATGACGAACTGAATCTCCCTATTTGGTGGCAGCCCTGGTAAGTACTCAAGGAATACATCTAAAAATCCACAAACCAATCTAGTCTCTCCTGGCCCTGCTGGCAATACTCTAGTGGTGTTTACCACACTGGCTAGGAAACCTACACATCCTCCCTGTAATAGGTCTCTAGCTCTCAGCGCTGAAACTATAGGTATGCGGGGTCCACATACCGCTCCCAGGAAGACAAAGGGATCCTCTTCCTCTGGCTCAAACGCCACAATCTTCTTCCTATAGTCAATAGTAGTCCCATATCTGACCAGCCAATCCATTCATAGAATCATGTCGAAGTCCTCCATATCTAGCTCAATCAAATCTACAGAAAATTCTCTACCATCAACTAACACTGGCAGTGCTCAAATCCATCTCCTAGAAACTACCAGTTCCCCTGTAGACAGTATAGTCCCAAACCCTGCGGTACAGTACTCACTAGGTCTACACAATATATCAATCACCTTACTAGAAATAAAGGAATGTGTAGCACCAGAGTCAATCAATACAGTAAAAGGAGAGCCAGCGCTAGAAAGCTGACCTGCACTACTGAGGGACTAGCCTCGGCCTCTGCCTGTGTCAGGGTGAACACTTGAGCTCAAGTCAAGCTGTCCACCTTCCCTGCTTCCCCTTTCTTCACTGTCGGGCAGTCTTTCTTTAGATGTCCTACCACCCCACACACATAACAGGTCTTAGCCCAACATTCACTCGGATGGCGTCTTCTGCACCTTGTGCACTCAAGATAGCTTCTCCATGAATCATCGCCTCCCTGACGACCACCCTGATTACCCCGACCTCTCCTATCAGGACCAGGAGCAGTCAAAGTATCAAGGGTCTTCCTCTTCAAATCACTGGGGCCTCTGCCCCTACTAGATCCCAAGTATGGAGGCACCGCCCTGGGGCCCTCCCGCCTTACCGCACTCTCCCTCCTGATCTTATTCTCCACTTCCTCAGTGGTAAGAGCCTTCTCCACAGCCTGGGCATAAGTTGTTCCCCCAGGAACTATCGTAATTATCACATCTCGGGCTATCATAGCATTAAGCCCTCTGATAAATCTGTCTTGCCTAGCTGTATCAGTAGGCACAAGATCTGGTGCAAACTTTGCAAGTCTGTCAAACTTCAAAACATATTCTGTGACTGTCATACTACCCTGAACCAACCCCACAAATTCATTCACCTTCGCTACTCTGATGGCAACATTGTAATACTTCTGGCTGAATAAATCCTTAAATCCTTCCCAACTCAGAGTGGTAACATCCCTAGTCTGTGATGCCACTTCCCATGAGATGCGGGCATCCTCTCTTAGCATATATGTGGCACAAGCCACTTTGTCATATCCTTCTACCCTCATGAAATCCAGGATAGTAGTAATCATAGTCATCCACTGTTCGGCCTTCAGTGGATCAGGTCCTCCCTAAAAAATTGGGGGTTGCTGCTTCCTGAACCACTCATACAACAGCTCCCATCTGTTCCCAACCTCTACTGGCTGTACAACTAGTACCACTACAGGTGGCACAATAGGGGCAGCACTCCCTGATTGAGCCAGCTGTTGCATAATTTGGATATGCTCATCCTGGCTCTGTAGCCATGCTTGCATGTCTGCCATAAGTTGCTACCAGTTCTCAGGGACTGGTGAAGAGGTCTGGCCCTGGTCATCATCCCTTGACTCACACCTACTGCTGGTAAGTCGTACAAAAGCATAGCTATCCAAGTTAATCTGAAATCAACGACTCGGTGGTCAGACTATGATGACAGGGTAATAATCCTTCCATGATCCATCATTGGAACTCAAACATTCACAAACAATCAAGGTATAACAGTTTATCCAAGTATTCATCTTATATTCATTCACATGCACAGCAATGCTAATAAGCATGCCTCAATATCATCACATAATAGTCAAGGGCTAAGCCCTATCAGTATCTCATGCTTCATATTAATCATACAGATATCAGCATTCATATTCCTTTCTAATCATTTAAACATATAATCATGTATACACGATTACCAAACCCTAAGTCGAGCTTGTCTTTCGCGGTGAATGTACATGTCCAGCCAGTCTTCAGGAACCCTTAAACCTAGGACGCTCTGATACCAAGTTGTAACGCCCTGGATAGCCAAGACCATTACACTGTGTGTTTATAAAGGTGCAAGACTTGCTAATCAAGTCATTTAGTTAGAAACATGTTACTGAAACTATAACTGAGCTATGGTTAAAAGATTTCGGTCACAAAAGTTACACTTCATATAATCAAACATTTTGAACATGGGATCCCAATAGTAATAACATTTAAATGACAGTTAACAAAATTTCAGGATAAAAGTACAGCTACTAGCCACTCTAAGGGAAAAATAGACATTTAGGCTTTTCCCATCCTGTACCACTCCTCGGCCGTGGGGGCCGATCAGCTAACTATGTACATTCAACCCCAAAGCTCTCCAACACAGGACTGGTCCACTATGCTTTTGCCTTTACTTGCACCACGTAGCACCCATGAGCCAAGGCCCAGCAAGAACCCAAATAACAAAGTACAGTCATTAAACAATTAATTTACAAATCAACAATTAGACAACTCATAAAGCTTAGCCATATACTCAACAATCCATAATAGTTACATAATTAGGCATCCACCATACCAAGTTCATCAAATATCATCAATAACCAATTCATATATTAACTAGGGTCGACACCCTTAGATCGCACCCCATGTTTATCCCACTGACTCCGACGTGCTTAAACCGAGCTCAGTGATTATTAAACTGTCCTCAACTACCAGTGGCCGAGCTGCGCCCTGTGCGCAAATATTGATTTTGGGACTCTTAGGTCGCTTATCATATGTCCATGGTATAATACCATCCATCACATCATGCATATATATATGTAACCGGGTGTAGTTTCTTACCTTTAGGTTCCGATAGCTTTATTAGTGAAAATGACCTCAAGCACAATCCCGACTGAGCCCTAGTGTACACCTAGTCACAACCATGAATTAATATCATCACCAAACTACAATTCCAAAATCTAGCCTCGGGACTAATTCCGAGCCCTCGGGAAGCTCCAAATGGGGTGGTGGAACCAAACCTCGAGCCCTCGGGCAAAAACCCTAAGAAATAACCCAAAAACCCTCTTCTAGAAATAGGGTAGCGCTACAGCGCCCTAAATTGGGCGCTATGGCGCTACAACCAGAGCCAAAAACACCCCAAGCACCCAAGCCTAGCACTGTAGCGCCCAAGGGCTAGTGCTACAACGTTACTTCCAAAGCCAAAATGCCCATATTTGTCTCCTTCGAATTTCCTTGAACCAAAACCCCCTATAACCTTTCCAAAATTCAACCAAACATCAAAACAAGCCTACCATCATCTATAACTCACCCCATATGATCCAACCATACAAAACTCAACCACATGCACCCCAAAATAAAGAAACTACTATGATTGAGCTGGAAGCTCAAAAGCTCAATAGAACAATCAGAACAGTCCATAATTCAAGTAACCAAGTCCAGAGTTTCTTACCTTCAGTGGGGAATTTGACCCTAGGTTATCCTCCACACCTCCTTAGCTATCACTCCTCAAAACCTCAGCCTTAACTCCGTAGAATTCCCATCAAAACTCAGCTTAGAAAACCATTTCAGCTAAAACCTGAAAGTCAAGGGAAGAACCTTGAAACTTACCTCAATTGGGTGACTAATTCCTGCTGAATCCTCAAGCTTGTTCAAGGTCCCAAGTGTGAAGCTTAGCCTAAATCCTCCTCTGAATTTTAGCTTCAAGTTCCTGAAGAAATGGTGAAGAAAAGCCTAAACCGCATAAGAGTTTGACCACGTTTTTGCCTTCTTTCTTTTCTCCTTCTTTTCTTTTCTTTTTGTTTCTTTCAGTTTCTACTACCCTACAAACTTTCCACCAAGGCTAAAATGCAGATTGATACTTATCTTAGATTTTTAAACCAAATGACCAATTTGCCCTCCCATTAAAATCTAAACCTTAAAGGTAAGCGGTAATTATTAGAGACACTCGAAGAATTAGCGGGAATTGGGAGTAAATGACCAAAATGCCCTTAGAATGCCCCGACACCTATTTAATTACCAATTATATTCCTCAATATCAAATATCCTCCAACGCATTTCCTAAATTCCAAGAAATACCCCTAGAGTCACCCCAAGCTAGGTATAAATTCCCACTGTGACTTTTTTGCTATACCGCTCACTAGGATCGCCTTGAGTCGCAAACTTCAAATATATCCACATAATAATGTGGTCTCAAAAATTTATTACAAGTATTTACATTTATGCCCTCAACGGGCCAAAATTACGATTATGCCTTTATAACCTAATCAGAGCCTACATGCATATTAGTACACATAGTCATGCATCACATATATCCAAATAATCATATAAGCATGAATTCAATCATTTATATCACACATAATCCAATTATGGCCTCCCGGCACACAAATCAAGGTCCTTAAGCCTTATTAGTAATTTTGGGTCGTTACAGCAGTTTAGAGGACCAAAGAAGCCATTGAAAAGATCAGAGCTCAGATTCTTGCATAGCGAAGTAGATAGAGAAGTTATGTGAATCCGAAGCGCAAGAACGTGGAGTTCCAGGTGGGAGACTATGTCTTCCTTAGAGTCTTGCCACTCAAGGCGGTGAGGAGGTTTGGGAAGAAGGGCAAGCCGAGCCCTTGGTTTGTAGGACTTTTTGAGATCTTGGAAATGATCGATCAGGTGGCTTATAGGTTGGCATTACCTCCGATGTTGTCGGCCATGCACAATGTGTTTCATATTTTGATGTTGCAGATTATGTATCTGATGAGGCTCATGTAATGAGTTATGAAGATCTGGAGCTGCAGAAGGATTTGTCCTTTGAGGAACAGCCAATCTAGATATTAGACAGAAGGAACAAGGTCCTGAGGAATAAAACCATACCTTTAGTGAAGGTATTATGGAGGAACAGCAAGGTCGAGGAAGTGACCTGGGAGTTGGAATCAACCGTGCGGGACCAGTATCCTGAGTTGTTCAGGTAAAATTTCAAGGATGAAATTCCTATAAGGAAGGGATAGTTGTAATATCCCAAATTCCTAATATGGCTTAGTGCCTGGATTAGGGGACCGGGAGGGAATAATTGTTTTAATTATGTGTTAATATTGTATGAGCATGTTATTATATGAATTATATTATAATATAATTATACTTGTTTGTTTAGAAATATTAAATGTGTATGTAGGCCCGTTTCTTATAAGAGGGGCATTTTAGTAATTTGACCCGCTGTGGGTATAATTGTAAATTTTAGTCTGTGTGATTGAGACCACGTTATTATATGGATATATTTGGGTTACTTGACACGAGGCGATCCTGGTGAGAAAATTTGCAGAAAAGTCACAACGGGGTAAAATACCTGGCTCGGGGTGAGCAGAGGGGTATTTTGGTAATTCAGTACATTGTCGGGAATTATCGGGTAATCGGAGATTAAATGATTATTATTTTGAGATAGTTGGGGATACAGAGGAACACTCAGGAATTCATGGTAAGTGGCAATTTAAGGAATTGCCCTTGGAGGGCTTTGGAGAGATTGGATTGGCCTAGGGGCATTTTGGTCATTTGTGCCTAATTAGAGACTTAATTTAAGTATTTCTTCAGCTGAGGGAAAACTAAAAACAAAGCAAACAAACCATAACCATTTCTCTCTCCCGTAACTCTCTCTCCCTCTTCTTGAAAGATTGGAAAATCTTAAGGAAATTGAAGAACAAGGCTTGGGAAATTGAAGGATTATGCTTGGGAAAATTGGGGATTAGCTCAAGGGTGTTATCATCTCAGAGGTAAAGGTTTAAATTTGAATTCTTCATGATACTTCTATGATTTTGTTGAAAGCTTTGGTGTTTACATGTGTGTGAGTTACGAGAGTGAATTTTGGGATTCTTGATGAGTTTTAGTCAACTAATTAGTTAGGTTTTGTTGCTGGAAAGGAGTTATACTGATTAAGGGGATTGAATTAAAGATTTGAGTGTGATTGGGTTGTTTTTATTTGGGATTGGCTAAAGGAAAAACCCAGAATTCTGGGTTCGAAGGGGTCGGGCCGCGACCCTGTTCTTGGTGTGTCGCAGCCCTCTAGAAAAAAAGGGATCCAAGGAGGGCTCTGTCACAAGGGCGTGCCGTGGTGACTCTTAGGTTGGTCTGCGGCGCATGTCTGGTGTTTTGGGGAGGCTGAGCCTCGGATTAAGGTGGGTTGTGGCACAAGAGCATGGGGTCGCGGCTCTTAAGGTGTTTTTCGACCACGAGAAGGTTTTGAGTGTGAGAACTCAACGTTATGAGCTCGGGATCGATTCTACTACCGTGTTTGTTAGAATTCAATGTCCTGGAGGCTAGGACTCGGTCTGGTTGCCTTTATTCACTAGTTGTTGAAGGAATTCTTTATCATGGTTGTGACTAGGTCAACGCTAAGGACTCGGATCAGGGATCATACTCATGATTCGTTCGATTGTAGCTTGCACTTTGACCAAAGGTCTGAAAACTGCACCCAAAATATGATATACATGATTGGGGCTCGGCCCGAATGCTGAGTATAATCTTGATTTAGGCGTTAGGCCTATGAATGTGCATGATTATGACTATGACTATGTATGTTTTATTAAATGTATTATAATACATTGTATCTATATATATGTATGATAAACGAAATATGTGATTTTCTGCTATGACTAGGGAGCTCAGTTTATAAACTAGGAAATTATTGTTATATCTAGTTAGAGATCGACTTATTAGTTGAGGGCATATTTTATTTGTGGCGTTCAGCTTATAAGTCGAGGGTTTTAAAGCTTCGACTTATAAGTCGGGGGCATGTGAGGCTTGAATTATCAATCAAGGACTTGTAGGACTCGGCTTGTGAGCTAAGATTGGCATTACGAACGTGGAGTGCAAGCCACCATGTCTAGGCCACCTTGGGGGTGCGCCAAGCGCCTAACTGGCTCGAATGCCAAACAAATTGGAAGGGAGTGAGACACGCTCTTGTGCAACTCTATGGTTGATGATTTGTATAATGTGTTTGCTCGATTCAGTGATTACTGTTAGTCAGTTATATTACTCCGTGAATTGCTTAATATATTTTCCTGCTGAGTCTTTTGGCTCACGGGTGCTTCATGGTGCAGGTAAAGGTATAGAGAAGATTGGCCAGCCATGAGTCCGAGGGCGATAGCAGTGATATATACATATGCAGTTCGCTCGACCGCCACAGCCGAGATACTCGAGGAAGCTAGGGTTGAACCCAACTTTTGCCACTTAGGACGGCTTGTTATGTAACCTTGGTGTTGTAACCAACTTTTACACTTGTGTTTCTGGGATCTTGTGTAAGAACAAAGTGTTTTATCAATGGAAATGTTTATGACTTGACCAAAAATTTTAATACCTAAACCTTTAGTGGCTTAATCACATGTTTAGTCCAAATGACTTTTTTAGCAAGTCCAGCAATGATTTTGAATACACTTGGTAACGGACCCTAATTAGCAGGGTGTTACAGGTCTGGACTGCCCTCAAAGGTGGGAGGGTGTTACTTTCTGAACCTCTCATATAGTGGCTCGCTCCTATTCTCCATCACAGGTTGGGCTAGCACTGGTGCCACAATCTCTGTGGCCTATAGTCAAACATCTCGAGGAGGAGCTTTTTATGGGGAAGTCGAATGTCCTGACCCTGGTTGTTATCTTCGGCCATATTGCTGCGGGATCTAGTTGATCGCTGAGGCATAACTTCAATATGATTGTAATCAATGACGCCACACATCAGGCATGATAACAACATCCAAACATACCACCTCCTAGTTCAACTGATCAAACGTAAATAGTGAACCAACTCAATGCACACACAACACAATCATATAACAGTCAAAGGGGCCATGCCCTAGCATTAAAGACTCATCATGCTCGATATATATATAAACAGGTAGACAAGCAATTCAGATAAGTAATATTCAGTCAATCTATATGACCCATAAACCTTGGCACACTCTAATACGAAGTTGTAATGCCCTACTACCTTAGAGCCACTACCATGTGATTTTAAAACGTGCAATTAACTCACTAATCGAGGTATTAGACTAAAAAGTCTGATCAATTAATGTAATGACTCATTCAAAAAAGAATTCATTATAAAAGTTTGGACATTTATTTAAATCATAAAAGTGTTACATTGGGATCCAAAAATATTGTTTTAAACATATTTACAACTCAAAAGTTATTATAGAGTTGACCAAGGCGAAAAAATCAAATATTTATAACGTGTTCCACAAAACAACCCCAGCTGTGGTAGCCAGGTAGGCCAAAAATGTACGTGTCGCTCCATGCCCTCCAACTCATGGTTGGTCAGCCTTTCCCATGCTCTTACCTGTACCATAGAGCACCCGTGAGCCAAGGCCAAACAAGAAAATTGCACAAACATTGCACATAACAATTCATTTCAGTAAATGCATAAATTAACGCGAACATAGCAGATAATTCACAACAGCGGCCTGAGCCAATCAGGGTGCATTACCAGCCACTGAGTTCACGGTCCTAACCGAGCAGATGAACACAACTCACTAGACGGCCATGCCCTGGCGGCCTGCATTCAGTATGCTTAACGCCGATTCTTGCCCTTGACGATCCCGGCCCTTACCGATCCTGACCCTAGCCGTTTAGTCTCAACATCCATACATGGCTTAATAATTAAAGACATTAACATATAAAACTAACTACAAATAATCAGACCATGCTCTGCTCTTCGGGCAAAAACAATTTTCTTACCTGAGCCCCGCAAGCCCTGGGTAAGCGGCCTAGATACAATCCCCGTCAACCACTCGGTTTAGCCCTAAATCACAATAATATTAAACCTCCATTAATCTCAAATAAATAAAGACGTCAACACCTAGTTTTAGTCCCTAGGGCCTTGAATTCCAGCAACCATGGTAGTAGGATTTTTTTTGAACCCCTAAGTTGAGTTCACGAGCATAAAAACCCTAATTGGCCAATATTTTCTATTTGAGTCGCCGCCCTTCTTAGTGGCACCGTGGGGCTCTACAAGTCAGAGAGCTCAAGGCTCTCACCTAGGGGACACGGGCCGCGACACGCCCCAATCTGCGCCGCGGCGCATGGGCTATTCAGCAACCCCCTTAGGCCTTCTAGGTTCATGCGGGTTGTGACGCTCAAGACCATTGTCCCGATGGGACACCGCGAACCCAGTTTTTCCCAGCGTTTTCATATTTTCAAACTCTCTAAAAATCGTTCCAAACATGCTCTAAGGTCAAAACTAAGTCCCAGAACCTCTTCACTACACTTATAGCATTACAAACACCTCATAAAACAAATCAAATCCCTAGTTCAAATCAAAACCCATCCTAAATCTAAAAATTTTCTAAACCTCAAACCCAACTGAATTTTATTAAAGAATAATAGAGATAACCTTACCCCAATGACGATTTTGATCTTCAGCTGCAATTCATCACTTCAAAACTTCAATTCCCTTCATTTCCCAAGCCATTTTCCTCTAGAAATTCATAATAAATAGAAGACAAGTGAGCCTAAGGGGGATAGGGAAAAAGAAATGTGTAACGCCCTGGATAACCAAGACCGCTACACTGTGTATTTATAAAGGTGCAGGACTTGCTAATCAAGTCGTTTAGTTAAAAACGTGTTGCTAAAATCATTAATGTACTAGGGTTAAAAGGATTTGGTCACAAAAGATACTTTTCATATAATCAACATTTTACATAAGGGATCCCAAAAGAAACAATGTTTAAAAAGTTAGTTTACAAAATTTCCAGAGTTCAAACAACCACTGGCCACTCTAAGGAAAAATAGACATTTGTGGTTCTCCTGTTCCTGTCTCCCCTCGACCATGGTGGTCGAGCAGCTGTTCATGTACATTCCGCCTTTAGAACTCTCCGATTCAGGGCTGATAAAGTATTCCCTTGCCTTTACCTGCACCATGTAGCACCCGTGAGCCAAGGCCCGGCAAGAAAACATAACATTATAGTGAAAACAATGATAATAGTTGAATAATCTTTAGTGCATGTTCATATACTTAACATACCACTTTGGTCATAACATCCACAGACATAATCAGAGAATCAACAAACCAACACTCAGCTATTCAACACAAAAGGTTCATCAATCAATAATAATAACCAATCAAATGATAATCAGGGCCGACGCCGTTAGGTCGCACCCTATGTTTGATCCCACTGGCTCCGGTCCGCTTAAACCGAGCTCAGTGAATAATAAGTTGTCCTCAGCTACCAGTGGCTAAGCCACGCCCTGTGCGCCAATGTAAACTCTGGCACCCTTAGGCCGTTTGTCTACTATTCTCATGGCATAATACCACCCCTTATAAAGCATACAAGATGGGGAACCCTTAGTCCCATTACAAAATCATAACCGGGTGCAATTTTCTTAACTTTAGTTTCCAAGTGTACTGGTTACACAAGATGCCTCTTGAGCACGATCTGTTTCCCGAGCCCCTAGCTTATACCTAGTCACAACCAAGATAAGGGATACCATTAATAATTGTAAAAGGGCTTCTAGATAAGGTTCTAGTCTCTGGAACATTGAAATCCACCAAGCACGGTAGTAGATTCGATCCCGAGCACCCTAGGTTAAATTCCCATGCTTAAAATCCCAAAAACCCAAATTTCCTTAAGGGCTGTGGCTCAAGCCTCCTATGTCGCGGCATGGCCCCCAAACAGAGTCCATCCACGCTCAAAACTAGACACAGGTCGCGGCCCTACAATCCCCATGCCGTGGCCCGCCCTCCTTCCTCAGCATTCATCAGCCTCAGAGGACCGCGACTCACCAAGAACTATGTCGCGGCCCGACCCCTTCGAACCCAGAAAAACCTCCATTTTTAACTCTCAAACCTCACTCAAAACCATCCAAAACCATCGCAATAATATACCAAAATTATCAAAAACATTCCTGCATGATTTCAGAAGCACAAGCCAGCAGAAACCTAAGCTAAAATCTCATCAAAACACGTTTTGAATTTCTGAAACTCACATACTCAAGAACACTAAAACCAGTCATAAAAAATCAGAATTCAAACACTAAATCATGAATTGGAGCTTACCTTCTCTGATGAACAACCTTTCTAAAAGATTTATGAGCTAACTCCCAAGTTCCAAGCTTCAATTCAGTCCTTCAATGTCAAAATCCATAAACACCTCAAAACCCAGCCATAAACACAGAATTTAATCACCATCCATAAAGCTTATGACTTACCTTAATTCTAGTTGAACTCCTTAGCCGAACACTATATTAATCCTCCAAGACATCAGTTCAATCCACTGAATTCCAGCTGAATTTTCCTTAAGTTCTAGTGGTTTCCCTTGAGAGAAAAGAAGAGTGATAAAACTGATGAACGGGAGGGTTCGTTTAAGGTTCTTCCACTGTTTTCTCAACTTTTCCTTATAACCTTAGTTAATTAAGTCAATCCCGAGGCTCGGGGTACCGGTAACGTCCCCGAGGGCAAAATGGTAAAATTTCGCAATATTTCCACCTAGGCTTCCTAACCTTAAATATATCCCCAATTATTTATTTCCATAACCCGATAACCTAACTAACCATCCAATACCTGAAATACCCCTTGACTTGCCCCAAGTCAAGTATTAAGCCCCGTTGTGACTTTCCCGCTAACTAGCTCCCAAGGATTGCCTCAAATTGCATGTCGTAGATTTACCCACATAATAATGTGGTTCTCACAAACATAACATATAATCACATTTGCATTGATATAACCATTCAAGCGTGCTTATTATATAATCACGCATTAAATTAATAAATTCACACATAAACCAATTATGCCCTCCCGGCACACTAATCAAGGCCCTTAAGCCGTATTAGTGACTTTGGGTTGTTACTACTATCCCCTCCTACTGAGAATTTCGTCCTCGAAATTTACTTGAATAGCTCAGGATACTGATCCCGCACCACCGTCTCTAGGTTCCAGGTCGCTTCCTCGACCTTGCAATTTCTCCACAATACTTTAACTAATGGAATCGTCTTATTCTGTAGAACTTTGTCCTTCCGATCCAAAATCTGAACCGGTCGCTCCTCATAGGACAAATCTATCTGCAGTTCTATGTCTTCATACTTGAGTACATGCATCGAATCTGAGACATATTTTCGTGACATAGAGACATGGAATACGTTATGCAAGGCCAAACTGACATTTGTCTTCTGAACCATATCTGGCCTCAAATATTTTCTCTCACCCATCTCATCCCAATGAATAGGTGACCTACACTTCCTTCTGTATAGCATCTCATAAGGAGCCATGCCAATCGTGGACTGATAACTGTTGTTATACGAAAATTCAATCAACGAGAGATACTTACTCCAAGATCCCTCAAAATCAATTACACACACCCTAAGCATATCCTCCAAAACCTAAATTGTCCTCTCAGACTGTCCATCAGTCTGAGGATGAAAGGTTGTGCTAAACTTCAACTGAGTCCCCATGGCTCTCTGCAGAGCTCCCTAGAACTTGGAGGTAAAGATAGGGTCTCGATCAGATACAATTGACTTGGGAACCCCATGGAGATGAACTATCTCCCTCACATACAACTCTGCATACTGTTCCACTGTGTAAGTCGACTTCACTGGCAGAAAATGAGCTGAATTGGTATATCTGTCCACTATTACCCACAACGAGTCATAAAATCCCACTGTCCTGGGTAGACCTCCCACAAAATTCATTGTAATGTCCTCCCACTTTAACTCAGGAATACCCAAAGGCTGAAGCAACCCTGCTGGTCGCTGATGCTCAGCCTTCACTTGTCGACATGTCAAACATCTAGCCACATACTCCACCGCATCCTTCTTCATCCTGGGCCACCAATATAATGTCTGTAGATCCAGATACATCTTCGTGATACCCGGATGGAGTGAGTATGGCGTAGTGTGAGACTCATCCAATATCTCTCATCTGATCCCCTCATCTGCCGAAATACAAATCCGTCACTAATATCAAAGCACACCAGTCTTAGAAACAAAAAAGTCCTTAGCTATCCCTACTAAGACTTGCTGTCTAACCTCCTACAACTGCGCGTCTACCAATTGACCCTCCTTGATCTGCTCTAGTAGGGTCGACTGCAAAGTAACATTGGCCAACCGGCCCACCACCAGCTTTATCCTTGCCCTGGTCATCTCATCAACTAACTCTTTGGAGATCTGAACAGAACTAAATAACTGCCCTGAACCCCTTCGGCTCAATGCATCTACCACTACATTGTCTTCCCCTGGGTGGTAAATAATATCACAATCATAATCCTTAACCAACTCCAACCAACGCCTCTGTCTCATGTTCAGATCCTTCTGGGTTAAGAAATACTTCAAACTCTTATGATCAGTGTATATCTTGCACTTCTCCCCATACAGATAATGTCGCCACACCTTCAGTATGAACACCACAGCCGTTAGTTCCAAGTCATGGGTAGGATACCGCTACTCATACTCCTTTAGTTGTCATGATGCATAAGCTATAACCTTCTCATTCTACATCAACACATAGCCCAAACCCATCCTTGATGCATCACAATATACCACAAACTTTAATCCTTCTGAAGGAAGACTCAGTATAGGTGCAGTAACAAGTCGTCGCTTTATTTCTTGAAAAATGTCCTCACACTTCTCTGACCAAACGAACTTCTAATTCTTCCGTGTCAACTCTGTCATTGGTGAAGAAATCTTCGAGAATCCTTCTACAAACTGCCTGTAATAACCTGCTAACCTGAGGAAACTTCGCACCTCCGAGGCGTTCCTTGGCCTCGACCAATCTCTCATCGCTTCCACCTTGGATGGATCCACCTTAATCCCCTCTGTGCCCACTATATGCCCAAGAAAAGTCACCTTTGGCAACCAAAAATCACACTTCTTAAACTTGGCATATAACCGATGCTCCGTTAACCTCTGGAAAACCTGTCGAAGATGTCGCTCGTGCTCTGCCTCTGAACTATAGTATACTAAGAAGTCCTTGAACATCCTATTCATCAGGTCAATGAAAGCTGTCGGGGCTTTCGTCAAACCAAAAGACATGACCAAGAACTCATAGTGCTTGTGCCGTGTTCGGAAGGTCGTCTTCGGTATGTCCTTGTCCATGATCCTCAGCTGATGAAAACCAGATCGAAGATCAATCTTTGAGAACACTGTGTTTCCATATCTAACTCAATCATGTCAACTGAAAGCTCCCCACTATCAACTATAACTGGAAGCACCCTGATCCACCTCCTAGAAACTACCAGTTCCCTACTAGGCAATAAAGTCCCAAACCCCACAGTCCGATACTCACTAGGTCTACACAATCTATCAATCATTTTACTAGAAACAAAGGAATGTGTAGCACCAGAGTCAATCAATACTGTAAAAGGAGAGCCAGCATTAGAAAGCTGACCTATCACTACCGAGGGACTAGCCTCAGCCTCTGCCTGTGTCAAGGTGAACAATCGAGCTAGAGTCAAGCTGTCCACCTTTCCTGCTTCCCCTTTCTTCACTGTTGGGCAGTCCTTCTTGAGGTGCCCCACTGTCCCATACACATAGCAAGCCTTGGCCCGGAATTCACCCTGATGGCGTCTTCTACACCTCGGGTACTCTGGGTAACTCCTCCATGGCTCACTGCCGCCCTAACGGCCGCCCGGACCACCCCGACCCCTCCTATCAGGACCAGCAGTGGTCGAAATATCAGGGGTCTTCCTCTTTACATCACTGAGGCCTTCACCCCTACCTAACCCAAAATGAGGAGGCACCACTCTGCGACCCTCGTGCTTCGCTGCACTTTCCTTCCAAATCTTGTTCTCCGCTTCCTCAGCGGTAAGAGCCTTTTCAATGGCCTGGGCATAAGTTATTCCCCCAAGTACCGTTGTGATCCTAACATCCCGGGCTATCATAGCATTAAGCCCTCGAATAAACCTGTCTTGCCTGGCTGCATCTGTAGGCACAAGATTTGGTGTAAATTTCCCAAGTCTATCAAATTTTAGGGCATATTCAGTAACTGTCATGTTTCCCTACACCAATCCGACGAACTCATTAACTTTTACTGTCCTGATGGCAACATTGTAGTATTTCTGACTCAACAATTTTTAAAATTTTTCCCAACTCAAAGCAGTGATGTCCCTGGTCTATGATGCCACTTCCCACTAGATGCGGGCATCTCTCTCAGCATATATGTGGCATAGGACACTCTGTCATATCCCTCTATCCTCATAATGTCCAGGATAGTAGAAATCATAGTCATCTACTACTCAGCCTTCAGTGGGTCAGGTTCTCCCTCAAAAGTTGGGGGATGCTGCTTCTGGAACTTCTCATACAATGGCTCCCATTTGTTCCCAACCTCTGCTGGCTGAATAATTGGTGCCACTACAGGTGGTACAATAGGTGCATCACTCCCTGCTGGAGCCTGCTGTCGTAGAAGACGAATATTCTCATCTTGGCTCTGTAATCGCGCTTGGATATCTGCCATAATCTGCTGCCAGTTTTCAGGAACTAGCGGAGGAATTTGGCCCTGATCATCACCTCTAGTCCAAGACCTAGTGCTGGCTAGTCGTGTAGATTTTCTTGGACGCATAGCTATCCAAGTCAATCTACAATCAATGACTCGGCAGTTAGACCATGATGACAGGATAAAAGCTTCTCCAAAATCAACCAATGGAATACAATCAATCATAAACAATCAAGATATAAAGGCATTTATCCATATATTCACAATATGCAATTAATCATTCAGATGTTCATTTACATGCACAACAATGCTAATAAACATGCCTCAATATTACCACACAATAGTCAAGGGCCAGGCCCTATCAGTATCTCATGCTTCCTATTAATTCAACAAATAACAACAATCACAATTCTTTCCAAGCATACAACATATAAGCACATATACACATACCAAACGCTGAATCGAGTTTGTCTCTAGCAGCGAATGTACATGTCCAGCCGGTCATCATGAACCCTTAAACCTAGGATGCTCTGATACTAAGTTATAATGCCCTGGATAACCAAGACCGCTACACTATGTATTTATAGGACTTGCTAATCAAGTCGTTTAGTTAAAAACGTGTTGCTAAAATCATTAATGTGCTAGGGTTAAAAGGTTTTGGTCTCAAAAGATACTTTTCATATAATCAACTTTTTACATAAGGGATCCCAAAAGAAACAACGTTTAAAAAGTTAGTTTACAAAATTTCCAGAGTTCAAACAACCACTAGCCACTCTAAGGCAAAATTTCTTGTTCCTGTCTCCCCTCAACTGTGGCGGTCGAGCAGTTGTTCATGCACATTCCGCCTTCAAAGCTCTCCGATTTAGGGTTGATCAAGTTTACCCTTGCCTTTACCTGCACCATGTAGCACCCGTGAGCCAAGGCCAAGCAAGAAAATAGAACATTATATTGCAAACAATGATAATAGTTGAATAATATTTAGTGCATGTTCATATACTTAACATACCACCTTTGTCGTACAATCCACAGACATAATTAGAGAATTAACAAACCAACAATCAGCTATTTAACACAAAAGGTTCATCAATCAATAATAATAACCAATCAAATGATATTCAGGGTCGATGCCCTTAGGTTGCACCCTCTGTTTGATCCCACTTGCTCTGGTCCGCTTAAACCGAGCTTAGTAAATAATAAGTTGTCCTTACCTACCAGTGGCTGAGCCGCGCCCTGTGCGACAATGTAAACTCCAGCACTCTTAGGCCATTTATCTACTATTCTCATGGCATAATACCACCCCTTATAAAGCATACAAGATAGGGAACCCTTAGTCCCATTACAAAATCATAACCGGGTGCAGTTTTCTTACCTTTAGTTTCCAAGTGTACTGGTTACGCGAGATGCCTCTTGAGCACAATCCGTTTCCCGAGCCCCTAGCGTATACCTAGTCACAACCAAGATAAGGGACATCATTAATAATTGTAAAAGGGCTTCTAGATATGGTTCTAGTCTCTGGAACACGAAATCCACCAAGCACGGTAGTAGATTTGATCTTGAGCACCCTAGGTTAAATTTCCATGCTTAAAATCCCAAAATCCCAAATTTCCTTAAGAGCAGTGGCTCAAACCTCCTATGCCGTGGCATGGCCCCAAAACAGAGCCCATCCACGCTAAGAACCTGACACGGCCCTACAAGCCCCATGCCAGGGCCCGCTCTCTTTCCTCAGTATTCATCAGCCTCAGAGGGCCGCAACTCACAAAGAACTATGCCACGGCCCGACCCCATCGAACCCAGAAAAACCTCCATTTTTAACTCTCAAACCTCACTCAAAACCATCCCAAACCATCCCAATAATATACCACAATTATCACAAACATTCCTGCATGATTTCAGACGCACAAGCCAGTAGAAACCTAAGCTAAAAGCTCATCAAAACATCTTTTCAATTTCTGAAACTCACATACTCAAGAACACTAAAACCAGTCATAAAAACTTAGAAATCAAACACTAAATCATGAATTAGAGCTTACCTTCTCTGAATAACCAACTTTCTAAAAGATTTCTGAGCTAACTCCCAAGTTCCAAGCTTCAATTCAGTCCTTCAATGTCAAAATTCATAAACACCTCAAAACCCAGCAATAAAAACAAAATTTAATCACCATGCCTAAAGCTTATGAGTTACCTTAATTCTAGTTGAACTCCTTAGCTGAAGACTAGATTAATCCTCCAAGACTTCAGCTCAATCCACTGAATTCCAGCTGAATTTTCCATAAGTTCTAGTGGTTTCCCTTAAGAGAAAAGAAAAGTGATAAAACTGATGAAGGGGAGGGTCGGTTTAATGTTTTTCCACTGTTTTCTCAACTTTTCCTTAGTGTAACCTTAGTTAATTAAGTCAATCCCGAGGCTCGAGGTACTGGAAACGTCCCCGAAGGAAAAATGGTAAAATTCCCCAATATTCCCACCTAGGCTTCCTAACCTCAAATATATCTCCAATTATTTATTTCCATAATCCGATAACATAAATAATCGTCCAATACCTAAAATACTGCTTGACTTTCCCTAAGTCAAGAATTAAGCCCCGTTGTGGCTTTCCCGCTAACTAGCTCCCTAAGATTGCCTTAAATTGCATGTCACAGATTTACCCACATAATAATGTGGTTGTCACAAATATAACATATAATCACACCTTACATTCATATAACCATACAAGCATGCTTATTATATAATCACGCATTAAATTAATATATTCACACATAAACCAATTATGCCATCCCGGCACACTAATCAAGGCCCTTAAGCCATATTAGTGACTTTGGTTCGTTACAAAATGTGTAAGAGAGAGAGTGAGGGGCTGAGTGACTAAGTGTTTCCTTTCTGATTATTTCTCAATGCTTCCCCAAGTCTATTCTTAGCCCCAAAAGACCACCATGTCCCTAGATCAATCCCTAGACCTTCAATACCACCAAGGGCAAATTTGTGATTTGCCACATTCCCGTTAGTTCCTCGTGTAGTCCTATAAATCACCAATTAATCCCAGCATATCCAAATAATCCCGGCCAAAATTGCAAACATGCCCTTATTTACCAGAGCGGGCCCACATGCATATTTAATACACCTAGACATGCATATCTAATCATATCATATAATAACGCAAGCAATCAAATAATGATGCACATATATCGTGATTAATCACATAATAATACATTTAAATCAATTATTAACAAGTTTAAGGCATTACAGGCATGGAATCTCTCCTCTGAGCATGGAGATTGACTAATAGGTCTGGTTGTGGTCTTCTCCTAGGGAGTCCTCAGTAGCAGATCAGTTCCTGTTAGCATTTAGGTTTTGTCATAGGTCAGGCTGTGCGTTTCAGCGACAGCCGTCCTCGGGGAATCCTACTTCCGTTTCCCCATCAGAATCGATGTATTAGTTGTTAACCGAGACATTGATTCCTTGTCCTCGTTTTGCAATGACTTCTCTCAAGTCGGCTCCTCGCCCAGGGTTTCCTTAGGCTGGTGAGGCATTGGTGGAACTCCTCTTCCAGGCTTGACGTGGTCTGTCGGACCTTGTCTGGGTGGGATGCTTTTGGCTCCACGGACGTTGGTGGCCTGGCAGTGTCCTCAAACCCCATGAACTTAGAGGTCGTTCACCCTTCTTGGGAAGATAATGGGCTTGGAGGCTCGATGAGTACTATTTTTCTTATAGGACGGTTCGACATTCTTCTTCCCACAAGCTTGAGGCGCAGAGGGTGCTCCAGATGGGTGCACAAGTTGCACACAACTTGACGGTTCTTGCGCCACGTCAGCGGGGTGCTCGGGGGGCACGCCCGCTTATTGGGCAGGTGGCACTCCGACTGGGTGCGCATATGTTACACCAGTTCGCTACCTAAGTGATACTTCACTATGAGGGTCTACTTGCAATGCTTGAGATTCCAAAGTAGACTTCATGGCGTTAACCACCTCCTGTAGGGCGGCGATACTAGCTATTGGGCCTCAATTTTCTGCTGCTTGGAGGAGATTTTGTTCCTAAGGCTCACCACTTCTGGTGGCTCCTATGTTTGAAATGACTAAGAATACTCACTCTAATTGTAGTCGTCTATGTCCGTCCTCATGGTCGTTTTTATCGTGTGCCACCTCATGGTCAACAGGTTGAGTTGGTGGTTGGCTTGGTTCTCCTCCAACAACGGTGGTCAAAGAATGAAGTTCTTATGCAACATTGCATCTGGTGTTCACCATTGTTGGGACTCAAAGCTTTCTTCAAGCTCTCAATGAATGCCCGAAAATGTTGACTAGCTTTTTCGCTAACAACTAATTAAAGAAAAGCTAAAAGAAATACAAAAAGAGACATAGGGATTCACGTGGTTCAGGTTATTAATTAACCCTAGTCCACGAGTCAATTGTATTAGGATGAGAAATGCTGGGGGTTCAAGCTTCTATGGACTTTCAAGCAGCATTTTAGCAATGCTCTAAATACAAATATCTCGAATCCTGTACAATGTGTGCCCTAGCCCTATTTATAAATGGCTGAGAGCATCAAATTCTCCAACGAGAAGTAATTATAATTAATCTCCCTTAATGGAGCATTAAATGAACAATAAGTAAGACATTCAAATAATTAATATGTTGGTGGGTCCAAGTGTATCACAATGGGTCAATTTATGAGGTTTCACCTCAAAACTTTTTGGGGTAGCACGCTCCTCACAATGTCAGGGGGTAATTGCATGTTTTCCCATGTTAGACGGCGTCAAGATATCTTGTTTGTTGCTTGTATGGACATGACACCACAACTTGTGCAATAGTAAAATGTTAGATGGCTTCTTATAGTTCAAGATCATTGTGCTTGACTCCTGACACTCTACTTCAGGCCTAGAGGATGGATCTCGTAGGCTTGGAGTACCCGAATGGAGTAGAGGATCTAGAGGGGACATTCTACATATAGTCCTCGGGATGTAACCTTCCTCGAAGACATACCTCTCCATAGGTGGTGAATGGTCAATAAAGGGCAAGGCTTTCCTTCCGGAGAGCTCCAAGCGAGCTCCAAGAGGCTTAATCAGCTTCCGTGTGGACTTTATTACTCCTAATGCATTTCACATGTCACTTGGTGAAAACACAGACAATAATATCATTATAATAATAATATTATATAAAATATAAATTTATATTAATATAATTATTAAATATATAGTATTGTATATGTTGAGATTGGTTAAATATAATAGTTAAGATGTTTACATGTTGAGGTGGAAAACACTTAACGATTTTTGCTTAAGTTGAAGTGAAACCATGAGATTGTGTAGAAGGCATCCAAAAGTTACTTTTAAGGGTCTAAAGTGATACAATGATGTATCCAAAAATTCCCAAAAAAATTGGAGGCATTTGGATACATTTTGGGGTCATGCTCAGAGCGTTATTATAGAGGCATCTATGTTGCATTGTCTGTGGGAGGCGACACATCGCCTAAAAGTGGCTAGGAGGAAAAACCCTCGACAAGCAATGCATCGCCACCTAGTAGGCGATGCATCGCCTGGGCTGTCCGTACGAGACCATATAGTTACGTAACTTTTCTCCAATGATGAGTTAATTATCTCTAATCCTATTGGTTAGACCTAATGACGATGCCTACACTATAAAAGGGTTCTCATAGAGTTTTAGAAGACTTGTTCACTCTCTCCAATCTCTCTCTCTCTCTCTAGCTCTCAAAGACCAAAGTTTTCTCCAAGAAACTTATCAAGCATTGCTTGACTTGCTTGAGTTTTAAGGCTTGTTCAATCCCAAATCTCATTCTACTTGGTTGAAGCTTCAAGAAATAAGCGAAGGCTTGGAATATAGATTTTGGAGAATAATATTCTTATTATGTATAAGTGTTAGAAGTTTCCCAAGTTAAAGATTCAAGTTGCTCAAAGAGAAAGGTTGTGTCTCTCTAACCCTAATTTTGTATGTTGTCATTCTATTGTGTTTATGTTGTTAGTATTGATGATTAAATGTTTTTAAGTTCATCTTATAATCATTTAATCACTTCAACATTTTTTCAAGATTTGCATTCATACCATCAACATGGTTTTTTGATTTTCAAGATTTGCATTCATACCATGAACATGGTTTTTTGATTTTCAAGATTTGCATTCATACTTTGAATAAGGTTCTTGATTAGCGTCTATAGTTTGTAATTTTGAACTTTTCATATTATGCATTGTTGATTAAAAAAGTGTAAAGCTATAAATTCTCAACAATCAAAATCTCTACTCTAATTACTTTATTTTGTGTTTTACATAATCATTCTACAATCTTCAAATCCTTGCATCAAGATTTGGTTTGTGTTGAACACATAACCATGAGAAAAAAAAGAAAGTTATATTTGGATATACTCTACATGAATGTGGATATGGATTCAAAGTCTTCATCAACAAATGATGAGACAACTCAATGGGATTACATACTTAAGTAGATTGGTATCATCAAATTCCATATTTCTAATTGTATAGATTTCAAGAATTTGAACAAAATGTGTTTGCTACCATATTTTTGTGAGTTTGAGTTTATTATTTATGTTAAGATTACAATGGTGAATGTTAATGAACAACTCAAGGGTTATTGTTATACTTTTTTTTTGTTTGTAAAGTCTTAGATCATTCATGTGAGATATGATAATTGTAAAATTAACTATAATGAGAAGAGATCATTGCTCCTCTAAATGAATTTAATTGGGTTACTTTAATGAATGATGAGATCTTTGTCACCTTAATTAAATCTAATGTATTCTATGAGGAATTCATTTAAACCCTAATTGAGAATAATGCATTTGATGAGGAATGTATGATAACTCTAAGGGAAATTGACATAGTTTATGCATGTAGTGATGAGACTAATGCAACCTTAAGAGAGGTGAACATGTCAATGCAATTGATGATGAGATGATTGCAATAGAAAGTGAAGATACTAAGTTCAATCTATTTAATGATGTGATTATTGCAAACCTAAGTAATGATACCAAGGACAATGCATTTGATGTTGAGATTATTAAAACCTTGAGTGAAGTTAATGCAACCTGAGTAAAGCTGCAAGGATGGTGGTATGATACTTGTGCCACAATTCATGCAACTTATGATAAAACTTTTTTCAAAACCATTTAAAGTGCAAATGAGTGACTTGAAGTCCAAATGAGAAAGGAAAAGAGATCCAAGGTAGTTGGAAAGGGCTGCATTGTTGTGTTCTTCACTATTGGAAAGAAAGTGACCCTAACTAACGTTTTCTAGTTCTTGATATGACTAGAAACATTGTGAGTGGAAGTCTATGGAGTAAATCCAGTATCAAAATTGAGTTTCAATCCTGTAAAATCATTTTCACTAAATTGGGAACTTTTGTTGGAATGGGTTATTCATGTGATGGGATGTTCAAACTTTGTATTATTTATAATGAAAATAATTATATGGCATCTAATTCTTGTAATGTGATTAATTCAAGTTCTAGTACTTTGTGGCATAATAGACTTACTCATATAGGTTATAGCACAATTTAAAGAGTTGTTAAATGTGTATTGATTAATTGTGATGTGAATGGGCATGATAAATGTGAATTATGTATTGAATCTAAAATGGTAAAGAAACATTTTCAAGTGTTGATAGATGTTCAAACTTGCTATATTTAATACATGTGATTTATGTTAATTGAATGGGATGTTGACTAGAGGAGAAAATAAATACTTTATGACTTTTATAGATGATTGCTCTAGGTATCCTTATGTTCATTTGCTTAAGAGTAAAGATGAGGCATTTAATGCATTAAAAATCTATAAAGCTTAAGTTTTTAATCAATTGGAAAGGAAAATAAAAACTCTTAGAAGTGATAGGTGGTGAATACTTTGAAAATACTTTCAATGTATATTGTGAACAACATGGCATTATACATGAATGCACTCCACCATACACTTCAAAAAAAATGGGTGTTGACCGCATTTTTGGCCAACGACGTGAGAACGTCAAAAACGATAAAACCTTCAAGAGAAAATAAACGACACAGACGATTTTATAGTGGTTCAGCCCCAATGTGATGGTAATAGCCTAATCCACTTAGAGTTATGATTATATGTCTACACTCAAGATCAGATGAACCTGAGTCAACTGAGTTTCTTCAGTGTAGATTATCATAATACAAGAATTCTCTCAAATACAAGTACTCTCTCTCTCTAGAAAATTCAGATCAAAAGTTCAAAATTCCAAAAGTCCCCTTTATGATGCCATAAGCCTTGTATTTATAGACTTAGGATCGTACAGATGATATCTCCATAATCAGGATATTTTATTATTCTCATTATATTTAAATTACAACAATATTCAAAATGTAACAGTACAGTAAATTTGTGGGATAAATGAGAGATCCCCGTGTATGCCAAGACTGATTCTTGTTGAAGCCGTTTCTGGGAATCTTGACATAGTCCTGCTCTATCTAGTTGATCCATATCACCTTCAGTCTGATCGGCCACACCTTTACTGGGCAGTCATGCACTTGACTGGGCAGACATGCACTTAGCTGGGCAGACATGCACTTGACTGGTCGGACATGGTCATGACCGATCGTCCAAGTTCATTCCTGGTCGGACAAAGTCATGCCTGGGCAGGCAAGGTCATGCCTGGGCAGACAAGGTCATTCCTGGGCAGACAAGGTCATTCCTGCGCAGACAAACACGTGACTGGTCGGACAAGGTCATGCCTGGTCGGTCATGACACTTCTAAAGCCAGTCAAAATTCTTCATCGGTCTACTGGGTTACTCCTAAGCCAGGTCACCCAACCACTCCTTGCCACTTGTCATTTCTATTTCCACATCATCATTTTCAAATTTTGGGGATAACATTTGCCCCCCAAGTTTATTATATGATATCTCACATAATAAACTTTTTTCTCCACAGCTGACGGCACTATATAAAAAAAATAACTGTTCATCTTCCCGCCATGCAGCAGACCACAACACCACAGACCACGATCACTGCAATTAACTGCTCATAATCGTGGGGAGAAAAAATATCCCAGGAATTCGAAGGGTCCAAAAATAAGTGGTAACTCCCATTTTTTTCCTTTAAATAGATCCCTACACTTACACATTCCCACACACATAAGAAAATTAGATTTCAAAAACCCTTCATCTTTTTCTTCATCCCTTGGCCGAAATCCCTCAACCTCTCTTCTCTTGGCCGAAATTTCATAAGCTTTCAAGGAGGAGCTTCTCATCTCTTCAAGCATTCTCCAAGGTCTCTTAAAAGTTGGGTAAGTCTTCTCCTTCTTCTTCACTTGTGTTGTTTTTTTTTTCAAAAATTCCATGAAAAATATATGTAGTGGCCGAAATTCCATGGGGCATTTTTCCTTGAATTTATCTTTGAATCTTAGAGATATAATGTGTGTGGTGGCTGTTTTGATGTTGTTTAGACTATGGGTAACCCAATATTATCTTCAATTTCATAGGAATTTAAAGAAAAATAGGTTATTTTAACATAAATCATGAATATGGGTTTTAGGGTTTTTGATGGCATATGTTGTTTCAAGAACATTGAAAAACCTTTCAATTTCCCTATTTTGATCTTGTGATTGTGTGTTTTGGGTGAAAAAATGTGTTTGTGTTAGGGATTTTAGGCTTTATTTTTTCGGCATAGGGAAAATGGTGAGATTTGGGGTATGGCCGTTTGGCCATTACTTCTTTTTCTTTATAAAAGTGTGGTCCGATCGGACCACACAATAGCCCCTCAGTTCCAAGATGTATCCGACTGGATTCTTGGCTTTGGGCTCCTCGGAGATGCATGGCTCGGACACACGGGCACGCACCCTGGCTAGGCATGGTCCGTTCGGATGCGCGCATGCTCCGGGTCAGATGCCCCAGCATCCACTCGGACGTTCACGCCTTGGCCTCTCGGATGCATGGAACAGATGGCCATCCGCTCAGAAAAGGCCCTTCAGCACTCCTCGGACACACCTTGACTCCCCGAGTGTCTCAACACCAATAGCCCAGATGCCTCGACACAACCCCACATACGCGCATGCTAGCTCCTCGGACACGGGTGTCTAGGCGCAGCCCCTCGACCTCCTTCAGCTCCTCGGACAGCAGCTGCCTAGATGCACCCGATCGGACCAGGTGTGATGCTTGGCTCCTCAGACTGGGGGTCTGCTCGGCCACAACACGGGCTCCTCGGACAGCCCCTTAGGCACGCACACACAGACACTTTTTAGGCACTCTTGGGTACTCTTAGGTACTTTTAGGCACAAATTTTTTTTTTCCCATGTATGCTATATTTTCGCTACTTAGATAAATTTTTCTAAGTAGAAAAATAAATTTTGCTCTTGTTTAATTTTATCTGTATGGTTACTCACCTCCCCATTTTTATTTTTTGTAGATGAATTGCTTTGACTATAGGGGAGGTGACAACCAGACGGACTCCGATACGTCTATCCCGCAGTCAATCGAGACTCCTCAAAGCAGCAACTCCTCATCAAAGTCTCCCACCAGTCGTACTCCTGAGGATTGCCTTCGTCGCTTTAAGCAGATCCTTCCCCGTTCAGCTTTGTACTTTCTTCACGAAGAGCAGTTTCTTCATCAAGCTGAACAGTCGACCATGAGGGTGAAGAAGTCCAATAGACTCCCACAGGACCAGGATCCTCAAGTTGTCCGCAGAGCGGTGCAAAAGGTGGTGGAAGGCAGTGAGGTCCACACTGCAGCTTCTTCGAGACCACCCCGCCAGGTGACAAAATCAAGCAAGTCTCGGAGACAAACCACCCAGGATTTCACCACCGAGGTCCAACACTTGGCCGTTTGAAAACCCAGGAAGGAAGGAGAAGAAACACCTTCCTGGTTTACTGCCAAGCCTACAAAACTCAACCTCGGGATGTTCAACAAACACATCCAAGCCCTGGGTTTTAGTGGGGTGAATGTGATATGTCCGCGCCCTCACCAGAGAGGCAACAGGCCCAGCGGACCATACTGTGCCTGGTCCAGGCACCATATCTACGCAGGAGCAACAATCCCGCTGCACCCTTTTTTTCCGGTCTGTAGCAGATTATTTCAACGTCTCTCCCTTCCAGATCGCTCCGAATGGGATTCAGGCGTTGTCTGCGCTGTACATTCTCTACTATCTGCAAGGCTGGGATGAGCCTACTCCTCACGAGATACATTATTTGTTCGACTTCAGGACCAACCCTAGCCATAAGAACACAGGTTTTTTCCACCTCTTTCACAGGCAAAAGGGGGTTAAATATCTTTGTGGCATCACACACAAGTCGAACCCTGGGAAATGCTACACAGAGTATTTCCTCACATCAGACATCAAAGCCAACAACTTGGCTTTTACACATGCGGGTCAATTCAAGCAACCCTTGCCCACTCAAGAGATGTTCAAGCGAGCAAAGGAGTTGGCTGACATGTGTTTCGAGGAGAAGGACGTGAAAAATTTGGTTACTGTGGACAACCTTCAGATGGTGGGCCTGCTACCATGTAACCAAAACATCACAGTAGAGAGTACCACTGAGGAGAACAACACGACTGATCAGTCCAATGCCGGGACTGAGGTGGTGACTGACCAGTTTTCTCCTGGACCATCTCCTCACTCTCGTAGACCAGGCGATCTCGTCATCAGGGAGCCTCAGCCAGAGTATCAGTGCAGTACTGCTATTCCAGCCCAGTCCGGAATGGGAAAGGCCATCCAGCCTGAGAGGGACCTCAGCTCATCATCCGACGACGAGGATGACTTCCTCGATCAGATCCTCAACTCAGGTCTAGTAGTCATAGCAATATGTTTGATAACTTGGTGATATGGGATTAATAGAACTGTAGTAGTAATATACTTATCCACATACTGCTTTTTTTATTTTTTCTAACGAATCTTGTGTCTTCCTCTCTTGCAGATCCAGAGATGTTTAGGCACTACAATGCTCCTCCTGCCCAGAAGAGGAAGTCTGGAGAAGGAAGTGGCTCCACTCCCCCGAGCAAGGTCCCGAGGACAGTGCCACCCAGCCAAGGGAGACAACCTGAGGGGTTAGTTACGATCCCGCAGTTGACCCCTTCCTCGCTTCCTCCTTCAGCGAGCCTAACCCCCACTCATCCGACCGGCCCGAGTAAGGCACTACACACTGCTAGTACCATTGGGAGGGGTGCAGTTGATCAGACTCTCCATGACGCTTCAATGATTCAAGGCTTTGAATCCTTCCCTCGACTCAGTGTTGATGTCGTCTTACAGAGAGGGATTGCTTAGTTGGCGAATGTAAGTACTCTACCACAAGATAGTTTGTTACTTATGTTCATACTTTGTAGTAACCTCTTGTTTTTCATGCAAACGCTCATGACCATCTGTCATGCTCAACACCGAGCAGTAGACTACAAGGAGTTGATCAAGGTCTTAAATGATCAACTAGTGGAGGCTCAAGCTAAGGTGGATGCTCTTCAATCCAAGTTGGAGCGGTCAGAGAAGACTGTGGCTGAGCAAGAGGAGTCTCTTAAGGGGTTGGCTAATGGGAATGACAAACTAACCCAAGCCAACAAGTCACTGACTAATCGGCTAGACAGACTGACTTGTGAGATCGTGGGGTTAGCTCGCGAGAATGAGGGACTAATTCGCGAGAATGAGGAGCTGAAGCAGGAGAAGGAAGCTGATCTGACTCACTACGAGGAGATCTGCTTCAACTATTTTTATCAGGTGTGGAAGCTAAACAAGCCTCTCAACCTCGACTTTCTCACCCAGGAGATTAAGGCAGAGGAGCTCGCCAAATGTGAGGCCAAGGTTGCTGAGGAAGCTGCTAATCCTGCTGGCACTACATCTGCTTCGCCTACGCTATCATTCTGACCGGAAGGAGCAGTTGATGCCAAGGAGGGGGTTGGTCAACCTACTAGAGCCGACCAGTGATCCCTCATCCTACCAGAGAAGCTTCTGCCCGACCAGACAAGTTGTTGTCCTACCAACCTTCTATTATACTTGGTTTTGTGTTTTGTTATATACTCTTGCTCGTATGATCGAGCTGTTTGGCATTTGTACTTTACTTTTTCTTGGCTAACTTGAAATATTCTAAGTCTTTTTAGACTTAAAACATTATAATTTTTTTGTGAATAGCAAAGTCACTCTCATGTATGCCTTATATTTTCGCATGAGTACTTAGTTTTCTAACTTAGAAATTCTAAACATTTCATAAGTCCATACTAAGTATACTTTCTCACACTCTTATTTCTCTAACATTTTATGAGCATAACATTTATTTTCACATGAATATCTGCTTCTAACTTAAAATTTAAAAAATTCCAAGTTACTTAAGCTTTGTCAAACAAGTTAGCTTAACGACCTTTTTGGACATCGAAAAATTATATATCGATATACCCTATGTGCCCCCCAAGTGACTGAGGGTTGAGAGATCCTTAATCACTTGCTACTTGACCGAATCTGTTCGAGCAGTTTATCACTCGTGAAACACATAGAATATATGGAAAATATTCGAGCAGTTGAACACTGCTTGAATGTATCGACCAGTTGAACACTGTCCGATTTTACCGACCAGTTGAACACTGTTCAGATAATTAATACACGTGCACAATTGTAGCAAGAATCGACCACGATGCGCGCAGTCTCTTTTATTACTCGTAAATTAAAAAGGACAAAACGTGTCTAATAACGAGTCTTAAACAACAAAAATTTTCAAAAATAGATGGCTGGTCAGCAAATAACCAACTCATTATCCAAATTTAAATAACAAGTTACACAACTTGAAATTAAACTACCACTCTGAAAGCGGTATTTAGAAAGAATATATTCATAGATGCTTGCCGCTCCAGTGGCTCCTTGATCCTAGCACTCCCACTCAACATGCTTCTCCCTTGCTCCGTTGCTTTCCTCAGCCAAGTGTGGCCCTCCACATATAGTGTCTAAGGTAAAGTCCACAAGTCCAGGCTGCAAGGGTGGAGATCTTTGTCATTTGAACCCAGGATTGCTGCTGCCTGGTACTTCCTCAACTTGCCCGACCGGAGAAGAAATTCTATCTCATCTTTGAGGTGATTGCATTCGTTTGTGTCATGGCCATAATCTCCATGGAACCGACAAAATTTCTTCATGTCCCTCTTAGATGTTTCTTTCCTCATCGGTGGGGGCTTCTTATAGGGAACTTCTTGGTGACTAGCGAGATAGATTTCTGCCTGGCTTGCTGAAAGAGTTGTATAGTTTGTGAATCGGGGCTCATACTTGGTTGGCTTATCATTCGGATTCGACTTAGCTTTCTTTTCATCATGGCGGTCAGACCCGTTATTCCCACGTTTCTTTTCGCCATTTTGACCATTTTCTCCGTTCTTGGGGAGATCAGTCGATCCGCTCGAATTGTTCAGGCCTTTCTCTCCCTTCTCAATTGCATCATCCAACTTCATGTATTTGTCCGCCCGGTCCAGAAATTGTTGTAATGGTGAAATTGGATTACGATGAATGCTGTCCCACAAAGGACTCCGATAGATAATGCCGGAAGAATTTTCCACCATCTTCCCCTCATCTCCAGCTGCAGTAGCTCGGTTAGCTTCTCTCATGAACCTTTGTATGTAGTTCTTGAGAGACTAACCCTTTCCTTGCTTAATATTCGCCAAGTGATTGGCGTAAACAGGAGGGGTCCGAGCAACACTAAACTGCCTGCAAAACTCCTTTCTAAAACATTCCCAAGAAGTGATGGAGTTAGGCTTAAACTTCCAATACCACTCCTGGGCAGTGTCGGACAATTTGGTGGGGAAGACTTTGCACCGATAGTCATCACTCACTCCGAGCAGCTCCATCTGGTCTTCAAACTTCCCAACATGCCTTATTGGGTCTGCCTTTTCTGTATAAATTGGCAGTACCGATGCTTTGTACTTCGCTAGTGGCAGGGCTGCTCTAATTCGAGCATAGAACGGGCTGCCACTCCTGTGGTCTACTGGATCGATCGCAGGGGGTCATTTCATCAAACCTTGAACTGCTACTGTCAGAGCATCAAGCTGGGCTTGGATGCCTGGGGCCACAGTCTCGGACTCATTCTCGGAACCGCCTGGTCGACCGCTCCTATCCAGCAAACCATCATCAAGTATTACTACTTGACTGGTAGGTCGGATTGGATCTCGCCCTTCGACCGGCACAGTCCTTCTCCTATCAGCGATGTCGTCTCTTAAATCCTTCTGGGAGGTATGTCTCCCTAACCGATCGAACACCGTACTCCGAGTCCTTTCGGAAGGCTTGCCGTGCGAAACATGCTCCTTGCCACTGCACTAGTTGGAATGCAGTGGTGGCCTTCCTGTCTGAGCTGGGCGATCTCCTCCTCGATGGTTGTTATCATTCTTCTCCTTCGACTAGTCAGTGTGATGACTATCAGCTTCATCACGCCCATGCCCATCTTTGAAGTGAGAAGTTTCTTTACCTCGAGGAGCTCTATTGTGCTCCTGCTCAGGTGGAGTTTTCTTGCTACCTGATTTGTGACTTCCTGATCTAGAAGTCTTTGATCGGTGGCTCCTTGAAGGGGTTCTGGAGTTCCCCCTTTGAGTTGAGGCAGTGTCCGACCGGACCCCATCATCCTCTCGACCAGGTGGGTTACCACCAGTCCTGTTTGGCCCTCGAGAATGGGGTCTATCAGTGTTCTTACAAACAGCTTCTGTGGTCCTTGCTCCTGGGGTGGCTGCCACTCCTGGTGCAGCTTGGGCATTGTCCTGGGTCAGCTGCGTAGCTGCCTCCTGAGCGAGTGCAGCCTCGCAATGTCGCCTATAGGCCTCCTCCTGTTGTCGCTTGATCTCCTCGCTCCTGGCCTCCATCTCCTGTCTCTGCTGCTCAAATGCCGCCTTCTGCCTAGTCATCTCTTCAGCGAACGCCTCCTGTTTGGCGTTGAACTGTACCATCTCCTCCTGGAAGGCACTCATGGCTTCCTGGAGCTCTTCAACTTCTGGAGTTACGTCCTCGAGCATGACTCTAGGCTCAGTTTCACGGTCTTGAAGGCTGGGACCTTCCGATCTGGCAGGCTCTTTAGAGGAGCCTGTCTTCTTGGAGGCCGCATTGGTGTTCTTAGGCGCCATAATACTTCAGGGATCGTCTGTCTTTCTCTTCAGGCTCTCAATGAAAGCACCAAAATGTTGACCGCGTTTTTGGCCAACGACGTGAGAACGTCAAAAACGATAAAACCTTCAAGAGAAAATAAACAACACAGACGATTTTATAGTGGTTCAGCCCTAATGTGATGGTAATAGCCTAATCCACTTAGAGTTATGATTATATGTCTACACTCAAGATCAGATGAACCTGAGTCAACTAAGTTTCTTCAGTGTAGATTATCAGAATACAAGAATTCTCTCAAATACAAGTACTCTCTCTCTCTCTAGAAATTCAGATCAAAAGTTCAAAATTCCAAAAGTCCCCTTTATGATGCCATAAGCCTTGTATTTATAGGCTTAGGATCATACAGATGATATCCCTATAATCGGGATATTTTATTATTCTAATTATATTTAAATTACAACAATATTCAAAATGTAACAGTACACTAAATTTGTGGGATAAATGAGAGATTCCCGCGTATGCCAAGACCGATTCTTGTTGAAGCCGTTTCTGGGAATCTGGACGTAGTCCTGCTCTATTTAGTTGATCCATATCACCTTCAGTCTGATCGGCTACACCTTTACTGGGCAGTCATGCACTTGACTGGGCAGACATGCACTTAGCTGGGCAGACATGCACTTGACTGGTCGGACATGGTCATGACCAATCGGCCAAGTTCATGCCTGGTCGGACAAAGTCATACTTGGGCAGGCAAGGTCATGCCTGGGCAGACAAGGTCATTCCTGGGCAGACAAGGTCATTCCTGGGCAGACAAACACGTGACTGGTCGGACAAGGTCATGCCTGGTCGGTCATGACACTTCTCAAGCCAGTCAAAATTCTTCATCGGTCTACTGGGTTACTCCTAAGCCAGGTCACCCAACCATTCCTTAACACTTGTCATTTCTATTGCCACATCATCATTTTCAAATTTTGCGGATAACAATGGGATAGCTGAAAAAAGGAATAGGACTTAACTTGAGATGATTAACTCTATGCTTCTACATGCTAAATTGTGCTATAATTTTTGGGGTTGAAGCTTTGCTTGTTGCATGTCATATATTGAAATTAATTCCTATGAAAAAGAACAATGTGTCTCCACATGAGTTATGGAGAGGAAAGAAGCCTAACCTAGGTGTTTACCGAGATTTTCGGAAACCACACTAATGGATATTAGCTAAGAATAATGATATGGAAAGTAGAATATTAACAGGAGATTTTTATGTGGTTGGGGCGTTGATGAGCCTTAGTCCACGAGTCAGTTGTGTTAGAACTTGGAAAGTCTTTTACAATGGAGTTTCTCTCTATGTTTTGACAGAGTAACTGTATATAAGTCGAAGAGAGATCCTTTCCCCAGTGTTCTATCGCCTGTATTTATAAGCTCATAGGAACACTGGGTCTGGGCCGGGTATGACCCGGGCCCATCAAAGATATGGATACTCTTGGCTTCTCTGGTGGAAGCCCAACATACAAGATAAAACATACATAGATTCAAGACTAATTAAGGCCCAATAGGGTGGCCCAAGAACTATACTTCGCCCGACAAAACAGTGCTTTTGGTCTGGGCACTTCGAGTTACGAGGCAGATTCAGGGGACAAGACCAGTCAAAGTACTTGGCAGTGCAGATCTGAAACAGCGGCGTGCAATCCCGAGGTGGCCTTTTCTGCAGGTGAAAAGTGGGGACAACTCCCACGCGTCATGGGGCAGCTTTAGGATCACGGATGCTTTCCCTTACCCAGCGGGAGGACCTGATCAGGGTTCATTTACCTTTGTCCCTCTTTGTTTACCACTGGCCCGGACCGTTTACCAGGCTCTGGGATCATTTTATGTGTGCTTCTATTACGATCTGAACCATCTGTACGTCTCCTGGACGACGGTCCTGGATCACCATCTCGGACACAATTCGGGTCCAAACTCACACTAGGACCGTGGCCCTCGGTTACTCTTGTACCAAGCGGGCTTGGGTCGGGCCAACATCCGAATGACCCAGACCATGGACCTAGGCGATCGTCCCGGGCCCACGACAGGAAATGGGGATAACATTTATCCCCCAAGCCTTTGCCTGGGGCCGCCAGGTGGAGGCTTGCCTTGTTCCCGGATGTTCCACGGTTGCCTTCCCCAGTTCCTGCCTGGAATCGTGGGTCCGTGACTAAGGGCAGTAACGTTGGCCGTATGCTGGGCCCGGACCATTTACCAGTGTCTGGGTAGGTTTACCTAAGTCCCGCTTCGTGGCAGGGGTACACATGTCACCAGGTGACTGCTGCATGGATGGGTCTCGACCTTGAAAGGTCACCTAGCCATCTCAAGGGTCGCTAGGCCAAGGCTAGGTGTCAGCATAGATCTCGAAGCATCCTATCCTCACGGGGGTCCATCATTAATACTTCTGGGTTAAGGTGGACCGTAGGATGGGGCGACCTTTGGAGAGGGCTCATAAATGCCCCTACACGATTCTGGACCGTCTGATGGGGAGACACCTGTCTGTTGGATCAGAGGCCAGGATTTGGGCCTTTATAAATACCCCACAGACACTCATTAGACATTTTTACACTCTCGAGGCATCTTAAGAATTGATCAGCTTTGCCTAAGCTTTGCATGTCTGATATCGCCGGCGACATCCACCATCGTCTGCTAACTCTACACCGTCGTCTATTCCCCACGGCCCCAGCATCTGCCCATCCGCCTGAGAGCACATCCTGGGTCTGCCCTATCGACGAACTGCTGAACCGGCTTCACCATTTCAAGAACGAAGTTCTGCCGTTCTTACCGTCGGAAAACCACCATCTTCTACGACCAACAACTCACAGTAAGTCCTTCTGACCATCTTGATGAATATATGAGCTTAGGCTGTTCTTTTAATTCGCATGTTTAGGCTGCTAGAATCTGATTATGCTTAGGAGTTGTTAGGAAGGCCGCCTGGTTTGGGTTGCTCCATATCCGGATGCTTCCCGGACAAATGGCAGAGCCTTAGTAGCTCTTTTATCGTTCCCGATCAAGGTCTCGTGGTTCCTTGGTGATCCCGGGCCCGATCCGAAGGGGCTCCAAGCAGTCCTTAGGAGACCCCCCGTACCTTAACTGACTTTCTTGGGTTTAGGTACTGACTGCTTGGCTTTCTTTCTTTGTTCCCAGATCATCAACTATGACAATGGGCGTCACACTCCACTCCGGGGAAGAAGTCAACAGGGCCCCTGTCGTCATCACTGGGTCCCGGACACCCAAGGGTAACAGGTGGGAAATGGACGTGGTGCCTAACCTGTTCCAGAATTACCAGATGATGTACCTCCTAGAGAAGCGTCTGGGCATCGAATCCACTCCCGGACTCTTCCACAACTGCATGCCCAGGATCAAGGAGCGGGTGCACACGTCCGTAGAGGGGTTCGAGGCTTGGAGCGCCGGCCACATCAGCGCAGGAGCCACGCTCCCACTCCACGAATACTTTGTGAGATTCCTGATGTATGTGGGGATAGCGCCGTTCCAGCTCCTGCCGCAAGGGTACTAGCTACTCGCGGGATGGCGGGTGTTCTGCATTGCGCAGGAAATCGCGGAGCCGACCCCTGCGGAAGTCTTATATTTCTACAAGATGGAGTCGCAGGACAACGTCAAGGACAAGACCTTGGACGGCTTTTACAGATTGAAGCTGCGAGGTAGCTACCCCGCTCCCACCAGCTCCTGGAAGCATCCCCCGGACGTTCGTCATTACTGGTTTATAACATCCGGGTTCCTCGTGGAGAAGAACCCCACGCTGCTGCTGGATTTCCAGCAAGTTGCGTTCGATCCCTGTCATGTCCGAGTGAGACCAGGCCAGGATATCCTGATTCTCCTTAACTTGGGCGATGATGGCGGCCCGAACATCCGCCGGCAGATTTTTCCGGACTTGGATGACCCGGGTCGGATCGGTGTCACTGATGCACACCTTCTCTATCTCGTCCGTTGGTTCTAGGACACGGTCGTCCCCTATCCTCGGGTCCAGGTCATCTTCTTCCCAGACTACCCTCTTAGCAGGTGGGGGAGGAATCGGGTCAACGAAGTCCTCAACGAGCTCGTCCCGGACCATATATATTGGCCTGGCTGACACATGGTAGCACTTTTGGGCACTCTTCTGATCTCCTCGGACAGTGCCTACCCCTCCGTTGTCGCAAGGGAACTTCATGTAAAGATGTCGGATAGAGGTTATGGCCCCGAATTCTACTAATGCGGGCCGACCGAAAATGACGTTATAGGCAGTGGGGCAGTCCACCACTACAAAGCTGCAGAAGTTGATGGAGTGCTGCAACTCGCTTCCCAACGTAACGGGCCACTGGATATTCCCCATGGGGAGTAATGCATCCCCGTTGAAGTCGTAGATCTAGGTTGGGCACGATTCCAGATCCGCTTCGGTCAAGCCAATGGCGGTGAAGGCGGGTTTGAACAAGAGGTTGACGGAGCTCCCGTCATCCACCAACACGCGGGACACCAACTTGTTGGTGATTTGCGCATCTATGACCAGCGGGTCATGGTGCGGGAAATGGACGTTGCAGGCGTCATCCTCTGGGAAGGTGATAGGGAGGTTCATCAACTTCGGGCGCTGAGCCGGTGCCTGGACAAGGGTGTATACTTCCTAATCATGGTCCAGTTCACTCAGGTAGCGCTTTTGGTCATTCTTGGATGGTCCTCCCAGGTGAGGTTCGCCCAAGATGGTGGCCACATGCCCATCCACTCGAGGGGGTGCGGCCCTGGATGGGTAAGGCATTCCAGGGCTGGGAGTTTACGCGATGGGGGCCCCCTGAGGGACATGCGCCGTTGGCCCCTGTGCATACCCTCCCTGAGGTGGGTATGCCCTGGGTGCTCCTGGGATCGTGGGTTGTCCGGGTCCTGCTGGCAGGCCCGGGACTCCCACGGGCATCCTGACCCATTGGTGGAGATGCCCCAGCTTGATGAGATTTTTGATCTTGTCTTTGAGCTGTCGTCATTCTTCGGGAGTGTGGCCTACATCCTTATGATAGGCGCACCTCTTGCTGGTATCCCTCGGATTCCTTCCCCCCTTGAACATGGGGCTAGGCTTCCAGTAGTGAACCGCCCTCTCTGTGGCCAGGTAGATGTTCTCCCTGGTGTCCACCAGATTGGTGTATTCTAAATATTGGGGCTCGTAGCCCCTTTTTCCCTTCTTGACTGGCTCGGGCCGGTTCTGGCCTTTGCCAGATCGCTTCCCTCGGAAGGGGTTCACGCTTGCCTCTGTCACTCCTGCCTGTGACTGTTGGGCCTCGACAAGGGCGACGCTGTGCCCTACCGGCGCGGCTCCAAATCCGGAGAAGTGGGTGGATTGGGTTGGGGCATATCTCGAAGCGACAGGACCGTACACCGTAGGAGTGTAGGTGATTCCGGGCGTAACGGCTGGTCCCGGGGCGATCGGGGGTGCGACATAGGACTGTGCCGGGAACTGCACCCCGTACCCTGGGAATGATTGAGCACTGGGCTGTGGTGCCGGGGGCCACCCGAAAGCATGGATCTGGGCCTCTTCCCAATTGATAAATCCTTGGGCCCTCCTGATGAACTCTTCCAAGGTAGCTGCCTTGGTACGCAGCATGTCATCCCAAAGAGGGGACCCCGCCCGGATCCCAGACTGCAAAGCCACTAGGCGCTGTCCGTCGTCCACCTTTGTTTTGGAGGCTTCCTTAGTGAAGCGCTGGATGTAGGCCCTCAGTGTCTCCATGGGGAGCAGCTTAATATTTGCGAGGGCGCTGATCTGCATGTCCATCCTCATGGAGGCCACGAACTGCTTGCGAAACGCTGACTGCAGTCCAGACCAGCATTGGATGGATCCCGACTTAAGTCTCTTCCACCACTCCTCGGCGGGACCACTTAGAGTGATCGAGAAAAAGAGGCACTTGCCGTCATCACTGACGTGGGCCACTGTCATGAGCCGGTTGTATCGGGACAGATGGTCCCTGGGGTCGGTATTTCCAGTATAGGCGGTGAGGCTTGGCATCTTGAATCCTCTGGGGAGTCATGCTTCCAGGATGTGCCTCGCCCAGGGCTCTTTATCCTCTTCATCGGAGTCGGTATCCGCTCCTTCCTGTTTGCGGACCAACACAGTCCGTGACCTTTTTCAACGCGATCAGCTGCTCTATGAGCAGCCTGGCCGTGCCGTCCTCCAGGGGGATTCTTTCGTTCCTCTTGTTGTTGATGTTGTTTCTGAGGTCGCCACCTCGGGGGAGAATCTTCTCCTTATGGGCCCGCTCTTTCCGAGCGTTCAGTCCGTCGCGTAGGTCTATCCGGGACGTATCGTCCCCTGAACTAAGGGCATGTCACTCCTCGCTGCGCAGCTGCTCCCGATGGTTTTTGTTAACCAAGGCACTTGGGTGCAAAGACCTTTCCCGTTCATCTCACCCTGGGGCGTGCCGGGGCCGTGCGTTTCGCGGCCGCGTCCCCTGCGGATCAATTGGGTGGCCTCGTCCTGGGACGGGGCACACCTTATATTTCCTAGGGAGCGGCCGGGAACGGGTCCCTGCTTTTGTGACGGGGGTGTTTTTTTCTCGGGTCTTTCCACCGGCCTTCTTTTTCTCCCTATCCGGGTTTCCTGGGGCTGGCTCAGGAAACTGCTCCGGGGGAGGGGCCTGCCTTGCTTCTTCAGGGGCCCCGGCTCGGGCTTGTGGAACGGGCTGCTGCGCTCCCGAGAGTGGGCCAGTTGTAGGATTGGTTGCCGGACCCTGCGCGGCTATGAATGCCTGCAGGGCTTAGAGAGACTCTTGCATCCGTCGATGCGCCTCCGCTTGCTCAGCAATCCTGGCCTCCTGGTCCAGGACTTGCTGCCTCAGTCTAGTCACCTCCAGGTCATGCTGGTTGGGCTCTCCTTCGGGGATCTCGGGATCTGCAGCTTCGTTGTGGTACTCCCCCTCATTTTCCTCTTCATAATATTCCTCCTCATTCTCTTCTTCGTATTCTGTCCCACCCTCATAGTCTTGTGACTCGTCATGGTGAGATGTTTGAGGAGGCGCGTTCTCGGGCAGATTCTGAGGAAGATGCTGAGAAGGCAACGGATCTCCATTGCCCTGCTCTAGATTGCTAGGGTCGAAGGTTGCATGTCATGTGTTCACCATTGTAGTAAAGGCTTGATGTTAGTACTAGCTTTCTTCAGCTCTCAATGAAAGCACCAAAATGTTTATCGAGATTTTCGGAAACCACACTAATGGATATTAGCTAAGAATAATGATATGGAAAGTAGAACATTAACACGGGATTTTTACGTGGTTAGGGCGTTAATGAGCCTTAGTCCACGAGTCAGTTGTATTAGAGCTTGGAAAGTCTTTTACAATGGAGTTTCTCTCTATGTTTTGACAGAGTAACTGTGCATAAGTCGAAGAGAGATCCTTTTCCCATTCTATTGCCTGTATTTATAAGCTCATAGGAACACTAAGTCTGGGTCGGGTATGACCCGGGCCCATTAGAGATATGGATACTCTTGGCTTCTCTGGTGGAAGCCCAACATACAAGATAAAACATACATAGATTCAAGACTAATTAAGGCCCAATAGGGTGGCCCAAGAACTATACTTCGCTCGACAAAACGATGCTTTTGGCCTGGGCACTTCGGGTTAGGTGGCAGATTCAGGGGACAAGACCAGTCAGAGTACTTGGCAGTGTAGATCTGAAACAGCCGTGTGCAATCTCGAGGTGGCCTTTTCTGCAGGTGAAAAGTGGGGACAACTCCCACGCGTCATGGGGCGGCTTCAGGATCACGGATGCTTTTCCTTGCACAGCTGGAGGACCTGATCCAGGTTCATTTACCTTTGTCCCTCTTCGTTTAACACGGGCCAGGACCGTTTACCAGGCTCCGGGATCATTTTATGTGTGCTTCTATTACGATCCGAACCATCTATACGTCTCCTGGACGACGGTCCTGGATCACCATCCCGGACACAATTCGGGTCCAGACTCACACTAGGGCCGTGGCCCTCGGTTACTCTTGTACCAAGCGGGCTTGGGCTGGGCCAACATCCGAACGCCCCAGACCATGGGCCTAGGCCATCGTCCCGGGCCTATGACAGAAAACGGGGATAACACTAGGCTATCATAAAGTGTGTGGGGGGCGGGGGGCTTGCTTATTGCAAGAGCACGAAGCCTAAATGGACCAAGTTGGATCCAAGGGTCATTAAGTGTGCATTTAGAAGCTATGCCTCAAATAGCAAGGACTATAGGCTATTAGACTTGGAGTCTAATGTGATAATTTAATCAAGAGAACTGGAGTTCTTTCAGAATATGTTATATTGTGATACCAACTCTCAAGAACCCACAGGTGTTGGAGAATCTCGTAAAGAGAAAAATCAAATGGTTGAAGAGCCAATATTGCCTCAGAGAAGCCAAACGCTTTACAAGTTGGGATCAATTAAGAAACGTTCTCAAGTAGAGATACTCTAGGGTAGACTTGAAGTAGTCACATGGAAATTTACTATGGTTCTTCAAGTTGATGATGATCCCAAAACCTACCCATAAGTAATGTCTTCAAGAGACTATGTTTTTGGAAGGAGGCAATAAATGATGAGGTTGATTCAATTATGTAAAACAACACATGGGAATCAGTAGACCTTTCCCAGGCCAATTGGGTGCAAGTGGGTATTTTGGAGGAAATATCACACTGATGGTACACACAAATCCTTCAAAGAAAGATGAGTAACTAAAGGGTTTTAAAAAAAAGGAAGGAATCGATTATTTTGACACGTATCCACTGACTGCTAGGACAACCAAAAAAAGTGTTTTTGCCTTATCATCAATATAATCTTTATGTTCATCAAATGGATGTCCAAATGGCATTCCAAAATTGACATCTCGATGAGGAGATCTATATGGAACAACCAGAGGGTTTTGTGCTAAGGAGAAATGAACACAAAGTGTGTAGGCTTGTTAAATCAATATATGGTTTAAAACAAGCACAGAAACAATGGCATTAGAAGTTTGATAAAGCTATTGTTTTTAATGGGTTAAGATATAATAATGTGGACAAGTGCTTATAATCTAAGACATGTGATGGTCATGTCATCTTGGTGTGTCTATATATTGATGATTGTTGATTTTGAGTAATGAGATGAAAGGCATAATAGAAACAAAGTGGTTTCTTTCTTCCACTTTCAAGATGAAAGACCTTGGAGAGATTGATACCATCTTGGGTATAAAAGTGAGAAGAAATAGTGGGGGTTATGCCTTGAGTCAAGCTCACTATGTTGAGCAAAATGCTTGATAAGTTTAGTCGTCCCAAAATAAAAATAAAAAGGCAAATACACCATTTGATTGAAGCATAAAGCTTGAAAATAATAATGGCAGAACAGTGGCTCAACAAGAGTATACAAGTGATTTAGGGAGTCTAATGTACGCCGCTTATTGTACAGGGGCGGACATTGCATATGCGGTTAGTAAACAAGTAGGTTTACTAGCAATCCAAGTATTGATCATTAGAAGACAATTGAAAGAGTTCTAGGATACCTTGAGAGGACCAAGCAGCTAGCCCTCCAATATTCAAAGTTCCCAAAGATACTTGAGGGATATTCCGATGTGAGTTGGATATCGAGTATGGGAGATAATCTCTACACAACCGGTTGGGTGTGATGCTCAAACGAGGAGCAGTTTCTTGGGGCCGAAAGAAACAAGCATATATTTCACTCAACCAAGGTGAATGAGTTTCTAACTCTAAAAGAAAATGGCAAAGAAACCAAGTGGCTTAGGGAATTAATGAGGAATATCCCAATGGTGATAAAAGGCCACATTAGCTAGAGCTTACAATGGCGTATATATAATGATAAGTCTAGACATATAAGTCTAAGACATGAGTATGAGAGACAATTGATTCGAGGAGGAATCATATCGATCTCATATATTAAGATAGGATCGTTACACTGCATGTTTTAAATAGTGCTTAACTCGCTAAACGAGTTAAAATGTGTAATTAAATCTAACTCTAGGATTAGGTATTAAAAATATCAGTCAAACATTAATCATTTCATTAAAAAGGTTTAAGTATGTACATGCGATCCTGAAAGAGTTTATAAACTTATAAAGATACAACATAAATAAATAAAAAGTCGGAGTAGGTAGCAAAATCATGGTTCAAACCTAGTTTGAACAAGTAATCTCGGTCGTGGCGGCCTAGCAGGCCGCATATGTACACTCTGGCCCTAAAGATATCCAACTCATGGCTGGTCTAGCTTCTTCTTTCCCTTACCTAGACCACATAGCACTAGTGAGCCAAGGCTCAACAAGAAAACATAAACATCCCCATACTAATTTATTCAACAAACCATTTGATAAATAACATACTCAGGCTTGCATTCAATCCATTTATGCGGCCATGGAGCTACACAGGTGCCCATCGCACTATTCCCTTAGGAAACAAATATAGAGCTGGTCAAGCATGAACCACGCTATAGAGTCGTGAAAGCGTATATCATGCTTCTATAGAGTTGTTAAAGCATGTTCCAAGCAGCTATAGAGTCGTGAAATCATATATCATGCTTCTAGGTTGGCCCAACCATAACGGCCTACATTTCGAACATTATTGTCGACCACAGCTTATAAGCCGAGCTATTAACCAGATACAAACACATAAGAATTTATCACTTAAGACAGATGTTCACAGTGCATCTCAATCATGTTTAAAGAAAAACTTCAAGCATGGTTATAACCATGTTTCATAACCGAGGCGCAAGCCCTAATCTCAATGCAAGTGCAGTTTTCTTACCTCAAGTCCTGAGCAAACTAGGTATGAAGACCCTGAGTGCGATCCTTTCCTCCCGAGCCTAGCGGTATACCTTAGTCATAACCACAAGAAGGATTATATATCAAAAACTGAACCAATAAGGCTTCCAGACCAAGTCCTAGACTCCAAGAACCTGGAATTCTACTAAACCGGGTAGTAGAATCATTCCCAAGCCCTTTGCTTATGGTTTCCAAAATCCTAAGCCGCATATTCCAAAACTCATTATTTTAGCCGCATCGCACTCCCAACTACACTACGACCCCACATTAGGCCGAGCTGCCAGCCTTAATTCTTAGGCAATTTGCCCAACGACGACAACCACTAAGGGTCACAGCGCCTGACTAGGCAAAGAGCCAACACCCAATTTCCTCTCATTTTGAGTTGCGGCACTGCCCACTAAGGGTCGTGGTGCCAAGGCGGTCCAAGGCACCCCTAGCCTTGAAGATTTTCAAGCGGGTTGCGGGGCCACCTTAAAACCCAGAAATTTCAGAGATTTTTCTGAAATCGCAATTCTACCAAACTCAACCCAAACTCAATTGTTATCCAATTCAAACAACTAGAATCACATTAGGAAAATAGAAAGACAATAGATAATAACCCATAGCCTCTGAAACATCCCAAACACAAAATTCAGAATTTTCTCCAAGAACACCCAAAAACATAAAAACTTAAAAGCTTTAGGATTGAATTTACCTCTTACAATACGAATGCCAACTAAGTTTCCAAGCTTAATAGTTTCCACTTTTCAATAACAAGCCTCTAATTCCTCCAAAGATTATTCCCATGCATAGAGTTCATGACCTTTCTTTAAAGACCAAATTACAACCTATAAGAAAGAGAGAAAGAGAAAGAAAGAAAACCAGAGAGAGAGAGAGAAAGAAAGTGCTTTTGGACTTAATCAACTCAGCTTGGGTTTATTAACGAAATGGTCCAAAAGATCTAAATGCCTCCAATCCATAACTTTCGTCTCAAATCCCCTCAAGGGAAACAGGGTCATTAGACACTTTAATCCCATGAAACCTCCAATTACACTTATAATTCCCAATTAATGTCACCAATCAAAAAATACCATTATTTTCCCCAAATACGACCCATACTCCAATGAGTCACGATAACTCAATGAATTACCAAAATACCGCTTGGCTCACCCTAAGTCGGGTATTAATCCTCGTTGTAACTTTACCGATACTTTGCTCAAAAGGATCGACTCCTATAGAATATCTCAAATATATCCACATAATAATGTAGTCTCAGTCACATAATACAATATAATAATAGTTATACCCTCAGCAGGTCATAATTACAAATATGCCCCTATAAATAAAAGCGGGCCTTTTACGCACATTTAATACACTTAAACATGCACAATTAGTCATATCATAATATAACTCATCAATTCACAAAATTATATAATTATTCAATGAAATAATATAATATCAAAAAATATTCCAATAATTTCATCTTGGCACTCTAATCAAGGCATTAAGCCTTATTAGTAACTTTGTGACATTACAACTATCCCCTCCTTATAGAAATTTTTCCCTCGAAATTTACCTTAACAACTCGGGATACTGATCCTGCATGTCAGACTGTATTTCCCAGGTCGCTTCCCCGTCCTTATTGTGCCTCCATAATATCTTAACCAAAGGTCTAGTAATTTTGCAAAAGACTTTGTCCTTTATATCTAGCATCTAAATTGGTCACTCCTCATAGGACAAGTATGTCTATAATTTTTTATCCTCGTAACTAACACAGGAGTTGTGTGAATGCCAATAGTTGGACATACTCCCGAGAGGGCCTTAGTCAACACTAGGGAAAAAAGATGAGGCTTTCCCCCTAGTAACCTTGGGCACGCCAAGCAACCTTGGGTCTCGTCCCACGCAAGACCCATGCCTCGCGGAAGGCCCTCCCGAAGCCTCCCTGTCTTGCCCCACACGAGATCCATGCCTCACGTGAGGCCCTCATGAATTCGTGACTTCACGCCTTGCCTCGCCCACCTAGCAACCTTGCGAAGTCACCCCGTCTCGCCCCACGCGAGACCCATTCCTCATGCAAGGCCCTCGTGATGCCGTGAATTCATTCCTCACCTTGCCCGCATAGCAACCTCGCAAAGCCATTCCGTCTCACCCCACGTGAGACCCATGCCTTACGCAAGACCCTCGCGAAGCCGTGACTGCGCTCCTCGCCTAGCCCGTTTGGTAACCTCGCGAAGCTGCTCCGTCTCGCCCCAAACGAGACCCTTGATTCATGTGAGGCCCTCGCAAAGCCATGAATTTGCACCGTACCTCACCCGCCTAGCACCTCGCCGCTCGCCCCATCTCGCACCTTCATGCCTCATTGAAGAGGCCCTACTCGTCTCTTGGAGTAGGTACCACTAGCGAGGAACCTTGCCACAATGGTTCCTCGTGATACATACTTGGAAAAATATTCAATAGTATGCACTCAGAATGATTGTTAAGCCCTCATCATTGCTAAGTATCAATGTAAGATTGGTGGAGGCAACTTGGCGTGTCACTCCAAATAATTTACAAGCCTTCCAACACTTATAAAAATGCAAGGGAGTTTGGAGAAAAGATTTATGCTAGGAGGGTTAGAGGAACTCTCAGGTACAAAATACATGTACGAGTATGGGGGTAACCCTGAAGACCCCAGGAGACTGATCCTAATCTCCACGCCAGACAAGTAGTTGCGGTACAAGTAGGGTACCTGATAAGGTCTTTCCCAACAAACCTCTTAAGTTTGTACTAGACAGATGGTGGAGGTACGACATGGTACAAAAGTTTATGTAACGACCCAAAATCACTAATAAGGCTCAAGGGCCTTTATTACCGTGTCGGGAGGGCATGATAGGTTTATATATGTGTTTAATTGGTTAAAAGTGTGACTATGTGGCATGCATGATTAATACGATTATATGAATATGTTATATGCGTGTTTATGAATGTTAGATATGCATGTGGGCCCTTCCTAGCTTATAAGAGCATATTTATAATTTTTGCCTGTTGAGGGCATAAATGTGATTATATGTGATATACTATTGAGACCACATTATTATGTGGATATATTTTCAATATATGGCTCGAGACGGTCCTAGTGAGCAGATTAGCGAAAAAGTCACAACAGGGTTTAGTACCTGGCTCGAGGGAGCCTAATGGTATTTTTGGGAATTTAGAGAATATTCTGGGAATTAATAGATAGTCAGAGAATAATTGGTAATTAATTTGACACGGCTGGATTAATTGGTAAATATTAGGAACACTTGAGGAATTAGCAGGAACTGGGGAAAAAGGCTAGTTTATCCTTAGAGCAATTAAAGGTTATGTAGATTTCAGGGGTATTTTAGTCCATTTTGATTAAGTAAAATAGCCAGATATACGTTAGACAAAACTAGAATCCACCAGAAAGCACTAATATAAATTTCAGCACTCATTCTCATCTCTCTCTCCATCTCACGGTTTCTCCCTTTCTCTCTCACTTGTGCTTTGAAGCTAAGAAAAAAAGGGCAATGGAACTTAGGCTCTAAGCTGGTATTTTGGAAGGAAATTGGAAGAATTGAAGCTTTGGAAAACAAGGGGTTCGGCTGGGACTTGGAGCTTGAGGTCTAAAGTTGAGACTGGTAGGAGGCTGAAGGCTTGAGAGGATTCAGTAACAAGTTAGTAAGAACTTTGCCAAGTTTTTGTTGGGAAATTAGGTCATATGGAAAATTGAGTTGATTTCTTGATGTTCAAGTTAACTAGTGAATTACTGGTAGTTATGATAGAGGTTTCTGTGTTTTAATATGCTTAGAATTTATGGTTAGAGTCGTAGACTTGCTCTTATGATTTAGTAGGAACTAGGAAGTACAATTGGTTTGAATCTTTGAGGTTTTTGGCTGGAAAGAGTTGGAGCAAACCCATAAATTATGGGTTCGTAGGGGCATGCTATGACCCACCTCTAGGGTGCCACAAATCGCATGCCTAGAAGGCCCTAGGTGACTCTCTGACTTGAAGGCGCACCGCAACCCTAGGGGGTAAGTCGCGACCCACCTCCCCCTGATGCTTGAAGATGGAGTCTCTGACATGGGGGCGCGTCGCGACCCGCCCAGGGGATTTTTTCTAAGATTGGTTTCTAGAATTGTTGAGGTTCGGGGGTTCGAACCTAGGCACTCGGGATAATTTCTACTACTCGGTTTAGTAAAAATCGAGGTCCCAGAGGCTAGCTTTTGTCTCGTAACTATTTATATGAATTATCAGTTGAAGTTTACCCTGGGCGAGGTTGATATTAGAAGTTGATGTTTACCCTAAGTATCCCATAGCTCGGAACATGGGATCCATAGTAAATTTATTGGCCACTATGACTAGGTTTATCCCTAAGGCTCGGGACTGAGGATCGTGCTTGGGACCATTCTGTATCCTACGCTCGAAATTTAAGGTAAGAAAAATGCACCCTTGGGTGGTTGAGAATGGGACTAAGATTCCCAATTATTGATTGCATTTACTATGTGTTTGTAAAATTTATATGATTTACATGAATGACCTGCCTAAGGGAAATGGGGTTAAGGGTAAACGTATTGAGTGCGGCTCGGCCTATGCGAGCCAGGGCAAACTTGATCAGCGGGGGCTCTGCCTAAGTGTGCCAACCCTGATTCTTTGAGAACTTAGGATTATTTGATTATCATTGATTAATTGAATATCCGTACCCTGTTTTATGTTTAAATGTGATAATCTTGATTGAATATTCGTATTGCTACATGTGTTTGTTGTTCTTGGTTTTCTTGCTGGTCCTTGGCTCACGGGTGCTGCGTGGTGCAGGTAAAGGCAATGGGAAACTGGATCAACCATGAGTTGGAGAGCTCTGGGGGCGGAGTGTACATGGTCAGCCGCTTGACCGCCACGGTCGAGGAGAGGTACAAGGACAGAAGCTAGAAACTTGTATTTTGCCATTCGAGTGGCCACTGGTTGTATATAACTTTTGAAAATTGTAAATTTGTCTTTTAAAACTTGATTTTAGGATCCCATGTTCCAAATATCTATTATAATAAAAACTAACTGTTTACGATGAAAATCTTTTAACCCTAACTTGAATATTGACTTTAGGATCATATTTTTACTCAAATGACTAGATTACCAAGTCCTACACTACTTCAAATACACAGTGTAACGGTCTTGGTTACCCAGGGCATTACAGCTGAAGTACTCTCGAAGACCCCTGGCATGTACTAGAGTCGACCCCCATTCTCCCATCACCTCTAACTCCTGTAGTCTACGTGTGCAGGGCCTTGTCTCCAAAGGACCACCATGTACAATGAGTCAGTAATGCTCTTTTATAAATATGACCTCCCTTCTCCAGTGAAGGGGGTCAAATATTTTTGCATTGTAATCAGAATTTTTTTAGCAATACACATATTTTCTGCATTCTATCCATTTCCATTCTAATATTCAAGTTTTAAGTTCTTTGAGATATCAGAAAGATTGTTTTAAGACCAATCATTTTAAGTTCATTTCCTTTATAACTAACAAAATCCTTAATCTAACTTAGTTGATGAGTTCTTACTGTTAACAGTTTGGCACGTCTGTGGGAAGGATAAGTGTCAAGCTACTATTCTTCCATTGATTCCAGTAGGGAAAGATGCCAAGACGTTCTAAGCATTTGAGAGAACCACAAGAAGTTGAAGTCCACCTAGACGGCGATCAGGTGAGAGCCTCCATGAGGAACCCTCCACCTCCAAAAAAATGGGTACACACCAGAGGAGCCCATGGATTCTGAAGATGAGAAGGAGGCTTCACCCTCAGCTGTCAAGCCTAATGCAGACCGTCCGAGACCAGCAGACGGTTGGAAGGGGAGTGTTCCCTCCACCAAGGCCACCACCAGTGCCAAGCTTCGACTAACAGGGTCCAGTTCCTTCAACACGCAGGCCCAGCAAAATTCCCTGAGTACATTCTCTAAACTCTAGGACTCGATTCTATGAGGACAAGATACACAAAAAGAACCAAAGGCTAGAAATTACCTTAGAAAACATGCTAGAGGTGTTAAATGGCCTATTATAGGGTAAATCAAGCATGCCTCTTCCTAAACGAAAGGAGAGAGGGCATGAGAGGGGATAGACCACAGTCCATGTGGATGACAGGAGGACTCGACTCTGCACTAGCAATACCCCTCGGCCAAAGCAGCATGAGGGTCCTGGGCAGGTGAAGCAACCTAAGGGGCCAGAGCGGAGGAAGGAAGTAGAGGTCACTTCTAGGGAAACCCCCCCAGACTTGAGGGAGGAGCTCAACAGGAGAAGGTTAGGTGTGAGGACCACTCCTCATGTGGCTCCCCTAGAAGACAAAGTGAAAGGAAAGGCCAACCCATCTGATTTGAGGGACTCCTTGAACAAAAGGTGACAAGAGTTAGACACCGAGATGAGGAGTCTAGGGAGGACATCAGCAAAAAAATTGATAAAGAACCTTGCAAGGCATCACTTGAATTCATAAGGATTAGCTGACCTTATGGATATCAAGGGAGCAGTAGGGAAGGTATACAATAGAAAAGAAATCCTTGTAGGGCATCTCTTGAATTCATGAGGATTAGTTGCCCTTATGAATATCAGGAGAGCAAAGAGGTTCAACAGGGGTACCTTCGCAACAAAGACCTCCACGAAGAACAAGGTCTCAATGAAGATACCCGGTAACAAGCGAAGAGCATTCCATGAATTAATGAGAAGTAATTATCCTTGTGGGTGATAAGGGAGCCAAGCAGATAGAAAGAGACAACCTCATAGAAAAGGCTAATACCTCCATGATGGGTAGGGCCTCAAGGAGAACATCCAACAATGAGTCTAGAGTGACAGTCAAGCCGTCTAGCCAAAAAGGGTCCTAAAGGAAACCTTTTGCAAAAATAGTACTATTCATAACGACAAGAAGGACGCTTCTTACAAAAATAACAAGTGCGCGCAAAAAAATACATAGAAAGATAATAAATAAACCAAGAGGTTAACACATCCTTACAAATACAATAGAGGTGCACCAAAGAGACTATCACTACCAGTCCAGATAAGACATCAACAAGTTATCCAAAAAAAGATATGTAACAAACCCCTTTTGCTTCTACATACAAGAGCGGGCTCAAAAGGACCTCAAACATGACATCCTCGAGACCTCTCCACTCGGCCTCGAGGATGTCCTCGGAAACACAAGTATATCTCTGCATATAAGGAGATGATGTACAACTCACCCATGACATCCCTTCCAAGTCGGGAGCGTCTAGGTGAGCAGGAATAGATGACCCACTCATCCAGAGTAGCCATGACCATAAGGGACATAAGGAGGATTTTCAAACTCATCGTAAGTAGGAAAAACAAAGTGCCCTTGCATAGGCTGTGAAGCATGGGATTGAGAGGCCACTTGGTGGTCCATAGGAGCAGGAGAAAGGCATCCCCTGGAGGTAGGGGACTGGCATGCTAGATGTTTTGCTTCAGAAGATGTCTCCTTAGGAACCCATTCAATGTCACCATCATCTTAGTTAGGTTCCACTAGAGAAATTTTCTTCTTTGGGTGAGAAATATGCCATTTCGGGTCGAGCTCCGAAACCTTGGATAGACTAAAATGGTTGAGGTTGGGCACAATCAAAGGATGGGCAGCCATTTTCATCGAAGGGTCCAAATTAAGGAAGGCATCCATTGGTGCCACCTCCGACATAGGGACATTAGGGATCGTAAAATGCTCTAAACAATCATTTCAACTATCAGCACAAATACAAGGTCCGCCATAGCAAGCTCAACTTAAAAGAAAAGACTTGAGGTACTTACTTGGAGTGGAAAGGAAGTGTTCATGGACAAAAAGAGGTCCTTTGACAAAGAAAAAGTCCTGCTTCCACAAACTAGGGTTAGAAATGGATCCCTCGATCAAAGATACTTGAGAATTGGCCTTTTGTAAAAAATAGAAATCTTTTTATCTGGAAGTAAGCATGAGGTTGTACATGAAATTCACTTTATGGACCGTTGGAGCGCGACCGTTGAGCTTCATAGACGTCATATACAGACAACTCAGAGTCAACCAGCTGGTTGATGCCATCTAAAGGTTCAATATCATGATAAAGAACGGGTGTGGAGGAAAGGTACCACCCGGCTTCAAAATATGTTCACTGAATGCGACGTAGCCTTGGGGTGGATCGTTAGCTCAAAATTGATTGGATGGTACATATAATTTGTACCCCTTTCCAATGTGGTACTTCTCTGCCAACTCAAGTAGCCTCTTCTCCAACACATTAGAGACATTGATGGCTACCAATAGAGGACCAGAATCCAGCTTCTCACAAGCAACTTGTGACCTCACTCTCTTCGACATATCTACAAAACCAAAGGTAAAAGGTGAGGTCAAAATAGGGTACATTACCCTCCATTTTCTTCTTCTTGTGAGAGTTTTCCACCTAGACATCGAGTGTGGGAGGATTAAACACAGGTGGATTATAGAGAAGGGCTGAAAGGAACCAGGAGTGACCTTAGGATTGCTATGAGGAGGATGTGGAGGTGAAGGATCAGGATGGAGGTTTCCCTCCATGAACTCCAGCTCCATTTGTATGTCAAGAAAGCTCACACTAATGCTAACAATATAGTCATAAGGATCAAAGTAGAAGGAGGCTCCAGCACTCATCAGAATTGAGTCTTTCTCGCTTTCGATAACCCAGATTTTTTGCTTAAGCTCAGTCATGCATTCTAGGTGACATATACGAGCCCTCCTTAAGGTGTCATACCTTTGGTAAGGGCTATTTCTAGGAACCCCGAGTCTGAGGACAACTCTTCTAATTCGACCCCTGGAGGAATACTAGACGACCCCTCAAATGCCATAAAGTCGCGCGTCGTTAGAAACACGGGTGTAAATGTATGTTGAACGCACGTTATACTACAAGACACAAAGGAATAAACTCAAAAATCAAAGACATGAGTGCCTAAAATAACCAACTACGGGGTACAATGAAAGGTATACGTGCTAATGGGTGCAAATGCATAATTTAGCTCATAAGGTGCTCCGGCCAAGGCAACCATTCCCAAACTCTATTTGAGACCCATTGAACACGAGAAAGGGTGAAGGTATACCTTGGATAGGTGAAGCTACACACCATCCCGGTTGCATAAGTACCTGGCGTCAAATGTACGCGCAATCTCCACAGCTACCTTGATACCATATGCCCTGCACCAACAAACCAGTAAATATGAGGGGGCAAATTGTTATTAGATCCTAGCTAGATATACATAGGTTTTTTTTAAAATATATAGAGAGAGAGAGAGAAAGTAAATGTGTAAAGTTATTTCACCAAGGATTGAACCCTTATCCTCTTAAAATTTTAAAGAACAAACTACCAGTAGGCTAGAAAGTGAGGAGTGAATGTAAAGGCTTCAACATGAAGGTCTATTTTTAGGAAGCTCAAAACAATCTTAGCCCTTGGATGAAAAACTTGATCAATGTCAAGAAGGAGGCATGGCACTCACCTTGGGATCCGCGAAGCACAATGATAGGCTCATATTCACATTCAAAATCTCATAAGAGTTCTCAACTCCAAAGTGTGTTTCTCCATAATACCAAAATGAAGTAAGCTAATACCTCACGTGCATCACAAAAAACCGCACCGTGAAGCCTACCAGAGAGCCCGAAGACCCTCTCGTAGACTGGGGGACAAGTGTGATTACCAAAAATTGGACGTACTCTCCAGAAGGCCTCAGCCAACATTCAGAAGAAAAGGTTAGGCTTTCCCCCTAGTAACCTCAGGCATGCAAAGAAACCTCACGTCTCGCCCCATGCAAGACCTATGCCTCAGTTAAGGCCCTCGCGAAGCCGCCTCGTCTCACCCCACACAAGACCCATTCCTCATGCGAGGCCCTCACGATGTCATGACTTTCGTGCCTCGCCTACCTGGCAACCTCGCAAAGCCTCCCCATCTCACCCCATGCAAGACCCATGCCTCATGCAAGGCCCTCGCGAAGCCATGACTTTGCGCCTTGCCTTGGTCGCCTGGAAACCTTGCAAAGCTGCTCTGTCTTGCCCCAAGTGAGACCCATGCCTCATGCAAGGCCCTCACAAAGCCATGAATTCATGCCTCGCCTCCCCTTCCTAGCTACCTAACGAATCATCTCGCCCCATGCGAGAACCATGCCTCACGCGAGGCCCTCATGAAGCCGTGACTTCATGCCTCACCTCGCCCGCCTGGCAACCTCACGAAGTTGCCCCATCTATCCCCAAGCGAGACCTATGCTGATACGAACCACACCAACATTGTGATGAAACCCGACACCAAATATGGAACAGCCACCAAGAACACACGAGATTGGAATGGAACCGCGACCCAATGCTTAGCCAAGCACGAACCTTGGTATGAGGAAGACGCCACAAACGGGGATGGAATCCGTTTGATAAGTCAGGATGAACGCCACAAGGAATCTCCTTGATAAGTTCAAAAGTTTCTTCAAGAACTCAAGAAGAAATAAACTCACAATTTCATTCAACATAATCTGATTTTTTCCAAATGTTTTCAAGGCCTTATATAGCCGAAAATTACATCAAGACAAGCCCCTTTGTCTTCCTAATGAAACCGAAAAATTAAGGACAGCCCCTTTGTCTTCCTAATGAAAACTGAAATTAAAGACAAGCCTTTGTCTTCCTCATGAAAACCGAAATTAAAGACAAGCTTTTTGTTTTCCTAATGAAAACCGAAAATTAAAGACAAAAGGACTATTGGACTCACACAAGTCAAATGTTTGACTTATCACAAAATAAACAAAGACTAAATAAAAAACGTGATTAAAAATAAAAAGACTCATTGCAGGAAGCTAAATATTGATCAAGCTCCTAAACTGGTGTCCTCATCATTCCTCCCCTCTTGACTTGGATCAATTGGAACTTGACTTGGATTTTTAGTCTTGGTGTCCTCATCATTCCCCCCCTCTTGAGAAAGATTTGACCTCAAATCGTCACCTGCATCAAAAGGACTCAAATCAGAAACATTAAAAGTTGCACTAACAGTATACTCACCTGGTAAATCGAGTCTGTAGGCATTGTCATTGATCCCTTCTAGCACTTGAAACGGCCCATCTCCTCGAGGTAGCAATTTGGAACGTCTTTGTGCTGGGAATCGCTCTTTCCTCATATGTAACCATACCCAATCACCCGGGTCAAAAACCTGCTTGTGACGACCTTTGTGAGCATCAAGTTGGTTAGTGTTTAAAAGAGCCTCCTTAACCTCACTTTTGTTTGCATAAAAATTATTCTGTTTTCTCTCTAATTTTCCCTCATTGATCGAACTCTTCTCTTTCTTTTCTCGCTCACTTGATTCAACCCTTTTCTCTCTTTGTCTCTCTTTTTTCTCACTTTCATTCATCTTTTCACTCTCCTTCTTTTGCTCACTCAATATTTTTTTATCACTCAATTTTTGCAACCTCACTTGGTCTTCATATACTTGCTTTGGCGTCAATGGAGCTAGAGTGATTGTTCGTTGACAGAACGTGAATGAGTACTTGTTGGTGAAGCCATCATGCTGGACTCGCCGATCAAATAGCCAAGGCCTTCCTAGAAGGAGGTGTCCAGCTTGCATGGGAACCACATCGCACAATACCTCATCCTCATACTTGCCAATTCGAAATGATACCAGCACCTGTTTTGTAACCCTCACTTCACCACTATCATTCAACCACTGCAACTTGTATGGACAAGGATGTTTAAGCGTTGGGAGCCCTAGCTTTTCAACCATGGAAGAACTAGCAACGTTAGTACAACTACCTCCATCAATAATCACACTACATACCTTGCCTTTCACATGACAACGAGTGTGAAAGATGTTCTCTCGCTGCACCTCTTCTTCCTCTTCTTTTGCTTGCAAATTTAAGGCTCGTCGTGTGACTAGTGCAAGCATCTCACCAGATTCTGCCCCAAAATCCTCATCATCGATAGAAACATCTTCCAATGGTGGCATGTCAGCAAGATCTTCATCTTCAGAATCGAGCTCGCCACTTTCTCGAATCACCATAACTCTCTTGTTTGGACATTGGCTAGCTATGTGTCCTCGCCCCTGACATTTGAAACACTTTATCTCACTAGAACGGGACGAAGTAGGGGCTGTTTTACCTTGAGGGACCGTGGCTGTGGTGGCTGATTTTGGTGTAAAGGATGGAGTAGGTTGGTCTTCTTCCTTCTTTGGATAGTTCGACCGCCAAGGTGTTGCACTTGAATTGTGTGGGCTCGGTCTTGGCTTTGAACTTGTACTACCCCTCTTGAGCTGCCTCTCAACATTGATTTCCATATGCACCAAATCCTCCAATTCCACATAATGGTGTAGCTCAATTGGATTAGCAATCTCTCGATTCAACCCATTTAAAAACCTTGCCATTGTTGCCTCCCGATCCTCTTCCACATTGGCTCTAATCATAGCCATCTCCATCTCCTTGTAATACTCATCAACACTCTTGGAACCTTGATGAAGACCTTGCAACTTAAGGTAGAGATCTCGATAATAATGAGATGGTACAAACCGTCGTCTCATCACCCTCTTCATGGCCTCCCATGTGTCAATAGGACGATCTCCATTTCGCCTCCTATTGATGCACAACTGATCCCACCAAACAGCATAATCAGTAAATTCAATGATAGCTAGTTTTACCTTCTTCATGTCAGAGTAGTTGTGACAATCGAAAACCAACTCCATTTTCTTCTCCCACTCAAGGTATGCCTCAGGATCACTCTTGCCTTGAAAGGCGGGGATTCTCATCTTGATATTTCCCAAATTATTGTCTACCCAGTTCCTAGCTTCTCTATCTCGGCCATACCTCCTATGGTTACCCTCTGACATCCTATCATATTCTTCCTCTAAATCGCCCCCATCAAACTCTCTTTTACCCTCAACATCCCGTTGTTGCACCCTGTTCCTCCGTGCCCTCCATTGCGTTCCCTCTTCTACCCTATCCAACCTCTCATGTATCTGCTCACACTCCGCCCTCATCATCCTTCGCATCTCCCCAATTAATGCTTGCATTTGTAGATTCGGAACCTCAGGTGGCGGAATATCATTGCTTGCATCTTTCTTTGGATTTTGTGCCATGATGGAAATCTGCAAAATAAGGTTAGAATAATATGGAGAAAAGACCTCACCACACTCCCTCACGTGTTTCGCTCGAATAATATTTTCACTCAAATCCCCTCGTGTTTCACTCAATTTCAATGGCTTTTACCCTCAAATAGGCTCACACCTCTGCCTTTTTCCACTCGTATTCTTCTTTAAGTTCTTTCAAAACTAATCCACAATATCATGGAGGATTCAAGTAGCAAATCAAACTAGAACAAACCAAACGAACATAGAAAAACTGATAAAAAATGATGATTTTTGGATCACTTGTGTGGGGTTTTGGCAAATCGGTTTTCACAAGAGAAACAATAGAGACTCAAAAAGAAAAGAGAAACAATGCAGATTCGGATTTCACAAAAAAGAAAAGAGAAAACTCAACCCACATTCGGATTTAACAATATGAATAAGAGAATATCAATCCCAATTCAGATTTACTCAATCCCAATTCAGATTTCACAATAAGAACAAGGGAACTCAATTCCAATTTCGAATTTCACAACAAGAACAAGAGAAACCCAAGGAAAAATTCGGATTTCAAAACAAAACAGCAAGAGTAACTCAATGAAAATTTAGATTCCACAATTAGAACAAGAGAAAAACTCAAAGCCCTAATTCACGTTAAGAACCCTAAGACAAGCTCTAGAATAGTTTCAGATTTCACAACATATAAGGGAAACAAGGAAACAATTGCAACAAGGAAATTAACAAGCTCTAGAATAGAAAAACATGACTAGATGAACACGAATTGAATATAGAGGAATACGAATTGATTTTTTTTTTTTTTGTTTTTTTTTTCAGAAATCCTAATATAATAACACGAACTGAATAGAAAAAAAAATGAAAAAGGATAGGCCAAACCGGATGATCCTAATCTCTGATACCAACTGATACAAACCACACCAACATTGTGATGAAACCCGACACCAAATATGGAACAGCCACCAAGAACACACGAGATTGGAATGGAACCGCGACCCAATGCTTAGCCAAGCACGAACCTTGGTATGAGGAAGACGCCACAAACGGGGATGGAATCCGTTTGATAAGTCAGGATGAACGCCACAAGGAATCTCCTTGATAAGTTCAAAAGTTTCTTCAAGAACTCAAGAAGAAATAAACTCACAATTTCATTCAACATAATCTGATTTTTTCCAAATGTTTTCAAGGCCTTATATAGCCGAAAATTACATCAAGACAAGCCCCTTTGTCTTCCTAATGAAAACTGAAATTAAAGACAAGCCTTTGTCTTCCTCATGAAAACCGAAATTAAAGACAAGCTTTTTGTTTTCCTAATGAAAACCGAAAATTAAAGACAAAAGGACTATTGGACTCACACAAGTCAAATGTTTGACTTATCACAAAATAAACAAAGACTAAATAAAAAACGTGATTAAAAATAAAAAGACTCATTGCAGGAAGCTAAATATTGATCAAGCTCCTAAACTGGTGTCCTCATCATTCCTCCCCTCTTGACTTGGATCAACTGGAACTTGACTTGGATTTTTAGTCTTGGTGTCCTCATCACATGCCTCCCTAGAGGCCTTCACAAAGTCGTGAATTCACGCCTCACCTAGCCCGCCTAGAACCTCGCAGCTCGCCCCGTCTCGCACCATCGTGCCTCGTTGAAAAGGCCCTACTCATATCCCTAAGTAGGTGCCACGGATGAGGCACCTTGCCACCATGGTTCCTCGCGATATATACTTGTGAAACCTTTGAAGATTATGCACTCACAATGCTCATGAAGCCCTCATCATTGCTAAGTATCAATGTAAGATTGGTGGAGGAAAATATTAGAGGCATTTGGAGACATTTCGGTGTCATGCTTGTGGCGTTATTACAGAGGCATATTCATTGCATCATTTGTGGGAAGGGAAGGATCGCCTAAAAGTTCGTAGGAGGAAAACCCCCCACCAAGCAATGCATCACCTGATGGGTGAAGACGCATCGCGTGGTAGATGATGCATCGCCCCCTAGTAGGTGATGCATCACCTGGACGATTCGTACGAGACCATATAGTTACGTAAATTTGCTCCAAATGATGAGTTAATTATCTCTATTACTACTGGTTAGACTTAATGACGGTGCATACACTATAAATGGTCTCTCATAGAGTTTTGGAAGACTTTATCACTCTCTCTAATATCTCTCAAACCTCTCGCTCTATCTAGCTCTCAAAAACCAAAATTTTCTCTAAGAAACTCATCAAGCATTGCGTGACTTGCATGTGTTTTAAGGCTTGTTGAATCCCAAGTCTCATTCTACTGGGTTGAAGCTTCAAGCAATAAGGGAAGGCTTGGAATAGATCTTGGACAATAATATTCTTATTGTGTATAAGCATCTGATGTTTCTCAAGTTGAAGATTCAAGTTGCTCAATGAGAAATGTTGTATCTCTCTAACCCTCATTTTGTATTTTGTCATCATATTGTGTTTATATTGTTAGTATTGATGATTAAATGTTATTAAGTTCATCTTACAATCATTTAATAACTTAATCATTTGGTTTCAAGATTTTCATTCATACCATGAACATGGTTCTTTGATTTTCAAAATTTGCATTCATAATTTGAATAAGGTTCTTGATTAGCATATAAGGTTTGTAATATTGAAAATTTTCTATTATGCATTATTGATTAAGAAAGTGTAAAGTCATAAATTCCCAACAATATTATTTATTATTATATTATTATAATAATGATAATTTATAACATTTAAAATTTATATTTATAATAATATTATTATTAAATATCTAGTATTTGATTAAATATTATTATAATAATGATATTTTATAATATTTGAATTTATATTAATATAATTAATAAATATTTATTTTTAATTAGTTTTAAAAGTATATTACATTAAATATTTAGAATATTCTATTAGAACTAATAAGAAAATCGTTAAAACAAAAAAAAATCCATTAAATACACACTTAATATATATATAGATATTTTTATTAAATGTCCATAACAAAATAAGAGTACTTACGATATAAAATAAAAATATAATTTAGTCATATTAATTTTTTTTTTAACATTAAGCATTATCCGTATATAGTAAATCAAAAGATAGCCATGACAACTTCTTTACTCAAGAGAATAAAACATGGAGGCATGTAAAAATGAAATAAGTTTTTTTTTCTCACTCTTGTTAAATGTAAACCTATACATATATCATTGAAAGAAATGGGTGTATCAAACTCGTTTAAATTTTGGAAGTTGTTTAGTTAAGATTTGTCATGGATGAAGGAAGTGTTTAGTTTTTGAGCCAAAAAATTTTCAAACAATTAAAAAGATAAAACGACTGAGATTTTTTTTTTGAGAGAAAAAATGGAAAGTAACAAAGATATTTTTATGAGCAAGGTCATAGTAATGCTTTTACAACATTCTTCTGTTAGGGTTATTTCCCTAAAAGAATATGTGAAAATATATTTTTATTGATTTAAATAAAAGTATAATTTTATTATATTTGATTATCGTAATTATTGATTGAATAATTTATACATAAACATCAGAAAATTTTATATTTATTTATGAGAATATGATCTTGTATGTGTACAAGAGAATTAAGATCATAAATAATGAATAAAATTGTCAGCGACATATTAAAGTATAAAATATTCAATTAAAGTTTGCTAGTAAGTTTACTAAGCATGTAGATGGATGCAAGTAATCTAAATTCGGATTACTGGTGTAGATAGACATCTTAGCAACATACTTTATATAATTAAGATTATATATGACAGGACCGATATGAATTAATTTATTTATAAACTTACCAGCTCTAATTAACTAGGAAAAGACAATATAACATGATTATATCAATGGACTACAAGAGACTACTCTGTAAATATAATTCCATAATTACTAAGAGTGCAATTCCATATTTATAGTGGAGTCATAATGGAATTAATATTTACTAAGTTTATCTAATTAATTAGTTTAATTAACAGTTTGGTATAATGAATATTAGCATTATAGGTCCATGGTCCCTGAGTCACATCTATACTACAATGTCAAGGGTAAAGATGTCATAAGCAAGATTAATGAAAAAAATGAGTAAATTAGAAAGGAATTAATTTTCCACGGCATAATGATAATTATGTGCAATTAATTAATTATTTGACTAATTAGATTTTATTTGAAAAACTTTATATTATTTTAAATTAATATTAATCAATTTTTGGATTAATATTTTAAAGAGTTTAATATTATCTTAGTATAACATAATTATTTAAATCTGATAATTTAAGATAAAGTTAATTTTGGTACCATGTGTTTTATCGAAATACAAACTTGGTACCCTATGTTTTTAATAATGATCCCCTGGTACCTTGTAATTTGAAATCATACTGACATGGTACCCTATATTTTATCAAAATATATAGTTCGGTACAATGAGTTCAAATTTGTTCAACAAATTTTTCAAATAACCAAATTACCCTAAATAAATAAGCAATCAAAATTTATTTGAAAAACAACTTTGACACGCGTCATATTTTTATTAGTCCAACTTCTATTTTTTTAAATTCCAAATATAATTTAAAAATAATTGTGAAAAAGGTTAATAAAAAGAGGGTAAAAAATATTTTAATTAATAAATATAAATTAAAATAATTTACAAAAATAGTTGAAAAGGTAAAAAAAAAGGGTAAAAAATATATTTTAATTTTTTAATTTGTTTTTATTAATTAAAATAATATTTTTTTTAATTTAGAAGAATATTATTAGTTGGAATAATAAAAATATGACACTATTAACTGCCTTTCGCTATCAACTTTAAATATATTGAACTTGAAAGAAAAATGAAAAATGACCCAGAGTTTTATATGGCTCAGGTTATAAAACAACCCTACTCCATGAGTCTAGTGTATTGAGAAGCTTGAAACTTGAGAGGTCATAATTCAATGACGGTTTTTGGCAGTGTATATGCTGCTCAACTTAAGATCCAATCATTGTGAGTCGTAGTGTATATGCTGCTCACAATGATGGGATCTTAGTCCTAATTATTACAATTCTTGTGATAATAAATTGGAAGGCCTGTATAGATCCAAGGAGGCCCATTTATGTGGTATCAGCTCACCATTTTTCGGGAGGACACACCGGTGACATTGTCAGAGAGTGGCTTCACATCTTCCCATGTCAGGCGTCAAATTGTGACATACCATTTGTGTCGAGTACAAAAACGACACCACTACACGTGGGACGCGTTACGTGTAAGGAAAATGTTGGTTGTCCAAAGATGTCGGGCTTGACAGCTGGCATCATTGTCTGTCATGCTTCTCTAGTCTCTTACTTATATAATAAACAGGATGTTGGACATGTCCTTCTTCTCGCACTAAAGTTGCACTAATGGCCCATTCGGACACCGCCATATAGAGGAACAAAGGTTATTCATCAACAAATTTGGAGAAAATGGGAGGATTTTCCATATGTGTCTTCAGCTGCTAGAAGGTATTTTCACATTCCTCCATCCATTCGAACCTTTGATCTCCTCGAAGGGTATTGATGAATGGAATGCATTCATCAGTCGCCTTGGACACAAATCGACTCAGAGCAGCTATCCGGCTAGTTAAACTTTGACATCCTTGTGTTTCATGGGAGATGGCATTTCCACCAAAGCCTTTATCTTCTCGGGACTGGCTTCAATTTCCTGGGCACTAACGATAAATCCCAAGAACTTACCAGAGGCCACACCAAACGTACACTTATGTGGATTCAACTTCATCCCAAATCAGTGAAGGAGCAAAAAAACATCAGCTAAATCTTTCACATGGTCGGGAGTTTACTAACATGTCATTTATGTAGACCTCCATCTTTCACCCGAGATGATTTTTAAACATGTGGTTCACCAGTCGTTGATAGGTGGAACTTGTTAGGAGTGTGTCCTAAAAGCATGTAAAGACATTGGTTTTTCTGTGAATAAATAAATACGATGGTTTATTATTATTGTCATATTTAGATTGTTAAATTATTGTTTGAATAATTTTGTAAATATCAGAAAAATTCCATATTCATTATTGAGGATGTGATCTTGTATTAGTACGAGAGAATTAAGATCACATGAATGAATAAAAATAGTCAACAACAACAAATTAAAGTTATGGTATTATTTAATTAGAGTTGTAAGTATGGTTTACTGAGTATCATAATGATACAAATAATCTAGATTCGAATTATTGATGTGGAAAGACATCTCGGTAAAGGTGCTTTATATAATATGATTATATATGACATGGACTGATGTGAATTAAAGTCTTTATCCAAAAACCATTTAATAATAAAGACTTGTAATTCATATCATAACTGATGATCATTTATAGATCAACCTATATCCTGAGTGTTCATGAACTCCTGTTCATGTTTATTAAATATTTTGATTCATTCGTTAAGGTCTCTTCAAAGAATGAGGCTAATGACTTTTGTTTTGGAGATTTAATATCATGGATGGCTGGGAACATGTATCAACAATACGGAATCTAATCTTTCCTAACGGATCATATATTAGTTCCCTTAAGGGTTAATTCTGGAACTGAATGATTTTGAGCTCAAATCTATAAATAGATTATAGATTAATTATTCACTAGTGAATTAATGGTACTTAAGGAATAAGAAGTAAATTAGAAAGGTTAAATGGTAATTCTTCCATTCTAATTTTATGAACTAATTAATTAGAGGGTTGAACTATTGTAAGATGGTTATATCAATGGACGACTTAAGAAAAAGATTTCTGTAAAAGTATATCTATAACATAAAGAGTGCAATTCTGAATTTATAGTGGAGTAATATCAGAATTAATAAATTAACTATTATAATTAAAGAGTTTAATTATTTAGTTTCAATTTATTGGAGCTTAATGTTATAGGTCCATGGTCCCCGAAATGGCTCAAACAATCACTGTCAAAGGCAAATACAAAAAGTGGGCAAAAGGACTTATGTGATAAGTAAAATATTTTTCTATGTATCAAACATAATTATTGTTTAATTATGTGTAATTAATTGATTAAGAATTAATTAATTATTTCATTTAACAAAAATATAATTAATTTTGAATTAATTTATTTTTGGGATTTTTGGTATTTAAATAATAATAAAAATTAGGAAAAATCACACGCCATCACAAGCATGTGGTACACGTGTGGCACAGTGCACAGGCACTGTGCTACACGCATAAGAGATGTACTCAGTCTCTTGATTCCACAATGTTAGTTATTTAAATATTAAATAAATAATGAGATATTTTAATATGATTAAAATATTATTATTTAAACAAAAATCTGATAACTAATCAGTTATTTTGAATTTGTTTAAAATAACAAATATTTTAATATACTGGATATTATTAAATATTGGATATCAGTTTTTTCATAGAATGTAACTTTTCAGGGATAGAAAAATATCTAGGAATCTCTCTCAGAGAAAGAGAACAGTGACAAAAACAAAGGTCATTGTTCTTCACAAAACCTAGGTCCAAACTTTATCAGATCTCATGTGTTGAGAACATCTGATAAATAGTTAGTGCCTATTATTTGTATAGCGAGCCTACACTCGTTCTTTGTGTGCTTGAGAACATTTTGGAAGATCTTGGTGTGAGATCTCAAGGAATTTAGCCATACGAAAAGATAGCAGGAAGGAAGGACCTGAGGTAATTTTTCTATTCATGTCCTTGATTCAATATATATATGAGTGTGAGGAAATAGATCTAGAAATCTTATGGGATTAATCTAACAATTTTATTGTTGTTCCGCTGCGTATAATCTCTGATTTGATCAATAAAAACCAACAGAACCAACATTTTTCAACTAAAAGGGCATAACCATGTAACAATATACCTCCTTATCGGTGTGAAAGCTGGTATTTTCCTGGTCCGCGACATGCGTGAAGATCTTATTATACCTCTAGTATGCATCCACAGAGGACAAGAACTCATACTCGGATCTAGCATCAACCATTAGGTCAATATTAGGTAAGGGAAAACAATCTTTCACGATCGCTTTGTTCAAGTCTGAGAAGTCTATGCAGGTTCTCCAGGCGCCATTAGGCTTGGGCACTAGACTTGATTTGACAACCACTTGGGGTATTGGGCTTCCCAAATGAGGCCATTGGAAAGAAGTTTGTCTACTTCTACCTTTGATGCCTCTTCTCAAGTTGTACCTAGCATTCTTTATTTTTGTCGAACCAGGGCAACACTCAAATCCACGTTTAAGGTGTGGCACATGATGTTTGGGTCAATGCCCATCATGTTGAAATGTTTCCAACCGACAACATCAAAAGTTTCTCTGAGAAAAATTACCAGGGCTTCTCGGACTCATCTCCCTAAATTCTTTCCCACATTTGGCTTTTTATCGGGGTTTGAGGTGTCAAGAATAACCTCTTCCACTTCTTCCATAGGATTTATGACTCTATCCTCCTGAACCCATGGATCCAACTCCTTGGGCCATGACTAATCTCGGACCTCCTGGACTTCCACGTTCTCGGGGGCTGCCTCTTCTACCACTATGACAGGGTGTTTGAGTGACACGTTGTAGCATCGGTGAGCTTCTTTCTAGTGTCCGCGAATGGTGCCTATCCCTATATCAGTGGGAAACTTCATGCACAAATGGTGTATTGATGTGACAGCTCTGAACTCCACCAAGGTTGGATGCCCCAGGATATCATTGTAGGCAGAAAGCTTGGCGAGGGAGTTCTCCGAGGGTAACGGGTAACTTAATCTGCCCATTGGAAAAAGTCCTTCCCCAGAGAACCCATATAATGTAGCAGTAAATGGGAAGAAGTCTCTAATTGTCAACCCAATCTTCTCGAAGGTTGACTTGAACAGGATATTCACTGAGCTTCAGTTATCAACCAAGATTCGAGCAACTATCTTGTTCGAAATCTAGCTTTCTATGACCAAGGGATCGTGGTGGGGGAAGTGCACTCTTCGAGTATCGTCCTCCGAGTAGGAGATGACTTGGTCCGTCATACACCACATCTTTGCAGGCAATTGGGACAGTGCTAACACTTCATTATAATGGTTTAGTGCCTGCTCATAACAATCTTGTGACCATCTAGATGTGCCCCCTAGGTGGGGTCCTTTGACGATGGTCTCCACGCGTCCGTTAATAAGGGAGATCCTTGGGAAAATTGCTGTTGTTGGACACCTGGTGCCGAGACTACAACATGAGGGGGTACCGCCTGTTGTGGTGGTACTGTTGCACGAGCTCCGACTCTTGCGTACTGGTGGAGGTGTCCTAACATAAAGAGATTTTTGATCTCATCATTAAGATGCCAGTACTCGTTAGTGTGGTGCCCCACGTAATTATTGTAGTGGTAGAATTTTGTTGAGTCTCTTCTTTCCCGATCCCTCAATATTAGTTATGACTTTCGAAATTGAACCTGCTGCTCCTTGGCCGAAAATATATTCTCTCGAGAAACAACTAAGTTTGTGTACTTTTAATATTGAGGAGTATACTTCTCCTTGCAAGGTGTCCCCTTTCTCTTGGGCTTATTTCCTTTTGTCTTTCTTCCATGCCTGCTACAACTTGAGACATCACTGGGTGCTGTGGACTAGGCTGGAGCAGTCATCCCAGTACCGAATGTGGGCTGGAAAGTGTTGTATCCAGTGGGAGTTGCTCCATATCCCGTTGGTGCAGCGCAAAGCCCAGCAATTAACATGGCACTAATGCCAGCGGGTGGAGCAAATTGCTAGGGACCTGTAAGGCTCATTGTTTGAGGAACGTAAGGCGAATAAGAATTTACCAGGACCATAGAGATAGAGACCATCAGATCTAGGAATGGGACTGGACCTCCGAATGTCCCAATCTGGGTGTCCTCCTAGTTTATATACTCTTGAGCTCGACAAATTGAATCGCCAAGCCTAGGCATCCCCTCCGCTGAAGGCCAACCCATAAAGGAGAACCAACTTGAATACTGGCTTCTAGGGCCATCAGTTGTTGGCCATCGTTAACCCATTTGGTTCTCACTGCTTCTTCTACGATGTGGGGGGTGTATGGATCCCCATCTTCGTCATCTGAATCATAGCCTTGTCATCAGACCATTCCGAGCGTAATCCTTTTCAGCTTGGACCAAAAGAGATACGGGCCTTGGTAGGAACTTTGCGTTGGCTGCTCCTTTTTACGAGCATTAAGACCTTCTCAGAGGTTAGGTTGTTTCCTTTCTTTAGAATAACCTATGTGCATGACCTTTCACAAATCAGGTTGCATTTGGTGGAGATTGCCACATTTGGGACATCCCACTTCAGTTTCTCCCTCTGAATCATCATAGTCGTTAATTACGAAGAAACTTATCCCACGTTCTCGGTTAGCGGAAACGTTTCTATATGCACCCCGATCTGGATTTCTTGGAGGGTATTGTGGTGTAAGTGGAATTGCACCTCTTTGCTGGCTGTGATTAGTGGTGACGCGTCCAAGCAGCCCTCATCGGGCTCCTTAGGTATTTCCAGCAGGGCGAGGCCCCGACACAAAGTGCCCTAGAGTCTTGTCAGGTATTTTTGGGACATATATGGGTTAGGACGTGGGATGCCCCATATTCATCCCTTGGGCTGCTACTTCGTCAACTTTACCCTTACCATGATCTTGTGACCGAAGTGGAGTTCCAACTCTAGCAGGCTACACTGGTGGTAGGCCTGTTGGCTGGTCTTCTGCCCTATCCAGGGGATGCTCGGGAAGAACACCTTCGGGATTCACAGGGGGCACCCCAACTAGGTGCACGGGAGGCACGCTAGCTTCCTTGATGGTACTTTTCCTTGGGGAATCACTTGCATCCCTTAGGTTGCAAAAGTTGCCCTCATGGCATTAATTATCTGTTGTATGGTCGTAAATGTTCCCCTCTTAAATATCAAGTTTCTATTGTTAAGAGGCGATCTGGCCTCTTAGAGCCACAACCTCTGGTGTCTCCTCCATGTACAGGGATTGGATGTTGTCACTTTCATCATAATATCCATCGTCCTCACTGTCGTAATCAGTGCCATACTCGCCGCCGTACTCAATGTTGTACTCGAAGTCTTCAGGATAATCTTCTTGGCCAACCTCTGGGTTTGAACCAGAGGTGGCTGATTGTTCTCTCCTCTTTTAGCAACATTGTGAGGAGCAGTGTCATCATTGGCATTTCTTGTTGTTGTAACCATTGTTGAAATTTTCAATTCTTCCTTCTAGCTCTCAATGAAAGCACCAAAATGTTGATTGCCTTTCTCACTATCAACTTAAATATAGAGAACTTGAAAGAAAAATGAAAAATGACCCAGAGTTTTAAATGGTTCAGATTGTGAAGGAACCCTACTCCATAAGTGTATTGTATTGAGATGCTTGAAGCTTGGGAGATCAAGCTTCAATGGAGCTTTTCGGCAGTGTATATGTTGCTAAAATTACCCAATAATTGAACCCCTTACAATGAGGTATCCCGCCCTATTTATAATGGTTGGGGAAAATTAAGTGGCACTTTAATAATTGTTATCCTTATAATGATGGAATCTTAGTCCCAATTGTTACAATTCCTGTGATAATAAACTGGAAGGCCTGTATAGATTGCACAAGGCCAATTTATGAGGTATCAGCCCACAACTTTTTGGGAGGCACGCCCCTGACAGTGCCAGAGAGTGGCTACACATATTCCCATGTCAGGCAGAGCATTGGGACATACGATTTGTCTCGAGTAAAGAAATGACACCACTACACGTGGGGCACGTCACATGTCAGGAAACTATTGGTGGTCAAAAGATGTCGTGCTCGACAGTTGGCATCGTTCTCCGGGGGTGTAGAATCCTCATGCTATAACTATTCGACTAAAAGGCTAAAGAATACCTAGCAAGATCTAAGGAGGCCTTTTCTAGGTCTGGGGCATGCTAAATAACCTCCCAAGGACCATGAACACTCAACGAGTGCCACACATTATCTTTATGAAAACACAGACAACAGACATGTGTCAAAGTTTTTTTTCTACATAAATTTTGTTTACTTATTTATTTATAACCGATGGTAATTTGGCCATATTAATAAATTGTTGACAAAATTTGAACTCAGGGTATCAAAGTATGTATTTCGATAAAGCACAAGGTACCAAATGGGTACGATTTCAAATTATAAGGTTGCAGATGATCATTAGTGAAAACATAGGGTACCAAGTCTATATATTGATAAAACACAAGGTTTCTTAAGGTTAATTAAACAAACAAATGAGAAAAATTAGGGGCAATAGAGTGTGCCACATGCCACTCACTATGCATGCACAGTGAACAGCGCCACACAGGCACTGCATGTGGCTAGGATTTGAATTTGAATTGTTTAAATTCAAATGTTATTTTGTTATTTAATAGAATGTTTAATAATTATTTTAATTTGATTAAAATAAATAATTAAATTAAATAAATTTACCCTATCAGTTTTGAATTAAAGATATAAAATTGTTTTATTATCTTTAGATTAAAAAGAAGCGATCATTAGTTATACTTAATCTACATTTCCAATAAAAGAATTGAGACTTACAATTAATTTTTGGGTTGAATTTCAATTTATTATTTTCTTCTTTTTAAAATTTTGAAATCTCTTCAATGTAACCAGTTACAAAAAAATGGTTGTAACTTGTTACAATTTTTACTTTTTTTTATATATATATATAATCGGTTACAAGTCTTTGAATTTTTTTTCTTTCCTTTTGGTTTCAGTTTCTAACCAGTTTAACTGATAAATGTTGTAAAACTGAAAATAGTTGTAACTGGTTAACACCTTGAAATTAAAAAAGTGTAACTGGTTACTGTGAAGATTTTGCATATTCTTAAAGTTGGAAAGTCTTTCAAAGAATTTTTTTTCCCGTTTTATCTGATATACAAGAAGAGAATTATATATTTATGTCACTAAACAACTGCATAATTATGTGTACAAATTATTTTATTTAAGGCATAAATAATAATATAAAAAGATTAACTCTTAAGTTCGTGATTGAATCTTGACCACCATGAATGGAAATCTATGCTCTAAAACAACTAGCTACATGATAGAATTATTCAGAACACCCTTCACACATCACATAATATCTGTTAACCAAGGTTTTGGTCAACAATAGTGAGTCAATTTGAAAGAAAATTAAGAATATAAAAGAGTTGAATTCAAGACAATGACATAAAAGAATTTGTAGTGGTTCTGCCCCAACTGTAACGACCCAAATAATTTATAAGGCTAATAATGCAGAGTAATAATAATTTTAACCTTATAAAGACTAAGAAATTTGTATAAAAAAACTTAAAAAATTATAAAACTTTAGTTTGGAAGTATGCGCATAATAAAAAAGTAATGACACATTATAAAGTTTTAAATAATCAAAATACATAGCCCAATGTAGACTCCAGAGCCACATGTACATTTCCACAATGCAAACACTAGCGCTCACTGCTCTACCTTGCCTTTCAGCTTACCTACAATAAGAAACAATGAGGTAAGTAAAAATGCTTAGTAAGTTCCACCCAACAAAAATAACATCAATAAGTACAACCAAGCCTTTGCCATAATAACAACATTCAAAGATGTAACTAGAATTATGGATCAATTATAATCGCGCCCTAAACATAAAATTTAAGAATGCGTAAGTGACCTGGGAAACTTGTGTTCATGGCCAATAACAAAAGTTCCAAATCAAACCTTCACGCAGAAGATCCTAGAGCAAAACATTAATATATAGAATAATCTCTATAACCCTAGAGTATTCAGAACAATGACTGAGCAATCTTATCAACAATAGCACCAACAAATACTTTTCTAGAGGCAACTTAAAATCTCAGCCCCAAATAAGTTCTCTACAACTTATATTCCTATGCAATTCCGATTATCACATCCTTATATAGTTCATAGAATACATGCATCACATCAATAATCTCTCTATTTCATTCTTGTATGTAATCAGATTAACCAACCCTACCACCAATAAGAGAGAGCACGCATCATATCAATAATCAATTAAGCAGTAGTCATATAAGTCATCAACTACTGTCACAGGTGTGGGAACACCAGTCTAATAATGGACTGCGATTATGGGGGCCCTCAAACTCACTACCATATTTTATTGCCATTAGTACCACTACTGCCATTAGATCCATTAGGTATTCTTACCTCCTCACAGGCATACAAGCTCCCTGGAATAATGCTCTCAGCCACTTCATCAATGTCAGAATTAACCTCGACTCATGTCTGCTAGGAAGACACCATTATAAATTTTCTACAACAATTGTGTATACTTGTGCTCATGAACTAAATATAACAAGCAATACACTAGTTATTCATATTGCAGTCAAAGAATTCAAGGTTGAATTATCGTAGTCCTTAGCAATATGATGTATTTTCTTAAACTAGAATTGTCATCATCGATTAGTCAGTGTTGTTATAGCCATACAATACAATCAGATTAATGATGGCGATTAATAATGTAATGCCCTACTTCCTTAGAGCCGTTACTAAGTGAGTTTAAAACGTGCATTCAACTCGCTAATCGAGGTTTTAGGTCAAATTGTGTAATTAAGCCATAAACAGAGGAAAACTTAGAAATAATCTCATTTCATAGAAAATCATAAAAGTTTAACACTTGGCATCCCAAAATACAGTTTAGAAACATTTACAACATATAAACTGAACCAAGTCGACTAAACGACAAAATCTAGGTTTATTTACAAACATCTCCCAAAATCCACTGGCTGTGGCAGCCAGGCTGGCCAAACATGTACACGCCGCTCATGCCTGCTACACTCAAGGTTGGCTGGCTCTCTCCTTGCCCTTACCTGCACCAGAGAGCATCTGTGAGCCAAAGCCCAGCAAGAAAACCCAAAACAGATAACATATGCAAAACATACACCAAGTATATAATCTGGCCATCAATAGGCTAAACACATACGGCCTAGCCGTCCTAAGCGCTTTACCAGGCCCTGGGTTCGCGGTCCACACCGTGAGGATATCCCAGGTATTCTTTTAGGGACTCGCCCTGGCAACTCGCATTCCACGTGCTCAACTCTGCTCCCGACCCCTTGCCGTACTCGGCCATGCACTCGACGTGCCCAATGCCGTTCCCAGCCCTTTGCCGTTGCCGGCCCTTGCCGACCTCGGCCTACACCGTTCTCGACTCTTGCCGATCATTCACATAATCGAACTCATATCATAATAATCAAGTACAAAATACTAGCAAATACATTCAAAGGGCTACGCCCTGCAATTCAAAAACGTTGAGCTCAGCCCTGCATACATGCTCTATGGGAACAAGGGTTTTCTTACCTGAGTCCTGAGCTCTCCGAGCACCGATGTCCCGAGCACAGATGTTCCGAGCACAGTCCTCTAACTTGAGCCTCGCCGAAACCCTAGTCACAACACATTAACAATATCCATCCATTAAGTTCTAATCCATTGAATAACTTTGAACCATAACCCTAACCTCCGGGACCTTGAATTCTATCAATCTGGGTGATAAATTCCATCCCGAGCCTTAACCATTGAGTTCTCAAGCCTAAACACCCTTAAAAACACAAACTGGCACTAAGAGTCGCGACCCTACCCACAAGCGCCGCGGCTAGCCTCGAAACAGAGGCTAGCACCTCACTGACACCCACACGGGCCGCGGCATGCCCATCCTAGGGCCGCAGCCCTCACCTCCAACCCAGAAATCTTCATCAAATTTCTACATTTTCATCAAGCCAATTCACCCAAAACTTAGCTAACAATCCCAGATAATTAACACAAACATTCCAGCTCAATATCAACATCAAAACCTCATTAAAACCTACTCCAAAGCCCAACTAAAATACCCAAAAACAGATCAAGTTCCAATCACATGCATATCCTAAAAACACAGTAGAAATTCAAGCTTAATTCCCATGGTTAGAGCTTACCTTTGCCGAGTTTAGTCTCTGAATTTGATCCTTAATCCTCAAGCTCCTAGCTCCCAAGATTTCCCAGCTGAATTCCTCTAGCTTCTAGCTAATTTCTCCAAGTTTCTCCTTAAGCCTCCAAAGAGAAGAAAACCACTTGAAGAGGGAGAGAAGATGTTAGTCTGTTTCTGAGAATTCTATGAGATTCTAAGGTTTGTTTTATTCAACTTAAGTCTATGTGGTTACCTCAAGGCTCGGGGTACCAAAACGTCCCCGAGGGAAAAATGGTAATTTTTCCCAATATTCCCTCCTAGACATTCTATCCTCAAATATATATCCAAATATTTATTTTCTTAACCCGATAACCCCGTATAATAACTAATGCCCAAACTACCCCTCGACTCGCCCCGAGTCAGATTCTCAACCCCGTTGTGACTTTCTGGCTAACCACTCCCCAGGACTGTCTCAGATCGTGCTGCACAGACATATCACATATATATAACATTTATCACATTTATACCCCTAATATCCAGACGGGGCCCACATGCACATTTAACTCAACTAAACATGCATCATTGTCATATACTCACATAAATCCACATATTAATATATTAAATCATTTATTGCCCTCCAGCCACACTAATAAAGGCTTTAAGCCCTATTAGCAAATTCGGGTCATTACAACTATCCCCTCCTTACAGAAATTTCGTCCTCGAAATTACCTGAACAACTCGGGATACTGCTCCCTCATCTCCGACTCAAGTTCCCATGTCGCCTCCTCAACCTTGCTGTTTCTCCACAGCACTTTCACTAAGGCGATGGTCTTGCTCCGCAAGACTTTATCTTTTCGGTCAAGAATCTGAACCGGCTTCTTCTCATAGGGCAAATCCTGATCAAGCTCCAGATTCTCAAAACTTAGAACATGCATCGAATCTGACATATACTCTTGGAGCATGGATACATGGAAAACATCATGAACCCCTGATAAAGCTGGAGGCATCGCTAATCTGTAAGCTACCTCTCCAACCCGTTCCAGAATCTCGAAGGGGCCAACAAACCTAGGGCTTAACTTGCCCCGAACACCAAACTGTTTCACACCCCTCATGGGTGAAACCCTAAGGAACACATGGTCACCAACCTGAAATTTCACGTTCCTGCATTTCAGGTATGAATAACTTTTCTGTCGACTCTGGGAGGCGAGCATACGCACTCTAATCTTCTCAATCGCCTCATTGGTCCTCTGAACCATCTCTGGACCCAAATATCTCCTCTCACCTATCTCATCCCAATGAATAGGTGATCTACACTTCCTTCCATAAAGCATCTTATACGGAGCCAATCTGATAGTCGCCTGATAATTGTTTTTGTACGAGAACTTGATCAAAGGGAGATACTTACTCCACGATCCCCCAAAATCAAGCATAGGCTCGCAGCATATCCTCCAATACCTGAATCATCTTCTCAGACTACCCATCCGTCTGAGGATGATAAGCGGTACTAAACCGTAACTGCGTGCCCATAGCCTTTTGCACACTCTCCCAAAACTTGGAAGTGAAGGTGGGGTCTCTGTTGGATACAATCGACCTCGGAGCCCCATGAAGTCGAACAATCTCCTTCACATACAACTCAGCATACTGCTCCACAGTATAAGTTGTCTTAACAGGCAAAAAGTGGGCGAACTTGGTATACCTATCCACAATCACCCACACCAAGTCATGCTGTCCCATAGTTCTCGGTAAGCCAACCACAAAGTCCATAGTAATATCTTCCCACTTCCATCCTGGGATCCCCAGAGGCTGCAGCAACCCTGTTGGCCTCTGGTGCTCAGCCTTAACCTACTGGCAGGTTAAGCACTTAGCCACATAATCCACCACATCCCTCTTCATGCCCGACCACCAATATAGAGCTCTCAAGTCCTAGTACATCTTCATCGTACCCGGGTGAAACGAATAGGGAGTGGTATGCGATTCATCTAAGATCTCTCGCCGGATATCAGAATCCATCGGAACGCAAATCCGACCCTTGTACTTTAGTAACCCCATCTCTGAAATGGAAAAGTCATTAGTCGCTCCAACTAAGGCACTCTCCCTAAGACCTCTCAACTGGAAATCTTTCCCCTGCGCTTCCTTGATCCTCTCAAGGAGTGTAGACTGAAGAGTGATGTTGGACAACTGTCCAACCACCAACTCTATACCTGCTCTAGTCATCTCCTCAGCTAACTTGTCAGATACCCGCCTCGAACTAAACAACTGTCCTGGGCCTTTCCGACTCAATGCATCAGCCACTACATTAGCCTTCCCAGGATGGTATAGGATATCGGAATCATAATCCTTAACCAACTCCAGCCACCGCCTCTGGCGCATATTCAGGTCCTTCTGAGTAAAGAAATACTTTAGGTTCTTATGGTCGGTGTATATCTCGCACTTCTCACCATAAACATAATGTCTCCAAATCTTAAGTGCAAACACCACCGCTGCCAACTCCAGATCATGCGTAGGATATCTCTGCTCATACTCCTTTAACTGTCTCGATGCATAGGCTATCACCTTACCAGCTTGCATCAACACGCACCCCAAACCCTGTCTGGATGCATCACAGTAAACCACAAAGTTTTCATTCTCTGTCGGCAAGCTTAAAACTGGCGCAGTGATCAGTTGCCGCTTCAGTTCCTTAAAACTGTTCTCACACCTGTCCGTCCAGACGTACCTGGTCTTCTTCTTTGTCAGTTCTGTCAATGGCGTAGCTATTTTGGAGAACCCCTCAACAAACCGCCGATAATACCCTGCTAAACCCAGAAAGCTTCTCACTTCAGGAACATTGCTCATTCTAGGCCAATCTCTGACCGCCTCAATCTTACTTGGGTCAACCAGAATCCCCTCCTTACTAACAATATGGCCTAGAAATGTAACTTGTGGTAACCAGAACTCACACTTACTGAACTTAGCATATAACTTATGCCTCAACTGCTGTAGAACCAACCGTAGATGCTGCACGTGCTCTGTCTCTGACTGAGAGTACACTAGGATGTCGTCGATGAATACAATCACAAACTTGTCCAGATAATCCTTGAAAACCCTATTCATCGTGTCCATGAAGGCTGCTGGGGCATTGGTTAATCCAAAGGACATAACCAAGAATTCATAATGTCCATACCTCGTTCGCAAAGCAGTCATTGGTATGTCCTCCTCTTTAATCCTTAACTGATGGTAACCTGATCAGAGATCTATCTTGGAAAACATTGTTCTTCCCTGTAGCTGATCAAATAAATCGTCGATCGTAGGCAGTGGATACTTGTTCTTAATCGTTAACTTGTTTAGCTCCCTATAATCAATACACATCCTAAGGGATCCATCCTTCTTCTTAACGAACAACATTGGAGCACCCCATGGCGAGAAACTCGGTCTGATGAACCCCAAATCAAGTAATTCCTGCAACTGAATCTTCAACTCCTTTAACTCCGCCGGAGACATTCTATGAGGTGTCTTAGATACTGGCTCTACTCTTGGTACCAATTCTATAACAAAGTCAATCTCTCGCTATGGCGGCAACCCTGGAAAATCCGCTAGAAACAAATCCAGAAACTCACACACCAATCTAGTCTCACCCGGTCCAACCGACACCACCCTAGAGGTATCCACAACGCTCGCTAGGAATCCTATGCAACCTTTCTGCATCAGGTCTCTAGCCTTCAATGCTGAAATCATTGGTACTCGCAGTCCACTAACTGTCCCCACAAACACAAAGGGTACCTCCCCTTCTGGCTCAAATGTCACCATTCTGCGCTTGCAATCAATCGTTGCCCCATACTTGGATAGCCAATCCATCCCAAGAATCATATCAAAATCATCAATCTCTAACTCAATCAAATCAATAGACAGTGTCCTACCATCTACCTCTACTGGCAATGCTCTAATCCATTTCCTAGAGACTACCAATTCTCTTGTTGGCAACAAAGTCTGAAATCTCCTAGCATACACACCACTAGGTCTACAAAGCTGATCTATCACTCTAGCAGATACAAGTGAATGAGTAGCCCCTGAATCAATCAATGCAGTATACAGAGAACTAGCACTAGAGATCTGACCTGTCACAACTGAGGGGCTAGCCTCCGCCTCAGTCTGTGTCAAAGTGAATACTCTGGCAGGAGCAAGACTGTCACTCTGCTTCTACTCCTCCTTCTTAACTTGAGGGCAATCCCTCTTCAGATGACTGGCACTCCCACAAACAAAGCAGGCCCTGATCCTGCACTCACCCTGGTGTCGACGCCTGCACCACGGACACACTGGAAAACTCCTCCAGTTGTCATTGTCACCCTGACGGCCAGTGGAAGCACCCCGTGCCCTCCTATTTGAACTGGGAGGAACAAAGGAATCTGGGGCCTTCCTCTTCTGCTCACTAAAGCCACCACTGCGACTAGACCCAACAAAAGGAGGCACTGTCCTTCTGGCATCGTGCCTAATAGCGCATTCCTTCCAAATCTAATCTTCGGCCCTCTCAGATGTAAGGGCCTTATTCACAACTTGGCCATAAGTAGTAGTCTCTGGATCCAAGGTAATATTCACATCGCGGGCAATCATAACATTCAACCCCCGTACAAAGCTATCCCTTCTTGCTGCATCAGTCGGCACTAAATCTGGCGCAAACTTCGCCAATCTTTCAAACTTTATAGCATACTCTGTCACTGTCGATCGATTCTAAGTCAGGTTGATAAACTCATCAACCTTCGCAGCTCAAACTGCCACACTGTAATACTTCTCATTAAACAAGTTTCTGAATTCTTCCAAGGTCATAACTGATACATCCCTTCTCTGAACCACCACGTCCCACCAAATGTGGGCATCCTCTCTAAACATGTAGCTAGCACAAGCTACCCTCTCATTTCCCTGAACTCTCATAAAATCCATAATTGAGGAAATCATATTCATCCACTGCTCTGCCCGCAGTGGGTCTAATCCACCCTCGAAGGTTGGAGGATGCTGCTTCCTGAACCTCTCATACAAAGGTTCCCACTTATTCTCCATAGCAGACTGCACTGGCACTGGCACTTCAACCTGCTGCACTGGCACCCTAGTAACCTGAGGTGGGGCCTACTGCCTCAACTGCCTCAACTGTCGCAACTCTTCCTCTGTTCGTCGCAGTCTTGCTTCCATCTTAGCAAACATCTCTTACCAATTCTGTGGGGCAGGTGGAGGGTCCTAACTCTGGTTGTCATCCTTGGCCCTACTGCCGTGGAGTCTAACTGATTGTCGAGGCATCTCAACAAATATGCCTACAACCAACAACACTGCTCATCAAGCATGATAACAACATCCCAATAACCACCTCCCAAACACATTAGCCACCCACAAGCAATAACTCATATAGCATACAACACACAACGGGCCATGCCCTAGCATCATGCATATGTTAACTCATTCATCATGCTCTATATAAGATAAGCAGGCAGACATGGCATTCAAACACATATTCAAACATATTAGTCAATCTTACCAACCAACCCTAAGTCAAGCCTATCACTGACAGCGAGTGTACATGTTCGGTCAATCTCTAGAACCAATAACCTTGGCTCGCTCTGATACCAAGTTGTAACGCTCTACTTCCTTAGAGTCGTTACTAAGTGAGTTTAAAACGTACATTCAACTCGCTAATCGAGGTTTTAGGTCAAATAGTGTAATTAAGCCATAAACAGAGGAAAACTTAGAAATAATCTCATTTCATAGAAAATCATAAAAGTTTAACACTTGGGATCCCAAAATACAGTTTAGAAACATTTACAACATATAAACTGAACCAAGTCGACTAAACGAAAAAATCTAGGATTATTTACAAACATCTCCCAAAATCCACTGGCTGTGCCAGCCAGGCTGGCCAAACATGTACATGCCACTCATGACTGCTACACTCAAGGTTGGCTGGCTCTCTCCTTGCCCTTACCTGCACCAGAGAGCATCTGTGAGCTGAAGCCCAGCAAGAAAACCCAAAACAGATAACATATGAAAAACATACACCAAGTATATAATCTCGCCATCAATAGGCTAAACACATATGACCTAGCCGTCCCAGGCGCTTTACCAGGCCCTAGGTTCGCGGTCCACACCGTGAGGATATCCCAGGTATCCTTTTTGGGACTCACCTTGGCAACTCGCACTCCACGTGCTCAACTCTGCTCTCGGCCCCTTGCCGTACTCGTCCATGCACTCAACATGCCCAATGTCCTTCACGGCCGTTTGTCGTTGCTGGCCCTTGCCGACCTCGGCCTACACCGTTCCCAGCTCTTGCCGATCATTTACATAATTGCACTCCTAGCATAATAATCAAGTACAAAATACTAGCAAATACAATCAAAGGGCTACGCCCTGCAATTCAAAAACGTTGGGCTCAGCCCTGCATACATGCTCTAGGGGAACAAGGGTTTTCTTACCTGAGTCCCGAGCTCTCCGAGCACCGATGTCCCGAGCACAGTCTTCTAACTTGAGCCTCGCCGAAACCCTAGTCACAACACATTAACAATATCCATCCATTAAGTTCTAATCCATTGAAGAACTTTGAACCACAACCCTAACCTCCGAGACATTGAATTCTATCAATCCGGGTGATAAAATCCATCCCGAGCCTTAACCATTGAGTTTCCAAGCCTAAACACCCTTAAAAACACAAACTGGCACTAAGAGTCGCAGCCCTACCCACAAGCGCCGCGGCTAGCCTCGAAACAGAGGCTAGTACCTCACTGACACCCACATGGGCCGCGGCATGCCCATCCTAGGGCTGCGGCATGCTTCATCAACTTTCTACATTTTCCTCAAGCCAATTCACCCAAAACTTAGCTAAGAATCCCAGATAATTAACACAAACATTCCAGCTCAATATCAACATCAAAACCCCATTAAAACCTACTCAAAAGCTCAACTAAAATACCCAAAAATAGATCATGTTCGAATCACATGCATATCCTAAAAACACAGCAGAAATTCAAGCTTAATTCCCATGGTTATAGCTTACCTTTGCTGAGTTTAGTCTCTGAATTTGATCTTTAATCCTCAAGCTCCTAGCTCCCAAGATTTCCCAGCTGAATTCCTCTAGCTTCTAGCTAATTTCTCCAAGTTTCTCCTTAAGCCTCCAAAGAGAAGAAAACCACTTGAAGAGGGAGAGAAGAGGTGAGTCTGTTTCTGAGAATTCTATGAGATTCTAATGTTTGTTTTATTCAACTTAAGTCTATGTGGTTACCTCAAGGCTCGGGGTACCAAAACGTCCCCGAGGGAAAAATGGTAATTTTTCCCAATATTCCCTCCTAGACATTCTATCCTCAAATATATATCCAAATATTTATTTTCTTAACCCGATAACCCCGTATAATAACTAATGCCCAAACTACCCCTCGACTCGCACCGAGTAAGATTCTCAACCCCGTTGTGACTTTCTGGCTAACCGCTCCCCAGGACTGTCTCGGATCGTGCTGCACAGACATATCACATATATATAACATTTATCACATTTATACCCCTAATATCCAAACGGGGCCCACATGCACATTTAATTCAACTAAACATGCATCATTATCATATACTCACATAAATCCACATATTAATATATTAAATCATTTATTGCCCTCCAGGCACACTAATCAAGGCTCTAAGCCCTATTAGCAAATTCGGATCGTTACAAATAATTTTTAAGTTTTCTTTGGGCTTTAAGATCCATATAGAAAATATTGTACTAGTACAACAATTCGTTATTGGTTTTTCAAACCTTCCCTTTAAGTATCAAGAAACCTTAGATTCTTTAGCTAGGTTCAACCCTAATTACTTTCCAAGATTTATTCTATTCTCAACTCTAGACGTGTTATCTAAATGTAGAGTACTAATGATGCACTAACCTTAATCCCTTAACAAATAGTGGCAAAGAAAATGGCTCAATTAATACTCGATAATAATAACAATAAGTTTAGAAAAGAATTGTTTATTTAGAAAAGAAATGTTTTCTCCCTAATTATATTGGAAAAAGAGGCTTTGGACACTTTTTTATATATTAATTATTTAATTTTTTTAAGGTGAAATATTAACATTATAAATTTATTCCATTTATTGGTGTTAAAAATAAGGGAAACGTAATTGCCTGGATAGCCAAGACCATTACACTGTGTATTTTATTAGTGCAGGACTTGCTAATCAAGTCGTTTGGACCTAAACGTGTTACTAAGGTCAATTAATGGATTAGGGTAAAAAGGTTTTAATTATAAAAGTAGTTGTTTTCATTAAAAAGTTGAGTTTGTACATGGGATCCAAAAAATAAGTGTTTAAAAGGCATTTACAACTCACAAAATGATTACAATTAAAGCCATTCTAAGCGGCAAAATAAAGTTTGGCTCTAGACCGCGTTGATCCCTCGGGCAGCTGCAAATGTACATGCCACCCCTAAAACCCCCCAACTCACCACATAGCACTCGTGAGCCAAGGCTCAGCAAGAAAACTTAATTCACAATCACAAATGAACAACAATACATATACGGTAAAGTTAAATCGATCAATTCAATAACAACAAACATAATCAATAAGCTAGGCAATGATGAACAGTTCAATCCAACATGTAATTCAATCTCAGCATTCAATACAATTAGTTAAGTGCAAAAAGGCACTTCTTTTTATTCAGGGACATTAAGGCCCGACAACCTTAGGACGAGCCCTTTGATTATTTAGCTGACCCCAGCATACTTACGTTGGGCTACGTTCTGCATGCTTAACATCAGCCTTGACCCCCTTAGGCAGGACTATCAGATCGAATATAACCAATAAACATATTACGAAACACCCAATCGATTGTAGCACAAAAAAGCATGCCTATCCATATATTATCAAATTCAAATATTTTCACAATCATAAGCATATTCATTAACATGGGTCCATGTCGCATTCACAACCCAGGTACAATATTCTAATCTCGAGTCTGGGGCTGAAGGTGTAAGGTGGTGCCGAGCACGATCCTCAATCCCAAGCCTTAACGGTAAACCTAGTCACAAAGCGATAATGGATAGCCATTAAAACCAAAACTAATTAAAAGCTTCAGAATGACATACTAGTGTCCGGGACCTCGAATCCTACTAAACCAGGAAATAGAATCCTTCCCGAGCACTTAGGTTTGAGTTCCCAAGCCTAAAAACCTAATTTGGCTATTTCTCTTAATTAGAGCCGCGACCCAGGCCCTAAGGTTTGCAGAGCGCTTAAAGTCAGAGAGTCACAAGGATCTCTCTCTTGGGGATCGCGAGCCACTGCGCGTCCAAACTTGCATAGCGGCACCTGGGCAACTATAGGGACCCCCAGGGCCTTCTCAGGCACATGGGCCGCGGAGGTTGAGGAACAAGGCCATGGCTCGTGCCCATAGACCAAAATTTCCAATGTTTCCAATCCAAAAATCTTCAAAATTTCCTACTAAAAACCTCGTTTTTCCCAAAATCATACCCCAAAACAAGTTCACTACGGCATATACAGTATTTAAGACATATAAACTATTTCAAAACTACCTCAAATCTCAAAATTCACACTTAAGCTACAACTCCAAAAACCTTAACTTGATCACAGAAAATTACAGCCAAATCAAGTGTTAAAGCTTACGTGAGAAAGGATTTCGGCCCCTGAGCTAACTCCAATCTTGCTCCTAGCTTGATTCCTCAGTTCTCACCCCCAAACTTCAAAGTATTGGTGTTCTTCCTTCAGCTTATTAAGGTTTTCCCCAAAGAGAGTGATAGAGATGGTAAACATGAGAGAGAGAACCCTTAGTGGTTTCTGGTGGTTTTCTCTAATAGCTAAGTCTAACAAAGGCTTAAAGAATGACCAAAATGCAATTATACTTATCCTTAGCCTATTTATGCCTTAAAAGGCAAGCCCGTCATTTACTACATTTCTTGCAAATCCTTGAGTGATCCTATAAATTCCCAATTATTCCTGACATGCCCAAATAATCACCAAATAACTACCCATTACCCAATAAATTCCAAATACGCACTAAGTCCCCGAAATACCCTAGGCTCAACCAGAGCTGCGCATTTGACCCCGTTGTGACTATTATGCTAATCCGCTCCCTAGGATCGCTTTGATACGAATATTGCAAATATATCCACATAATAATGTGGTCTCAAACATTTAACACATATAATCACATTTATACCCTCAATGGGTTAAAATTACAAATATGCCCTTATTAATAAGAACGAGCTCGCATGCATATTTAATTCACCTAAACATGGATATATATATATTCATATTACTATCTAAATCATGTATGCCACATATTCACATTTAATCAATTAATTCCACACACATATACACAATTATGCCCTCTCGACACACTAATCAAGGCACTAAGCCTTAATAGCAAATTTGGGACATTACAACTATCCCCTTCTACTGAAAATTTCATCATCAAAATTTACCTGAATAAATCAGGATTCTGATCCTGCATAACTGACTCTAGCTCCCAAGTCACTTCGTCAACCTTGCTATTCCTCGATAAGACTTTAATTATAGGAATTGTCTTATTCCTTAGAACCTTGTCCTTTCGGTGTAGGATCTGCATTGGTCACTCCTCATAGGACAAGTCTGTCTGTAACTCCAGATCCTCACATCCCAATACATAGGTCGTATCTGACACATATTTCCGTAGGATTGAGATGAGTAACACATCATGAACTCCTGATAATGATGGAGGCAAAGTCAATCTGCAGGCTACGTGCCCGATCCTCTCCAGGATCTCAAAAGGTCCTACGAATCTAGTACTCTACTTGCCCTTCTTCCAAATCTCATTACTCCCCGCAATGGAAAAACTCGCAGAATACGTGGTCCCCTACCTGGAACTCCACGTCCCTACGCTTAGGGTCAGCGTAGCTTTTTTGTCTGCTCTGCGAAGCAAGCATTCGAGCTCAGATCTACTCAATAGCTTCATTTGTAATGCCCTAGATAGCCAAGACCGTTACACTGTGTGTTTATGAAAGTGCAGGACTTGCTAATCAAGTCATTTAGTTGGAAACATGTTATAATAACTAAAGTTGTACTAGGGTTAAAAGAGTTTGGCCACAAAAGTTACTTTTCATACATTTGAACATTTTAGTACATGGGATCCCAAAAGTAGTAAAGTTAAAAGACAGTTTACAAAATTTGGAACAAAAGTATAGCAACTAGCCACTCTAAGGGCAAAATAGACATTTAGGTTCTCCCCGTCCTCTATCACTCCTCGGCCGTGGCGGCCAATCAGCTGACTATGTACATTCAACCCCAAAGCTCTCCAACTCAGGACTGGTCCACTTTGCTCTTGCCTTTACCTGCACCACGTAGCACCCGTGAGCCAAGGCCCAACAAGAAAACACAATAACAGAGCATAATCATCAAATAGGCAACCAAATAACTCATACAGTATACTCATATACTCAACATTCCAGATATTCACATTAATCAAGTATTCAACACACTAAGTACATCACTTCTTATCAAAAATCAAATCACTTATGAAAATTAGGGTTAACACCCTTAGGTCGCACCCTCTGTTTATTCCACTGACTCCGGCCCACTTAAACCGAGTTCAGTGAATATTAAGCTGTCCTCAGCTACTAGTGGCCGAGCCGCGCCCTGTGCGCAAGTATTATTTACGGCACCCTTAGGCCGTTTATCACATGTCCCATGGCATAATACCATTTATGGAATTATACAGATATAGGGAGCTCTTAGTCCCATCACAAACACATAACCGGGTGCAGTTTTCTTACCTTTGATTCCGCTAGCTTTATTCATTGAGAACAACCCTCAAGCACGATCTCTTCCGAGCCCTAGCATTCACCTAGTCACAGCCACAAATTAGAATCATCACCAAACCTCAATTTCAAAACCCAACCTCGGTACCCATCCCGAGCCCTCGGGAAGCCCTAATTCCACCAAACAGGGTGGTGGAATCAAACCCCGAGCCCCCGGGCAAAAACCCTAAGAAGTAACCCAAAAACCCTCTTCTGGAAACAAGGTAGCGCTACAACGCTACAAAGAGAGCGCTATAGCGCTAAAAACAGAACCAAAAGCACCAGGAAACCCAAGCCTAGTGCTGTAGTGCCCAAAGGCTAGCGCTACAGTGCTAGTCGCAGACCAGCAATACCCTATTTTTTCCTTCTTCAATAGCCAAAACCCCTTGGAACCCTTCCAAACCTCATCTATACTTCAAAGCAAGCCTACCAATCACTACACCTCATCCCAAATGGCCCAACAACCCAAAAATTAGCCACATGCACCTTTAAACAAAGAAAACCAAGACTCAAGAACTCAACCAGAAAACTAGAACAACCCATAAATTCAAGTGTTCAAGCTCAGAATTTCTTACCTCAAATTGGGAATTTGATCTTGGGTTACCCTTAGCATCCCTCCAGCCTTTAGCTCCTCAATTCTCCAAGCTTAACTCCCTAAAATTCCCATTCAAACACAACTCATCAAAACCAGCAAAAACTCAGACTAAACTCTTTAAGCCGTACCTTAATTTGATGGTTAATCCCAGCTAACCCTCTACAACTTCTTCAAGGATCAAGGTTCCAAAGCTTAGCTGTGACTCTCTCAGAATTTACAGCTTCAAATTCCTCTAAAAATGGTGAAGAGATGACCCAACCGAGAGAGAGAAAGTGATAGCTCTAAGTGTTCTGTTTTTCTTTCCTTCCTTCCTTCTTCTTTTCTTTTCCTTTAGGTTCTGAGTCTATCTACAACTTTCACTAAAGCCATAAAGCAGAATATATCCTATCCTTTAGTAAGCCAAATGACCACCTTGCCCTCCCAATAATAACTAAACCTTTAAATCACTCTAGGGCATTTTGGTCATTACTCCTAATTTCAGCTAATTCCTCAAGTGTCCTTAATATTTACCGCTTACTTCCTGATACCTAACTAATCACGAATTATATTTCTCAATATCAAATAGTCTCCAATATATTCTCCAAATTCTCATATATATCCCCAGGCTCACCCTGAGCCGGGTATAAATCCCCGCTGTGACTTTCCCGCTAAACTGCTTGCTAGGATCGCCTCGAGTCACAAGGTACAAATATATCCACATAATAATGTGGTCTCAACATTTTATCACAGATATTGACATTTATGCCCTCAACTGGCCAAAATTATGAAAATGCCCTTATAATCTAATCAGGGCCTACATGCATACTAAGACACATTCATGCATCACATTAATCCAAATAATCATATAAGCATGCATGTGCACCATAGGTTCACATAACCTCCAATTGTGCCCTCTTGGCACACTAATCAAGGCCCTTAAGCCTTATTAGTAATTTTTGGGTCATTACATCATTAGTCCTTTGAACCATCTATTGCCCCAAATAGTTCATTTCCCCTATCTCATCCCAATGAATGGGCGACTTACAGTTCCTTCCATACAACATCTTGTATGAAGCTACTCCAATTGTTGAGTGATAATTGTTATGGTATGAGAATTCAATCAATGGGAGGTAATTACCCCAATACCCCTCAAAGTCTAGCACAGATGCTTTAAGCAGGTCTTCCAGTATCTAAATTGTCCTCTTAGACTGTCCATTTGTTTGAGGATGAAAGGTTGTACTAAACTTCAACCGAGTCCCCATAGCCTTCTGTAAACCACCCTAAACCTTGGAAGTAAATATGGGATCCTGGTCTGACACTATAGACTTTGGAACCCCATGAAGACGTACGATCTACCTCACATACAGCATTGCATAATGGTCCATAGTATAGTTTGTCCTCATCGACATAAAGTGAGATGACTTGGTATATCTTTCTACTGTCACCCATATCGAGTCATGTTGCCCCACCATCCTGGGCAAGCCTCCGACAAAGTCCATGGTAATGTCTTCCCATTTCCACTCGGGAATACCTAAACCTTGTAATAACCTCGCTGGCAGCTGGTATTCAGCCTTCACCTGCTGACAGGTTAAACACTTGGCTACATAATTGACCACGTCCTTCTTCATCCCCAGCTACTAGTACAATGACCTTAGATCTTGATACATCTTCGTGGTGCTCGGATGTAACGAGTATGGTGTGGTATGAGATTCATCGAGAATCTCTCGTCTGATACCCATGTCCATCAGAACACAGATTTGATCCTTATATCTCTGCAAACCCGCCTTTCATATGGAATAATCCTTAGCTACTCCAGCTAGGACATCCCCATTAATCTCCTTCAACCGTGTATCACTCATCTGTCCCTCTTTTATTCTCTCCAAGAGGGTGGACTACAGTGTAATATTGGCCAAGTGGCCCACTGCCAATTCTATCCTTGCTTTGGTCATATCTTCTGCCAATTCCTTCAATATCAGATTCTAGCTAAACAATTGTCCTAGGCCCCTCCGGCTCAAAGCATTTGCCACTACATTGGCTTTCCTTGGGTGATAAAGGATGTCACAGTGATAATCTTTTACTAACTCTAGCCAACGTCTCTGTCTAATATTTAGGTCTTTCTGGGTAAATAAATACTTCAAACTCTTGTGATCAGTGTATATCTCATACTTCTCTCCATAAAAATAGTGAGCCACACTTTTAGTGCGAATACCACCGCTACTAGCTCCAAATCATGGGTAGGGTACCATTTCTCATATTTCTTCAAATACCGTGATGCGTAGGCAATAACCATCCCACTCTGCATCAACACACATCCTAACCCCAGTCTCGATGCGTTGCAATACACAACAAATTTGTCCCTATATGAAGGAAGACTCAGCATAGGAGCAGTAATCAATCGTTGCTTCAGTTCCTAGAAACTACCCCCACATTCATTTGACCATGCAAACTTCATATTCTTCCATGTTAGCTCAGTCAATGGTGAGGAAATCTTCGAAAACATTTCCACGAACCGCCTGTAATATCCCACCAAACAAAGGAAGCTCCTAACCTCTGAGCATTCCTTGGCCTCGGCCAATTTCTAACTGCTTCTACCTTGGCCAGGTCTACCTTAATCCTATCTCCACTAATAATATGGATAAGGAATGTAACCTCCAGTAGCCAAAACTCACAATTATTAAACATAACATATAACTGGTGCTCCCTTAACCTCTGCAATACCAATCGGAGATGCTGCTCATGCTTTGCCTCTAAACGGGAGTAAACCATGATGTCTTTGAAGAAGACGATCATGAAATAATCCAAATAATCCTTGAATACCCTATTCATCAGATCCCTAAATGTTGCTGGGGCATTGTTCAATCTAAATAACATGACCAAGAACTCATAATTCCCATACCTCGTGCGAAAGGTCATCTTTGGGATATCCTTGTCCTTGATCCTCAGCAAGTGATAAACAGATTGAAGATCAATCTTTGATAATATTGTCTTACCCTGCAACTATTCAAACAGGTCCTCTATCCTCGGTAGTGGGTACTTGTTCTTGATATTCAACTTCTTCAACTCCTTGTAGTATATGCACATCCTCAGGGTCCCATCCTTCTTCTTCACAAACAAAACTGGAGCACCCCATGGTGAGAAGCTAGGCCTAATAGATCCCAGGTCTAATAACTCCTGTAACTGTACCTTCAACACTTTCATCTCTGTCGGAGCCATTCTATATGGTGCCCTCGACATTGGTTTTGCACTCGGTGCTAACTCAATGACGAACTCAAACTCCTAGTGCGACGACAGTCCCGGTAGGTCCTCAGGGAACACATCCAAGAACTCACATACCAGTCTAGTCTCCCCTGGTCCCACTGGCATGACCCTAGTGGTATCCACCACACTGGCTAGAAAACCTACACAACCTCCTTGTAATAGGTCTCTAGCCCTTGACACTGATATCATGGGAGTGCGAGGTCCATACACCGTACCAACAAAACCGAAGGGATCCTCACCCTAAGGCTCACATGTCACCATAATCACTTGCAGTCTATAGTCTCCCCATACCTAACTAACAAATCCATCCTAAAAATCATATCGAAGTCATCCATACCAAAACTCAATCAGGTCTACTGATAGTTCCCTGCTTTCCACCATCACTGGCAGTGCTCTAACCCATCTCCTAGAAACTACCAGATCCCCTGTAGGCAGTATAGTCCCAAACCCCATAGTATAATACTCACAAGGCCTACACAATCTATTAATCAATTTGTCAGAAAAAAATCAATGCGTAGCACCAGAGTCAATCAATAGAGTATAAGAGATGCCAGCACTAGAAAGCTGACCTGTCACCACCGAGGGGCTATCCTCAGCTTATACCTAAGTCAATACGAACACTCGAGCTAGAGTCAAGCTGTCCGCTAACCTTGGTTCTTCTTTCTTCAAAGTTGGGCAGTCTGTCTTGAGGTGTCCAATCACTCCGCACAATTAACAGGCTTTTGCCTGTCATTCGCTCAAATGGTGCTTCCTGCATCTAGCACACTCTGGGTAGCTTCCCCAAGCCTCACTATTGACCTGGACACCCCGGCCCCTCCTATCAGGACCAGCAGTGGTCGAGGTGTCAGGGGTCTTCATCTCGGGCTATCATAGCATTCAGCCCCTAAACAAACCTGTCTTACTTGGCTGCATCGGTAGGCACTAGATTAGGTGCAAACTTCGCTAGTCTGTTAAATTTTAGGGCATACTCAGTAACTGTCATGCTGCTCTGTACCAAACTGGTGAACTCATTCACTTTTGCTGCCATGAGGACAATGTTGTAGTATTTCTAGTTGAACAAATCTATAAACTCATCCCAACTCATGGTGTAAACATCGCAATTCTGGGATTCCACCTCCCACAAAATGCGGGCACCATCTAGAAACATGTAAGTGGCACAGGTCACCCTATCATTACCTACAACACTCATGAATCCAGGATGGAGGTGACCAGACTCATTCACTGTTCAGCCTTAAGTAGGTCTGATCCTCCCTCGAAGATTGGAGGATATGCTTTCTAAACCTTTTGTATAGCAGCTCCCACCTATTCCCAATCTCAGGATGCTATACTACTAGTGCCACAAGAGGTGGCAAGTCTGGTGCAGCGCTCCCTGGCGGAACCAGCTGTCTCAGAAGACGAATCTCTTCTTCTTAACTCTGAAGTCTAGCTTGCATATAAGCAAGCATCTGATGCCAGTTCTCAGGGAATGGCAGAGGGTTCTTGTGCTGGTTATTATCTCTAGGCTCGATCTCGGCACCGGCTAGTTGAATTGATCGCCTTGGAGGCATAACTATACAATTTTATCTGCAATCAACGACTCAGATGATCAGACAATGATAACGGGTTTGTGAAATCACCCCATGGTCTAATGCCAATACTCGAGCAAGAGTATACAATTACAATGAAACAAGAATTTTAACAATTATTCACATACAGTAGCAATGCTAGTAATAATGCCTCATCATATACACATAGCAGTTAAGGACCAGGCCCTATCAATATATCTCATGCATCTTAACAAACAAGCAGATAATGTTGAGTGGAGGTTGTCTTTAGCGGTGAATGTACATGCCTAGCCAGTATTCAGGATCCCTTAAACCTAGACTGCCCTGATACCAAGTTGTAATGCCCTGGATGCCCAAGACCATTACACTGTCTATTTTAAATAGTGCAAGACATATTAATCAAGTCATTTTGACATAAACGTGTTACTAAGGTCCATTAATGGATTAGCATAAAAAGGTTTTGATAATAAAAATCGTTGTCTTCATTAAAAAGTTGACATTGTACATGGGATCCCAAAAATAGGTGTTTACAAGCCATTTACAACTCTTAAAATGATTACAATTAAAGCCAGCCTAAGCGACAAAATCAAGTTTGGCTCTAGTCCCTATTGATCCCTCGGCTGTAGCGGTTGAGCAGCTGCAAACATACACACTGCCCCTAAAGCTCACCAACTCACGGCTGGTCCAGCTTTCCCTTCCCATACCTGCACCACATAGCACCCATGAGCCAAGCCTCAGCAAGAAAACTTAATTCACAATCACAAATGAACAATAATATATATACAATTAAGTGAAATCGATAAATTCAATAACAACAGATCATAAGCAATAAGCTAGGCAATGATAACCAGTTCAATTTAACATGCAATTCAATATCAGCATTTAATACAGTTAGTTAAAGGCAAAAAGGCACTTCTGTGTATTCAGAGACGTTCAGGCACGGCGTTCTTAGGCCGAGTCCTCTGGTTATTTAGATGACCCCGACACGCTTAGGCCGGGCTGCTTTCCACATGCTTAACATAAGCCTCGACTCCCTTAGTTTGGACTTTCAGATCGAATACACCAAATAAATAGATTCTGTAACACACTATCGATTGCAACACAAACAAGCATGCCCATCAAGATATTCTCAAATATAGATTATTTACCCAAAAACGGTTGTTGATGATGTGGCAAGGATTTCTCACATGTGGGTGACACGTGGCAGAGTTGAAGTGATGAAGTGTTGTTCGGTTATCGACCAACTACCCATTGCTTTATCAAGGCTGACTATTAGGTACGACCAGGCTGGTCGTATGATTCAGTTTATTCCCTTATAAGATTGTGATCTTGTAATAATTATATTGATTATTTCATCTTTATTACCTTGATACACATATATTAAGGAGAGTTAAGGCCCAATGGCCCATGTAACCCTCTTTGACTCTATAAATATGCATGAAATAACTTAAGGTAGGGACTTTTTTCTTTGAATCTTTTTCCTGAAGACCGAGAGAGAGAGCTATAGTGCCATTATCCATCGTCTTATTGTAATTCTCTCAAGGTTTGTGAAACTCAAGAACCCTAGTTCTTTGATCATGGCATTGGGACTCAATATTAATAATAACACTAAGTGGACGTAGGTCATTACCATTCTTTGGGACCGAACCACTATAAATCGTTGGTGTTTTCTTCTTTTCTATTAGATTAAACTCTTAATTGTCGTCTCATTTCCTGTCGTATATTTAACCCTGTGTCATTGGCCAAATTGAGGGTCAACATTCTGGTGCTTTCACTGAGAGATTGTTAAAAACTATAAGAAAATCTAATGGCGAAAAGATCCAAGAAGGCTGGACAGACCGCTGGCGTTGCATCATCCCAACCTCCTCCCCCGAATGTGGCTGAGAATGAACCACATTTGGAGTTTGAAGAGGACGAGTTAGATTCAGAAATGATGAGGGCAACACTGGGGGAGTTGCAGGATGAGTTGGCTAATCTGAGGGCCAATTAGGAGAATACTACGGAGACAATGGCGTTGCAGCAGAGAGAAATTGAATGCCAGCGCCAGGAGCTGAGTGAACGGTAAACAGACATGGACCGTCGATAGAGGGATGCCATGGCCGCTCTCGAAGTAGCCATCCAGTTGGCTCGGAGTCAGGTTGTGCCAGCCTCTCAGCCAGATCAGCCGCCGTGTGCGCCGCCTCAGAGGGCTCCCAATCCTAGTCCTCCGCTCTAACCAGCAAGCCCTCAAAGGCTAGAGCAGCCACCTGTGGCTCAGGATGATGTCCCAGCTAGGGATCTTGACCAGCAGCCTCCATCTTAGGCTAGTCAGGGCAATCCCTAGCGCCCGAGGCAGAATAGGGCCGGGCAGCCACCCCACAGCTCTAGACTCCCAGGGGATGAAGAGCCAAATCCACCGAGCAGGGGACAGCGTCCTTTTGCCAATAGAAGGAACATCGAGTCAGGCTCTGCGGTTAGGGCCCCCCCACAGCGTAACAATGCACAAAAACCCAACGAGCAGCGCAGGCCTCCCCCTGACACTCAGGAAATGCCAACCTGAGGAGGAAATAGCATGAACAGCCAGTCTCGCTGTAGTCAGTCACAGTTTAGAGATGGCCATGACTATAATGAAGCCGATTCTGGAAGAGGAAATGCTGGTCGGAGGAATGAGGAAGGAGGTGGATGCAGAAGCCCCCCACCTAGAGAAAACAGGCCAGCTAGCCATAACGCTGGGGGGCAACCTAGGCAGCAGAATGTCTTTGATCGGCTAGGAGTTAGTGAGCAGAGATGTAGGGATGACGACTTAAGGGACGTAATCAACGACCAACATTAAAGACATGATGAGTACACTCCCTTGACACAGGTAGCCCCTGCAGTCCCAGAAGTAGTTCAGGCTCAAATTGATGCTCTGAACCAGGCAGTACAACAGCTGATCGGGGGACGAACGTCCCACATAGAGTACGATAGGAGGAGGGGCACTCCCTTTGTACAAAGGATTGCTACGGCTGAAACCCCCAGTAAATTCAAGATGCCAACATTGCCGAACTTTCATGGGTACGGAGACCCAGTATCTCACGTTAAAAAGTTTGAGATACAAATGGATATACAGAAAGTGTCGGAAGATGCCCGCTGCCAGATCTTCCCAGTGACATTGTCTGACACCGCCCAGGAGTGGTTCTTTAAGTTCCCTCCTGCTAGTATAGTATCTTGGGAGATGTTCGTAAAGGAATTTTATGTACAATTCTATGCGGGTCACGTACACCCCACAGAGGCCAGCCAGCTGGTCGAGATAAGCCAGAAAGAGGGAGAGCCATTAAAGGAATATGTCCAGGGCTTCATGCGAGCAGCAGCTGGAGCCAAGGCAGTGGGCGATGAAGGTAAGATGATGGCTTTAACTGCTGGGGATAGGCGCCATTCACCCCTCTGGAGTAGCCTTAGAAAGAATGGGGTAAGAAGTACCCAGGAGTTTTTGGATCAGGCTGATCGATATATAAAGCTCGAGGACGCGATATCCAATGAGGGGAAATCGCCAACAAAAGACAAGGGGCCTAAGGAAGAACCCGCCAAGGTCGCCAACGGGTCGGATAAGCCCAATGGCAACGGCAACGGCAACGACAACGACAACGGGGATGGCAATGGTAGGAATGGTGGAAAATGGGCGAACAATGAACTTCAACTTCTGAGAATAAACGCCCCAAAGGCAGTCGATACGAGCCGAGATTCACCAACTACATGGCACTTGTTGAAAGCCGAGTGGAAGTCTACCAGGAGACCAACTCCAGCGTGCCTTGTAAATGACCCGCACCTATAAGGAAAGATATCTGCAAGAGAGATACAAAGAAGTTATGTCATTTTCACAACGATTACGGGCACGACACTAACGAATGCATCCAGTTGAAAGAAGAAATTGAGTTCCTTATCAGGCAGGGACATCTAAGAAGATATGTGCGAGTCGCAGGAGGGTCTCAGCAAGAGGCTCGATGTAACGACCCAAAATCACTAAAAGGGCTTAAGGGCCTTGATTAGTGTGCCAGGAGGGCATGATGGGATTTATGTGTGATTTGATGAGTTAAATGCATGGTTATGATTTAAAGTATGTTATATGACTATTTGTTTATCTGAGATGCATGACTATGTATATTAGTATGCATGTAGGCCCGGATCGTGTTAGTAGGGCATAACTGTAATTTTGGCCATGTTGGGCATAACTGTATTGATATGCGATGATTGTTGAGACCACAGTGGTATGTGGGTATATCTGTGATTTGTGACTCGAGGCGATCCCAGTGAGCAGGCTAGCGAAAAGTCATGACGGGAATCTATACCCGGCTCGGGGCGAGCCTGGGGGTATGAACAGGAATTCAGTGAATAGATTGAGATTTATTTTGATGATGGGGGTACTTATTTGGTGGTTTATCAGGTGTTGGAAGGTAGCGGGAAAATATTAGAGACACTTGAGGATTAGCGGGAATTGGGTAAAATGACTAAAATGGCCCTATTTGGACAAAAGGATTTAGAGTTAATAGGAAGGGCATTTTGGTCATTTGGCTTTTAAAGATAGGTTTTTATAAGGCTTTATAGAGAGTGAGAATGCTGAAAGAAAAGAAAAGAAAGAATAAGGAAAGAAAGAAAAGAGAGAAAACAGAAGGGTTTTCACAAGGGTCTGTTTGTGCATTTTTGCACCATTCCGCTCCATTTTTCTTGGAGCAAAGCTTAGTGGAGAGCAATGGTAGGCTGTGCACCAAGGATCTTGGGTTAGACTTGAAGATTTGGCAAGAACACATCAACTTTTGAGGTAAGTGTTAGAGATTTCAGTTTTAAGGGTTTTTGATGGTTTGAGCTGTGTTTTAAGCTGAGTTGATGGGAATTTTAGGGAATTTCTGAGCAAGCTTTGATGATGAACAAGATAAGGAGGCCTAGGGTTGAATCAAGGTCGAAATTTGCATTAATGGTAAGAATTCTAAGCCTTTAACTTGTTGTTGACTGAATTTTTGAGTTTAGGGTTGATCATGGTAGATTTTGAGATTTGGGATAAATGTTCTTGGAATTTGAGGGTTTGGGATGCTTGGGATGAAGGGAGAGTGTTCATAAGCTTGATTTTGAGTTGGTAAAGATTTGGGGAAGTTTGGTTAGAGATTGTGTAACGCCCTGGCTACCCCAGAACAGTTACGGAGAACGGTGAACCGGAAATTTGACCCGCTACCCGAGTCCTTTGGTTAAAAACGTGATCTAAGTGTTATTATCAGGTTAAGGTGTAAAACCAGTAAAAAGGAAAGGGTACTTTTCATTAAGTAAATAAACTGCTCATGAGCCTTTTAAAATGTTTACAAGTAGTTCAAGTTACAAAAGAGTTGCTACAGTTCCAGATATACAAACTCCGCCGGCCTAAGCGGCAAAAATAGGGTAAACCCTTAGTCCCTCTGAGAACTCCTTGACCGTGGCGGTCAAGCGGCCCTGTATGTACATTACATCGCCCAAGCTCTCCTCTCAAGGCTGGCCAAGCTTTTCCTTTCCTTTACCTGCACCACAAAGCACCCATGAGTCGAGGCCCAGCAAGAAAACACAATATAGCAGGATATAATATCAACAATAATCATAGTAATTCCCTCAGGACTATCAGTCCAACAAGTAGGTGACAATAGCCAAAAGTCACAATAATGAGCATCGCTCCCTCTAGCCAAGCGACGATAGGGTCACCAGGGCTTAACTAATAGGTGATTTCTTTCATAAGCTTGATCAGGACAGGTGCATGGTGATTGGTCACCAACATAACCTTCCTCACGACTCTAGAGTCGAAACTATGGACAACGTCCCTTAGCCTTGTGACAGACAGTCACCAGGGTCATACACCTTGGCTATAATCATCTGGTCGTAGACCAGGCAAGCGCTTATAAGTTTCTCGACCTTAGGGTCGGTCTGGCATTAATGCTATAGAGCCATTCAATGCTTAATTCTCGACTTTAGAGTCGGTCCCTGACTAGTCAGTGTCTTAAGCAGATAATCAGCGTTCAATAGCATTTAATATGCAATCCATGTCCACATATATCAACCAACATGCCTCAAGTATCAAACCACGCATGTCATATACCTATACAGGGTGCAACTGTATTCATACACTGTTTTCTTACCTCTGGTTCGAGTGAGTATTATAATATGAACGACCCCTGAGAACGATCAACCTTTAAATTCCTCGACGGTCACCTGGTCATAACCAAAATATAGGATTCATCTATAAAAATGATAACCAAGGGTTCCCAAACCAAATCCCAGCCCCCGAGACATCAAATACTACCCAACCGGGTGCTAGGTCCAACCCCGAGGCCTATGGTTTGAATCCCCAAGCTAAAAACCTTATTTTAGCAAAATTGGCTCTAAGGGCCGCGGCCCTCCCTGCTTTTGCGCCGCAGCGCGCCTCCAGACAGAGAGGCTCCCTGCCTGCCAAACGCCAAGGGCCGCGGCGCACCCCTGCTGCGCCGCGGCGCCCAGCCCAGATCAGCAAGTCGGCCACACACGAACCAGAATTTAACCCTGCGTTTTTCCCTTCAAACGAGTCCCTCGAATCATCTTAAAACCTTCTCCAAGCATGTAATTGAACCCCCAAACCTTACCTATAACACCTCCTCACCAAAACCCAATCATCTAACACCAAGAACTCCCTTTAATCCTCACTTCCCACATCAAAAACCATGAACTAAATACCAAAGATAAAACAGAGCACCAGCTGTGATATAGTAAAAACTCACCTTGGAACTAGCTTTAAACCTCCCACACCAGCTAAAACAAGTGCTCCAACCTTGCCTTTCAATTTCCTTAGCTTGATCCCACTCCTAGAACTCAAAACCTCAAAGGAGTAATGAAGAGGGTGATGAACGGGAATGGAGGAGGCAAAACTCTGTTTTTACACTGTTTTATTCCACAGCCTTCAGCCACTAAACCTTATATATATCCTCCCCTAAAAAGACCAAAATGCCCTTGTGACATCTAAAGCCTTTCAAACTACTCTAGGGGTAAAATTGGTACTTCTAGCTTAACCCGTTAATTATAATTAACGCTTCCCAATTCCTGCTAATCTCAATATCCTCAAACACCAATATTTCATAACCCGTTACCCTAAAATCCCCGGTAACGCGATAGCCTTTAATATCACCCCGAGACTCACCCCGAGCCCCGAGCTCAAACCTGTTATGACCAAACCAATAAATCATGTTTAACGATCGTCTCATGTCGAAATTCTCGAACCAATCCACATTATAATGTGGTCTCACAATATATCATTAACATACAACAAATTTTCAATTATACCCTCAACGGGCCAAATTACCATAATACCCCTGTAAACAAATGTGGACTCACAAACATGCGTTTAACATCATATGATAATATAATTCTCATAAACATGCATAAACACATTTAATGGCATAATTAAACAGTTATGGCCCTCCCGGCCTACTAATCCAGCCATTAACCATAATAGGGAATCCGGGGCATTACAGATTGGTTGAAAGAAATCGCAGAAATGCGATTTTGGGTTTTTCTGGGCTGCAACTAGCGCTACAGCGCTAGTCAGTGGGCGCTGTAGCGCTAGCCCCTGTTCTGGGGAGGTGAGTTCTGCTTGTAGCGCTACAGCGCCCTCTTTAGAGCGCTGTAGCGCTGCACTGTTCACAGAGGTGAATTTTTGGGTTTTTGATGAGGGATTTTGACCTAGGGTTCGAGGCTCGATTCCGCCACGTTGTTTTGGGGATTTAGGACTTCCCGGAGGCTCGGGATTGGTCCTGAGGCTAGGTATTCGGACTTGGGGTTTGGTGTTGACTTTGACCTATGTTTGTGCCTAGGTGTGCACTAAGGCTCGAGTGGGATCGTGCTCAAGGAGTCAGGTGATCTAAGTTACTGAAAGGAAAGGTAAGAAAACTATAACACCCGTAGGATAGGGCATGGGCCCATAGTGTGATTGCAGGGCACGGCCCTATATTACATGTTGCATGATGAGATGATTGCCGGGCATGGCCCTATATTGCATTACATGTTAGGGTGCAGATTTAAATAAATTGGCATTTGTTTGAATGTTGCTTGATTTATGTTTTATATGATTATAATGAAATGAACGGCAAGGGCCGAGTGCGGCGTAGGCTGGGTACGGCCGTGGGGCCGAAAGTAACACTTAGCACATGGGATGCTTATAGTCAGGGCAGGGCCCGGTGGATACATGTGATATCCTTACGGTGAGGACCGAGACCCCAGGCTTCGGTAAGGCTTCTGGGCCGGCATGGCCGTGTTTGCTTAGTCTAATGGTTGACTTATTTATCTGTGGATTATCGGTTATGATAAACTGTATAAATTGCATATGTTATGTTCTGCATGAGTTTTCTTGCTGGGCTTCGGCTCACGGGTGCTCTGTGTTGTAGGTAAGGGCAATGACTAAGTCAACCAACCATGAGTACAGAGAGCGTGAAGCGATGCGTACATGTTTGGCCTGCCCAACTGCTTTGGTTGGGGG